>NW_026068005.1:4418472-4493798 GCF_014885135.2 Alexandromys fortis | reverse complement strand
CCCCCTCTCTCATCAGCCCAAAGAGCAGACCAGGTTCCCTGCCCTGTGGGGAGTCCAAGGACCTCCCACTTCCTTCCAGGTCTAGTAAGGTGAACATCCAAACAGCCTAGGCTCCCACAAAGCCAGTACGTGCAGTAGGATCAAAGTTCCTGTTAAATTGCTTTTGTTCCAGCTCTTGAATCGAACTCATATTATGACCTTTCATGACACATGATTCATAAGATAATGGAAATCATTCATAAACATACATATACTTTCTATCTTAACACTTAATTAGAAAAGTTCTCAACAAAATTCTGGCAAAATGAAAATGAAAGATTATATAAGATGATAACATAATGAAAATATCCTACGTTGGACTTTTCACACTAAATGATCAATATTCATTGGGGAAAATGCTAGCTAACATTTAAGTCATGAAAATACATACAGGTCTCTAGAGGTGTTATATCATGAGGGCTCATTTAAAAAAAAATAGTCTTGGGAACTGGAGAGGTGACTTTTGGCTAGTCCATATATTGCTCTTGAAGACCAGAAATATGTTCCCAAATACCCACCGCCTTGAATGAAATTCAACAATTTGTAACTCAGCTCCAGGGACTTTAATGCTAAGAGCTTAGGGCATATATATATACCCACAAACACACACACACACAGAGAGAGAGAGAGAGAGAGAGAGAGTTTAAAATAACGATAGTATTGGAATTTAAGACCATTATCTTATTTTATATCATTTAACAAACCCTTTGGATGTAAAGAAAAGTTGGAGGGAAATCTTTGAGTGATCCCAAAGAACTACAAAACAATAATAGTGTTGATGGTTGGCCACCATACTTCTCTTTCAACAGAGACAATGTGAATGTAGAATGAACAGATCTGCTTCAAACTGTGGCTTCATGTATAGCCTCCTGGGCTATTTCATCCAGATTTGGATAATTCTAAAATAAAGAAAACTGCATCTATATCATATATTATGCCAGCAAACACTGTACACAGAGTGAATAAAAGGGACCTCCAGGGAGGAAGTGAGGGTCCCCTAGACATTCCAGTACTAAGCACAAATATCCTGAATTCTGGTGTCATTCTTAGCTCCAACTCCACATTCAGTTTTAAAAGTTTGTTCTATGTTCATTGTATTTCAGAATTCTGTGTAAGTTGGGCAAAGATTCACATTTGCTACATTATACTGCAAGTGCTTAATGCTATACCTCAAGGTAATTTTCTCTTCCTGACATTTACCTTTTTCTTAATATTCTGGTCCTTGAGCTTCTATTTGATCACAAATACTATGCTCATTAAGAGAGAATATACGAACTTAAATTTCCATTCTGTTACCTACCATTACTGTGGCCTTGACCACATTCCTCTTTTGCTTTAAATTGCAGTTCTTTGTTTATAAAATGAGCACGTTTGTACTTGAACTCAGAGAATTTTACACATTATCTATGACAAATTAAATATTCAAGAAGCAGTGCCTGGGTACCAGGGAGGTCCCCAAAGCATAACTTCAGTTGTCAGAAGCATAATAATGACCCAATGAAGGCAGATAGTGCACCTTTCTTTTTATACATTCTCGCAGTACCATGCAAATATTAACAGTGTTTCCTTTTTAAGTGCAAGCACACAGGTAATCTAGGCAGGGAGGAAAGAGAATGGATGTGTTAGAACTGTCCTGTGGGCACTTCTTTGAACATACATGAAAGAAAACCACTGTGAATATGATAGAATATTCCACATGATTAAATGCTTGGCTTTAAATGATTAAACAAGAGAGCAGGTCAGCCACTGAATGGTAAACAATAGTGTCTCAAGTTATTTTTTCCAGCTAACAATCTCAGAAGATGCTTGCTAATCTAATATAAACTTGAGGTCTGAAATATTTGGCTCTACATTATGCAGAAGTCTCGATGGGCCATTGAAATTTACTAAATGGCCTGATTAAGTAAAATCATCACTTTAGAGATATATACATTCATACATAGAAAGAAAAAAACATGAGCCTCTGAAGTCATGGTGATGTCCATGTCTGAGCTGGTGCTGAGGGCAATGTGTGGGTCCGTATCCAAAGCCACTAGGATGAAAGAAGAGGTTTTGAAAAGACAGAAGCATAAAGTGCTTCTATGTTTGCTTTTTTCTCTTTTTTAATTGATTGGGTTGGGGAAGTTTCCTTGTAGGGAAATGCTGCAGTGGTGTGGGAAGAATATAGAGGGACCGGAAGTTGAGTGGGATTGGGGTGCATGATGTGAAATTCTCAAAGAATCAATAAAGAATAATGTTATAAAATAGAATAATATGGAACTCCTTCCTACACATGAAGAATTAAAAATTATGACCGACTGCAAAGACTTTCTCTTAAAAACTGCATAAATTATTAGATTTTCTCAAAATCATTTAAATATAGTCAAACAGAAGCATTCTAATAATAGTTCCAACAATTCCAGAAATCTCCTCATCAATATCTTCCTTCCCCCTGTGTTTTTATAAGCTGGTAGAACTTTAAGTTATAGATAGTAACATCATCAGCATAGATCATAGTACATAGATTCACATGGGACTTTATCCCTTCTCCCACCTGTCCACTCCAGCTCTGGGCAAAGAAGACCTTGCTTCTAATCAGAGATTGTTATTGCCTATGGATCATGTAAAGTTAAAAGAATCCTCGCTGGGTCTCTATTTACTCTTTTAAATGGTACCCTTATTTACTAAAGGCTTTTCAAAGAACTACAAATAAATAGCATACATGGGTATGTTCTAAAAATACATAATTGCATGTACATTCTGATACACTGTGAACATATAGGAAGATATTTGCCACCAGAACCTCCCACTTTAATTTGGCAGCAATAGAGCTAACAGTCATCAGCAAAACTTCAGCTTTGCTTCAAAGCTGTAATTTAATCAAAGTATCAACATGGTGAGGATCAGATCAGTGTGTAATAATTACAGTAAAATAACCATGTGCTGATCCAAATTCTTAAACATATTCACTGTTTCTATTTCCAACTTATAGCATGTTTCATATAGCCAGCCTTACACAGTATGATAATTGCTGTGGATGTGTTCATACATCCTTGTTTTTCAAGAATGCTCTTTTTCACTCTCTGAGCACATCTGTCCTTTATACCCATTCTCAAATCTATTCCTTCGACAAAGACTGTACTAAATGTTCTTATTCTTCTAATATAGCCTACTAGTTATAGCCTACTAGCTAAGATCTGTTTGTGAAGCTATCCTTCAAATTTCTCACTTAACCTCTGTGCGCTTGCTTTGGATCACTAGGGTTCATGTAGTTTCTTTTCTTTTCTCTTATTATGAATGTCTGTTTGTGTGTAGGTGTGCATGAATGCAGGTTCCTATGGAGACAAGAAAAGAGCACTGTATCCCTGGGAACTAGAGTCACAAGTGGTTATGAGCCGCATGACATGGACGCTGGAAACTGAATGAAGTTTCTCTGCAAAAACAAACACCGAGTGCTCTTACCTCCTCAACCATCTCTGCAGTTCTTATGTTCATGCAGCTTTTGTGGTCTCTAAGAATCCTCATTATGTTGTATTTCTATTGATATCATCAGTGATACACAGATATATGATTCATGATCATTAGTAGATATGTGAAAACATTAGTATATAAAAAGAGTCAGAGAGAATAGGAAAATATGTCCAGTGGTCCACACTATAATGGGCAGAGAGTGTGAAGAGTGCAATGAGGTATATTGTGAATTTAGGGGGAAATAAAGCTCATCAGACCTCATCACAGCTTGAATTAAACAGTTCCAGCAATTCTGCATGTATTTCTACTTACCACCCTGCTCACCTTTCTGACTAGTAATTTCATTTTATAACGCCTGAGCCATATGAAAAGATATGGTGCATGACTTGAAAAGAATATATTCACAGATTTATTAAGTGAAGGGAGAATGTTTATTTCTATGTAGATACTTGAAAAAAGAAAATGTTTTGGCTGTGCACCATTGATGACATGCTGGATAAATAGAAATAACCGGCAGATATGTACTTAGATGGGTATATACAAAGATAGATAGAAATAGAGACATTTGGCTCAACACATCTGGAACTATACAGTATTAATAGGGAAAACCAGTTACTTCACCAATAATGTGAAGACCAACATACTTGTGCAGGACGGCACAGGACTTTATGGGCATGATTCACTTCACTGAAACCCTTTCTATGTCAACAGAGTTTTGAACTGGGCAAACAGCTACAACTCAGCAAGTTCTCTATCTAAACACTCCCATGCCAACCCTGTTTAAGTAAGCGCAGTTTTAATTCTTATTTCTTTCATTATCAAAATACAATGTTCTATTTCAGCAAACCCAAGGAAGGGAATTTCACCTCTAAATCACACAAAGATGTATTTGCTTCCTGAATTTTTTGTTTTAAATCTGAATGTGAACAGTGTATTTTATGAGGAAATTCTTTCCTATTCTCTCTCAGTGTTTAGTATAAACATTGTTATTTTAAGATACACTGGATTCTTGGAAATATTCACTTTAAGAGAAATATTTAGATTTGAATTTCAAACAAAAGTTTGACTCTCTGCAGCTAATAAGGAAGATGACTCGGGTGTGAGATGCTGTAGTAGACAATTGTATTTGTCATTTCTAGCAGTTTAAGCTAAAATTTAAGAAATAATAAAGCAATAAAACCTTTCTAGTCATTTGAGAGGTGTAAATGTGCTAAGTAGTACACTTTTGAGAGCCCTTTGATGCTTTTGCTAATAACTTGTCTACTTTCCTTAGTGAAGTACTTTGCCATGCATTACTCGAAGGAGGAATGTAAGACATGAAAACATTTCACTAGATCCCTAACCTGATTTTCAACTTTCTGAGCTTTGATTCAGCAACTGAGGGTGACATCATTTCCCTAAGTCTCCAGGTATGTTAAAGAAGGCAGAGCATGATGAATTGGAGACAGAAAGAAGGCACTGGCTCTCCCTGGAGCCAAAGCTAGTTACAAACAGTTGCAAGCTGCCTGGTGTGGGTGTTACAAGAATTCTAGGAACTGTTAGCTACCGAGTCAGCTCTTCAGCCTTGAAACTTTATTATTTCTTTTTACTTGAATTTATTGAGCTCTACATTTTCTTTGCTCCCCTCCTTTACTCTCCTCTCCCCTTCAACCCTCATTCATGGTCCCCATGCTCCTGATTTACTCAGGAGATCTTGTTTTTTTCTACTTCCCATGTAGATTAGAACCATGTATGTCTCTCTTAGGAGCATCATTGTTGTCTAAGTTTTCTGGGATTGTGAATTGTAATGTAGGCTGATTTTCTTTGCTTTATGTCTAAAAACCACTTATGAATGAGTTCATATGATATTTGTCGTGGGGGTCTAAGTTACCTCACTCAGTATGATGTTTTCTAGATCCATCCATTTGCCTTCAAATTTAAAGATGTTATCATTTTCTCACTATTGGATATATACCAAAGGATGCTCAATTGTACCACAAGGACATGTGTTCAAGTATGTTTATAACGGCATTGTTTGTCATAGCCAGAACTGGAAACAACCTAAATGCCGCTCAACCAATGAATAGATGAGGAAATTGTGGTGGTACATTTACACAGAAGAGTACTACACAGCAGAAACTTTATTTCTAATTCCCTCTTTCATACCTCTGAGAGGATCTATGGCTCTCATACCAACAGTTCACCTTCTGTCACTTTTTTTAAAACGTTTACTATACTTAATATGTCTATTTGTGGATGCCTGCATGCCATGGCACATGTGTGGAGGTCAAAGGACAAGCTATAAGAGTCAGATCTCTCCTTCCACCATGTGGATCCTGGAGATTGAACTCAGATTATCAGGCTTAGTGGCAAGCATCTTCACCTACCCTGCCATCTTGTCAGTCCTTGGCTCTTATGCTTACACTCATCTCTAACTGTTTTTAAGAATAAACAAGTCTCATGAATAAAATAAAAATTATTCTTTGACTAGGTGAATCTACTTACATTAGTCATTGCATTTTAGTAACTCC
Organism: Alexandromys fortis; assembly: GCF_014885135.2. Classification (NCBI taxonomy): domain Eukaryota; kingdom Metazoa; phylum Chordata; class Mammalia; order Rodentia; family Cricetidae; genus Alexandromys; species Alexandromys fortis. The sequence continues at coordinate 4,487,799 of NW_026068005.1, read as the reverse complement.
CTGTTTGTTAAAAAGGAATGGCATAGTTATTGAAAATGTGACACGCATGGACAAAAATGAAAAAATAAATAAAAGCAGCAACTCACGCTATCAGAACTGGATTTAATGTAAACCATATTCTGTCCTCGTGTTTTCATAAATAGATATGTGCATGTATGGAACAAAATTGTGAGGAGTGTGCATATAATTGTGTAGAATGCAATTTTCATTTAATATTTTATTGTAAGCTTCTATCTAATGTCATGTCTTTTCCAAGTGATTATTTTAACTGTCTAACAGGTAAACAGTTGCAAAATTACGTAGCCCAATGTGTAAGTATGCTTGTGTACTATTTTTGTCTTTATAAATTACCCTTCATAAAACCCAAGCCATCTTCAAAGACATCAAGGTTTAAACACACCTCTACCCTATGTGAATGTCAGCATATTTGATGATTTTAAACATTATAATGAGGTGGAACTGGAGGTGCAATTGTGGATGGATGTGGTCATAATACTTTGCAAACATGTGTTAAATTCTTAAAGAATAGATAAAGTATTATAAAAATGCTTAAACTTAAACTTGTGAATAAAAGTGAAAGTGTTTAAAAAGATAAAAGCAAAGGTCAAAATAAGAAAATTGAAGTGAGCACTCAGTGAGGTTAAACAGAGGACAGTAATGCCCTACCGCTTCTATAACTCTAGCAAGTTATGGTGACAAACAAGAGTCTGAGCCTGGTAAAATCATTTAACATAGACAAACAAGAGCAGCATAAATATATTTGCTTGCTTTTCCCAATGCTGTGCTCTCTAATCATAGTAAATAATATTAGTGCTCCTTAGATTAATGCCCCTCATTTTTCATAAAAGTGATAACCATGACTTTTTCATCCTGGGAGAGAAATGGCAAAGGAGATTTATCAAGAAATATCAAAGCTCCAGAACATCTCTAGAGACAGGACTGCAGGCCCTTCCCATTGACAGATCTGTGGGGCTACAGCCTTTCCAGATATAAAAACTTCTGTATCAGAGAAATTGGGCATAGTGATTAAGCACGTAATTCCTGTACCTGGGAGGCTTAGACAGGAAGTATAATACCATGAGTTTAAATCCAACCTGAGCTACAGAGTGCATTAGTGCTGGAGAATTATGTGTGTGTGTGTGTGTGCATTTCATGGGGGAGTGATCTAGTTTCTGTTGTTGTGTTAAACATGTAACTGAAAGAAACTTAGGAGAGGAGAGGTGCTGTGGGACAATGGTTTTATTCTGTAAACGTTTGCTTCTTATACTTGTTTAATAAAATGTTAATTGGCTGGTAGCCAGGCAGGAAGTATAGGCAGAGTGACTATGCAGGGAGTAGGGGCAGTGCAGTGAGAACAGGAGAATTCTGGGAAGAGGATTCTGCAGTATGCAGTCATGCTCCAGCCGCAGAAGAAGGAAGATATGATTGCCTCGCCGAATAAGGTACCGAGTCACCTGGCTAACATAGACAAGAATAATGGGCTAATATAAGTTATACGAATTAATTAATAAGAACCAGAGATACTGGGCCAATCAATTTATAATTAATATAGACCTCTGTGTAATTTCTCTGGGACTTAATGACTGCAGAAACCAGGCAGTACAGAAACCTCAGTCAACAGAAAGGGGTTTATTTGGTTTAAGCTCCCAGGTCAGTGAGAAGTCAGGACTGGCGCCCAAGATAGGAATCCAAAGGAAAAGGCAGATTGCTTTTCTGTGAAGTATTTCTTCTTCAGGGAACTCACGCACAGCCAGGAAGAACAAACAGAAACTAGAGCGGATGCTGCTTGGTAGCCTGCCCACAGGCTCCTAGCTAGCTTTCTTATCCAATCCAGGATCACCTCTGAGGAATATTGCCACCCACCATGGGCTGGACCCTCCAACATAAATTAACATTCAACACAATGCTCCAAAGACATGCCATTCTGCTCTGGTTAAGGCCTCAGTTGAGACATTCCTTCTCGGGTGACTCTAGGCTCTGTCAAGTTGACAACTAAGCTAACTAAGAGAGATGCTCCTTATGACTGACAGAGAAGAGTGGCTGTCATGGATATCAGCTGTTTGTACAGCATGCAACTTAGGCTAGCAGATTTAGGAAAGGACCTCAGATAGTGAAAAGAGTGTGGGTGAGGGCCCAGACTCCAGGGGTGTTGGATGTGAAAAGCACCTTAGCATTTACTTTCAGGAGGTTAGATGTGTGTATGAGGGCTGACTGTTGGGAGACTGGGGATTCCTGAAGCTGTGAGAGATGATGTTAAGTTTTCTTTATTATTAGTTTCAAATCTTATGTTCACAGAAACATTTCTTGAAGAAAACTGGAAACAAAGAAAGAGAAACAATGATAATCTACACAAGCCATTGCCATGGAACAGCGTAGGCTCCTAAGCTGTGCATTGTCGTACATGACTGTAAAGAGGTTAGAATATCGTAGGTTCGGGAGCCTAGTTATAGTTCGTCTTTGGTTATCGTCAGCACGCCTGTTAGTAGCCGCTTCTGTTCACCTGTGTATCTGACATAACATCCTTACAACTAACAAATAAAACCTTTTGAAATGCACTGATTTAATGAACCCTAGATCTCAGCAACCCAAAGAGTAAGAACATCATCAGACAGCATCTGAGGCCTCCCGGTCAGAGTCCCCTCGTTCTGCTGTAACCTGCCTTTTACTATCTCCTCCAATACATTTTCAAAGTACCTCCTTTTATTTATAACTTTCTTCATTCTCTTACTTAACCAAACCATTACCACATTGGAATGTGGAATTTAGGTGATCTAAATTTGTTTTTTTTCAGGCCCTGGTCAATCATATTTGGGTCCAGAATAAGTTATCTCATATTAGTTTTTACATTGACAGTGTTGTTCACTTTCTAATAAATACAGCATTAAAGTAAAAAATGCCAATTTTACTGACTGTATATGTACATGAATGTACCTGGTGAATTTAGGACATTATCATAACACTCATGAATGAAGCAAAAGCTCTGTATGAGTGACCTTGTCATGGGTATGGTCTGTGTGTTAGAAAAGAGAACGGTCTTTCAGAGAGAAATGGCAAAGCAGATAGCAGCCTCTACACCTGATGGTTGAAATTTGCTCTGCTGTAGTGAATACCTGTGCAGCATCAAGCCGATCAACATTTCACCTCACAAGTAATAGGAGCTCACAAAGCTGCAGTCCCAACCCTAGCTGAGGACCTGTGAATAGTTGATGGCTGATGGGCTGGGAAAGTCAGTTTTCTGTGAGTATGTGGCCCTTGGTAAATAGACAACACTCTAGTCGATGACTCCACACCCATGAACATATGAGCAGCCATAACTGCACTTGGTGGATTAAAAGCAACATCTACAAAAAGGATTCAAAGTTGGAGGGATTCAGAGACAGTGGGAGGCTCTGTGGGTAGCCAGGGGAAAAGTGGGGTGAATTTTATCAAAATACATTGAATACATGAACAAAATTTTCAAAGAATAAACTTAGCATATTGTAAAATAAAATAAGACAGGCTTTCTTTTGTCCTTGTATCTGGAAAATTTTCTAGATTCAACCTCATGTTTCTGGGTGAATTTAGTGTCACAGGCTGTTACACGCAGCATGTGTGATGTCATCTATTAACAGCTGTGCAGAGAAGGCATTCACCATTAGATTCACCGGGGTTCAAACTGATTACCAAATAAAGGTACAGCGATTAACAATTTCAAAAGCAGAAAGATTTCCAGGCTTCAAGGAGATGTAAGTAGGAAGATGTTATAAATATGGAGATCTCAAGGACAAAAAAAAAAAAGTTTGGCAAGCCAGTTATTTAGCTAACCATGAACCAGCTCCTTTCCAAGGCTGCAGTGACACCCTCGTCTACATCACTGGAGAACCAACATAGACAATGACAATACACGTGCCAGTGCCAACTAGGCAACCCTCCTTCTCTTGACCGATAATGCATTAAGCGTTCATAGGATGACCTCCAAGAATTAAATGAAGCTTCAAAATGAGCTGGGCTTCAATTCATTCAGGTGACTTTTATGCTAAGAAAACCATAAAAGTGAAAAGAAAGTCCATCTTTCAGTTTCAGATATAATTGTTCACAAGGAGTTCAAGGTTACCCCCTCTATGAAGGTGGCTCCCACTCAATTATTTTGGGTATGATTGGAATATATAAATAAAGTGTCTAGTGACTGCTAGCAAGAAGAGTGAGTTTAAACAAAGCACAGATTCACCCACTGTTACTGCCCTGCTAAGAAGGAATCCTTCAGGAAGATGAGCTACAAACACCAATGAGAGTCAGAGGGGGTAGTGCTCAATGGGCACAAATAATATGCATTGCACAAATGTATGAAACTTTCAAAGAAAAAATATTTTTAAAGGAATAAGACTATTCTAAAGAGGTATTTGTGTCCCTCCATTCAAATCCATCAGATTTTTATTTTTATTTTTTTTTATTTTTTTTATTGAGAATAGGAAAAAAAAAGTTTCCACCTCCTCCCAGCCTCCCATTCCCCTCCCCCTCCCCCACTCTCCTCCCCCTCCCCCCTCTCTTCTCCCCCTCCCCCCACTCCTCTCCCCCTCCCTCTCCAATCCAAAGAGCAGTCAGGGTTCCCTGCCCTGTGGAAAGTCCAAGGTCCCCCCCCCCTCCATCCATGTCTAGGAAGGTGAACATCCAAACTGGCTAGGCTCCCACCAAGCCGGAACATGAAGTAGGATCAAAACCCCTTGCCATTGACCTTGGCTTCTCATCAGTCCTCATTGTTCGCCATGATCAGAGAGTCCGGTTTTATCCCATGCTTTTTCAGTCACAGTCCAGCTGGCCTTGGTGAGCTCCCAATAGATCAGCCCCACTGTCTCAGTGGGTGAGTGCACCCCCCGTGGTCCTGACATCCTTGCTCCTCTTCTCCCTCCATCTGCTCCTCATTGGGACCTTGGGAGCTCAGTCCAGTGCTCCTCCATCAGATTTTTAAAACAGTAGATCCCAAAGTATTTGGATCCGAAAGTATTTGGAGTTTCCTTAAGAATTTCATGGAAGGACAAGTAAAAGACTGGGGCCTGGTGCCCCAGAGAACTATGTCTCAAAGGAAAAAGATTTCATACAATTCTTACATTCTTGTGGGGGGGACACTGGGACTCAGACAAGGAGGAAATAGCAATAAGTTAAAATAAAGCCTCAATTTGTACTGTTAGCTACAAATACACATCTTGCTGTTTATTTAAGCCTAAATGTGACATGAGGACCCTAAAGATAACTGGAGCAGGAGTGCAGTTCCAAAGTTCTTTGTTCTTCCCAATGTGATCACACCGAATAATTGCTTTTCTTTTTTGCTATCCTGAATTTGTTCAATCAGATTATTAAGGCTAAGTAGCTGAACCTGGCTTATGCGGAAATGTCAGGACCCAGGCTTTGATCCCAGTAACTCAAGGAAGACAACCGCTCTGAAAACAGTCATTGTCTTCCAGCTATGGATAATATGGCAACATATCAGCGGTATTTACACAGACTGCCTGCATATTCCAATTTCAAGGATTACTTTGATAGCAAATCCTTGTTTATACACTATTTCTCTAATGGATTAGGCCATCATAGCCGTGGTTTAGCCATGCAGATTTGCCCCCATGTACCATCTCATGATCAAATTAATCCAAGATGCTTAAGGAAATGGCTAAAAAAATGTAATTAACACCTAATACATGACTTTCAAATCTTGAGCCTTGTAAAAGTAATATTTGTATCCTAATCTTTGTTTATTTCAGCCTAGCCTGCAGTTCTTTGCTGGGATGTCTGTTTCCTTAGGTGTTATGATACCATGGTGTCAACTGTACACAAAAGAGGAACGCATGTTTAAACAGTACGAGCTAGTCTGAGAAGGGAGTTAAAGGCCTTGATTTTTTTTTCTTCCATTTATAATCTGACAATAGCAATATCTACAGTTTGGTTCAAAATCACAGTCAATAAAGAGAAGGATGAGTCATCATTTAAAATCTAATAATTTACAGTGTTCCTAATGTTTAAAGAACTCTGGAACCATCCCTTTTATCAGTTCCTTTGATGAAAGCATGTGTTGACAACTATGAGAACAATTAACTGTGATCACATCCTGGGGATGACGATCAAGGGTAAACCCATGCAGCAGGATAGCCCTTGATAATAATGTATTTTACTAGCCATATTTAAATTATAAATATATTCATTTGTGATAAAACTATACCAGGTAAGCCATCATAGAGAAAAGGCAAAATTCTGTAGATAGCTAGTCTCAAATTTATGAACAATTACAAAGGAAAATGCAAAAATATATTAAGAAAATCCCTTCATTGTAGTCTCTCTATATAATACAAATGCTATGTCACAGAGTCATATTCCAGCTAATATTAACTAATATTTGTTCAGGGAAAATGGCAGTAGGTATCAATTAAAGACATGCATTCATTTTTTTTTAAAGATACATTCCTGTTCTAGTTTCTTTTGAAGAATTTTCTTGACGTCAGAAAAGCAAGTTTGATTTGACCCTTGCCCTCATGAGTTACAATAACTTCTTTTAATAGTGTCTAGAAATTAATGGTTAGTATCTTATTATTAAGACTTTATCATAAAATTATAGTATGCAAAAACATCATATTGTAAAGCAAAATTAATCAAACCCAAAGTCTATATACATCTCAATGAAAATATTTTTAAACACTTAGAATAGCCATTCTGAGGGTTTGTTAAAACATTCAAGAAGAAATAGATCATTGTAAGATCATCATTATCTGAAAAATGGCAAAATTTTGCCCTATCATACAAATGACACATATTTTCATGCAAATGATATATTATTTTCTTACAAATGAATATAAATGAAGTATTACATCTAAAGAAAGTGAGTGTCAACAATGAACTCTTTCCCCTTGAGACGTTTAGCATGCACAATCAGACAAATTACAGCCACACAAAGAAGACTTGCAGTTGTCTTCACAAATATATTTTTCCTGATTAATTTAGCTATTAACTCTTCTTATTAGCATCCATTAAGACAAACAAATGCTTAAGTAACCACACACTGGTTTTCTTTTATTTTCTTATTTTAATACAACTTTGATTTCAGAAAAGTTGAAGCAGTTTCATTTTTAGGGCAGACAGAAGGACAAAGTACATTAGAGACACTACAGTCAGTTTTAGATGCGGAAGACAGCTGTAGAGGTAGTGATGCATTGTTGAGATCCTGGTTCTCTCTATGATGAGCCTGAATTCTCACCCGGTTAGATAACACATTTGTGAATCTCAAAAAATTACAGCAGTACACTCACTTCAAGCATCATTTTTTTTTTCAGTTAAAGAGAATTTAAAACCAACAATATACCTGAAAAGTTTTTCACCTACCATTGATCCACCGAGCTTCTGGATTATGAAGTCCAAATCCTTTCCCCAAAAGCTCCTCTAATGACAATCTTGTTTCTGAAGAATTTGTTAACTCATCTGAAAAGAAAAGACATACAAAGTCAGGAACTTATATTTTTGTTTTTCTTACAAGAATGAGATTTACGATTTAAAATACTTTGCTTCAAAATGCACATAAACTAGACATCAATCTGAAGTGAGCATTTGAAATAGATTTTGACACTCAAAGGTTGTTTCTTGACGCTTTGCTTTGTTTTGCAAGAAAGAGTATTATGAAATGGAGGCTGGACTTTCATTCCTGACTATCTTGCCTCGATCTCCAACACGTTATCATGCTAAAAGTGCACTACCACACCTGGTCTCAAATTTTTAAATAAATCATAGAGTTTTATTATGCAATTGTTTTAGTTGATACCAATTTAGTGGATCTGTCCCAAGGTATACACTGACACACAGATCCCAAGAACAAGGAAGAACTACCGTTTTTGCACTCTTCAGCAAAACCCACTTCTGTGCCTTTGATCATAAGCTATTCCTCACTTTTTACACTATTTAACAGGAAATTTAGCCTTTTGTAAAAAAGCTAAATATGAGAGAGGTGGGGGCACATCGCAGACAAGAGAGAACTTTTGAATCCATGGCAATTTAAATAAACAAAATGAATGCAAAATTGTACCACACAATTAGCACCTAGCAAGAGCTAAGCAAATCATATTCTTAAATGCCACGTTCAAAGAGTAAAGATCTACAAAGGAAACAAGTATTGCACATTAACCCCTGGAAGAGGAGCATGATTTGATTTTCTTTTTATATTCCAAAGCCCAGAAATGGAAGACTATGGCTTGAATTAAAAAGTTGTGTTTGTAACACCCCTTTACATTCATGGGTCTATACAAAACAATTTGTCACTTTTTTTGCAAAATAACAGCATTGTTTATTTGTGAATGAACGAATTCTTCTCGGTGACCTTTTAGCTATGACCTTCCCGCTGACTGAAAACTAAATGTCAAAGATATGTACTAATCTCCCTCGATTTTATCTTTGAAAAGTTCAGCATTTACTGTACCAAGAGCTGGCTGTGGCTTCTCTGCAGTATGTAGGGCGGTCACTCATTTTAAATATAGTCCACTGCATCCATTAACTAACACCATGGCTGCCAAGATAACTTCTTAAAAATGTGAGAAGTATCTGATTTCTGCTTTAGCACCAGACATGACTGTATGCAGATGTAAAAAGCATATAGTAGAAAAAGATATACACCTGATTGTTTACTGAGGAATCAGAAAGGTCAAAATTTGAACTTTCCTGGGGATAGAGGGAACATTCGCAGTTAAGAGCATTTACTTCTTTTCTGAAAGTTCAAAGTTTGGTTCTTAACACCCACATAGGAGAGCTCAAGACTTCCTGTAATTCCAATGCCAGAGTATCTGGTATCTCCTCACCTCTACGGGCACTTGTACACATGTGATATACACTCATAAACACATACAAATCAAAATGACTCTAAAGACATTGAACTTTCTGAATTCTAACAAAAAGTTTCAAATAACAAGTGCCCCTGGAAGGATCTTACATTTACAAAACAAAGCCTGTGACAGAGGGAAGTAAGGATGCAGGATGCTGAGGAGCTTTAGAGAGACCTATAGATTATCTTGCCCAAGATGCCAAAGAAGGCCTCAGGAGCAAATTGATAGCCTTGTCTATAAGAAATTAAACCCTTCAGATGCTCTCAAAGTCAGTTTGGAGTTTTCTAAAAAAACCAACACAGTTTATCTTCTGCATCACTGGAAGTTGGAACCAGGGACACTCACATCACAGGCAAGTACTCAACCTCTGAGCAAGTTTTACATGCTTTGTTTACTATTTCTTTTAGGTTGATGAATCTATGCACATGAATAGACACATGTACACACGTGTGCAACAGTATTTACATATGACCTCGCAGTGAAAGTATACAACACTAAACAGTCTTATGTATAAATAATTATTCAAATACTCTAACAAGTGTTTGTAATCCTCAAGCATGTCCTCTTCTTTAAATATATTGTTATTTCTATTTATGTGTGAGTGGGCACCTGTGTCCAGGTGTCCACAGGGCCAAAAGAGAGTATTTGATCAGCTCTAGTTGAAGTTACAAGCAGTTGCTGAGAGTGGAACTTGGGTCTCCTGGAAGATCAGCAAACACTCTTAACTACTGAGCCATCTTTCAAGGCCCTTCAAACAGGTCTTTTTACATTAAGGAACACATCATACTGGAATCCTCTCATCTAGGAATCCTTATCTCTCTTTATCTACACACACACACACGCACACACACACACACATACACACACACACACACACAGCATCCGAAAGCTTGCTAAAGTTTTCAGTACTAATGCTTAGGATAACTTACTATTCTCATATTTTCTTACATTTGGAATACTCCATTTTTGATTGCTCATGTAGTTTACCTTCAAATTAAATTACTGCTAATAGCTTGAGATTATTGAAAACAGAGTTTTCCCAATGCAAGAGACTATTATAGATAAGATTACTAGAAACTGTATCACAACTAGTCAGAAATTGCATATACATATGAAATTCGGGAGAGAGAATAAAGGAAAATTGTTGATAAATATTAAGGATAATTGAATCTTTTACTTTTCTGAAATTCAGAAATATATCTGAGTAGTTTTTCATAGTCTCTCTTTACTAAAGTTTAATCAGTCTGTTGTTTAATGTATATTTGTTATGAAGTGTAGATTCTTATGCAATTCTAGTGGAAGGCTATCACTTGCAAGTCCTGCATACTCTTCAGTCATAGTCCTTTTATGGAATATAAGAGCAGAGAAAAGGACTCAAATGGTAAGTTCCTTGCCCCGTGTTGACTTTACTATGTGTCCTTGAATTTATTTCCTTGTGTGTTTACTTCTATGTCATTGATGACATCAACCCCAGCAGTCCAGATACAGAAGAGTCATCACCAGGGTCTCACGGAACCCATACCTTCCTCTCATTAACTCCACCCACTCATTGACTTTGGCAACTGGTATTCTCTGTGGATGATTATAATAAGCAGATTGTGTCAGTCTCAGAAAGTCAAGTTCACAAGCCTTCTCTTATAGATGGAGTTGAATTTTATATTAATACTTAAGATCCTATCTGTGTGTATGAACATGCAATGAACAAATGCGAGTAAGAAGGGAGAGAGATAGAAGGCTAGATGTGATGAGGGATATATGTTCAAAATATATTATCCATTTATACGGGACTCAGTACCATGAACAAAGAATATATGTCAAGTTAAGATAATAAAAAATTTTGAGTTAATACTATTGTTCTGTTAAAAGAACATAGCAATAAAATGATCTCTAACAAAATTATGCTCCATCCATAGATCAATGTTAGAGAAGTTTCCTCTTGTAGTTAATGGGAAGTAACACAGATATTTACAATTAGTACACAAAGAATGAAGGATATTGGAGCACTCAGCTCTAAATTGGTTGTCTTCATTAAACCAGCCCTTCACTCAGGACTTAGAGAGCTATGTGGAAGAAAAGGTAGATTGATTGCATTTGCTAGAGGGGATGCATTACACAGCAGGATGGATGCATGCATGAACTCACAGAGACTGCAACAATGTGCATAGAACCTACATAAGGTTAAGCTAGACAACATCCCAGTGTTGAGCTGGGGAAGTGGACATGGGTTCCCCATCTGTAATCAAGAAGCTATCTTTAGTTGATATCTTCCAAAGGAAAATAAACCATCAGTGGTGGAGTCTCACTGGACATATAGATCACACTTCAGGGTAGACACCATGCCTAGCAGTAGATGCCAGTCCCAAACAAACACAGTGGTATTTTAGTAGACATTTTATCTCTTATTGCCTTTTTTTGTACATTTTTTTTGCCTTATTGGTTTTTTGTACACCCTTTTTACAAAAAGGTATGCCTTAGTAAGCTACTTTCACTTTCTTCATTAGTTCTTTTGTACAAAAGCAAGGTCTTTCTTTGTTTCTAACAATACACACACATACACACTTAGGAATGCACATTGCAAAAATGAGTAATCTTTTTTAAAAGGAGACAGGAAACACTTAGAACCTCATACTGAAACCTAGTTCCTCATGTGACAATCAGACATGAGAGTCACATCAAAAATGTGCAGTATTTCATTTATTTTAAAGATTGTCTCAGTAGCTTAACTCCAAAGCTAATTTACAGCCAAGCATTTCAGATGCCATTCAGGTACCTCAGTCACTCCAAGTAAACACTGCGAGGTGGTGCAAAAGCAAACTGGCATTAGGTTGCATAGCACGCTGTCATGCAAAGTTCCTTCCTTAATAACTTCACTGGAAGGGTTTTACATTACATCAATGTAAAAAAAAAATCTTTGCTAAAACTTAATACTTACTTCTTGTAGGGCTTATCATTCTTGGGAAGTTTGTTCAAACATGATTTACTTGAACTGTTTAGTATTTAAATACTAGGGATCTGCTATGGCTAGATTTAAGCTCCTATGCTGGAAGAGAGCTGTCCAGGACAGCTTAGTTCAGAAGAGGACCTTTGGGAAAGGATTGGATTATAAGGACTCCGACCTCACCCTTGGATTACTGGAGTGCTGGGATTATAATGTGATAGGTGAATTTCTGGGATGATAGACACTTAGAGGTAAGATTGAGTTGAAGAACATAGATCTTCAGTAACTCCCTCAGGGACCACATCCTACCCTCAGTTTCCCCTCTTCCCCTCACACCCTTCCTTCCCCCACCCTTTCCCATCTTCTCCACTTCCCTTTCCTATGCTTTGCCATCTCCCCCGCTTTCCTCCAGACCAATCTCCTCCACTTTCTGCTTACCTTCTTTTACTCTTCCCTCTTGTCCCCTTCTTTCTCTTATCCTACCCATTCCTCTGCTTTGCTCTCTTGTTCTCCCTCCAGACATCTTCTTCCCTCTGCTCTTCCATCTTTCTTTTTATGCCCTTCTTTTCTTCTAGTTTGTTTTATAACAATATCCTGCAAAATGGAAACTTTCATTCTGGAGGAAGACTCACTAATGGTTACAGAATTCCAAACCAAAACATGACATCCTGGATCTTTAAGACTTTGCAAGCTAACAACTCAAGCAACATAGGAAACCTCTGAAAGCTAAAAGACTCCCAACCTTCTCTTCTTCCCCAAAGTTTGTTAGGCAGTAGGGACTATAAACTGTGAAGCTACCTGCAAGTTGTTCATGAAGTTCTGGGGATGCAGCACACATGCTGGGATGGACTTTGTATAGGCAACTGCCCTATCAACCATGTTCCTATAAGCAGCTACCCATACTTCTATGCTACTAATATACTTATGTGTTTTCCAAGTTGGACTTGGACCGAGTCACTTGGATTTGTCTTAGTTCCATATTTGGGAGGAATAGATGTTTGTTCATGCCTCTCCAGGAAAAGTCACACATCACACATCCATAAGATGAGCAGTCACTCTGTACACCACCCATTTCCAACTGCCATGTCTTGTTTTCTTAGAATCCTCCAGAAGCAGGAGGCAGAAACACCTTGGATCTTCACTTATAGGCCTCTAAATCTGTGAGGAAAAATAAATCTTTCCTCTTTAAAATGGGATTTTCTTCAAGTATTTTGACCCAGTGATTGGATCATGAAGATTCAGAACCACCCATGGGTTCATCTAGAGCTGGTGATATGTGAGCGATCAGGGTGAGGCAGGACAGAGTGAAGGCAGTAGGTAATCAGGGACTCTCTCTGGCACTCTATCCTGTTCCCAACCTCCCCTTCTCTCCCCTTTCCTACCTTACCTTGACCTCTATGTCCTTTTCCTCTTCCTCTTTCTCTCCTTAAACTTTCTTTTCTCCATTCTTCAATTTCTCCTTCCTGTCTCCCTACATCCTTTCCTTTGGGTCACTTGCTGTATAAGCAATATTCTCCTGATGGAATGTTTTCTCTGCTTGTGGGAGTTCTTACATCCCAGGATATTCTAAACTGACTAACAAATTAGCTCACTTAGGTGTGTGCATACCTGTGCTTATACATGCATGCCAGGCTGAAAACCTATCACTGGGTAACCACTGCTATTAAAGTGATTAATATTTCCTAACCATATAAGACTTTGCTGTCATTATGAACACCACAAACTGCAGAGAAATGGAGAATGTAATAATAATAACAGTATTTACGGACGTATAAAAAGGACTCATAACTTTCAAATAGCTACAGGATATAGAAGCAGCTAAATTGTTCCTCTTTGGAAATGTGAGTTCAGTACTAGAACAAAAATTGAAAAATTCATTCCATGTTCTTTCTTAGACTCTAGTCTGTTATTTAAGATCATAGACTGCTATTGGTATTTCTGTTCTTCCTTCCAAAACGGAATCCAATCTTGCTCTTAAATGGCCTTTGAAATTAGTTGGCTACATAATCTCAGAAGAAAAGGGTTCCATCCCTCAGTATTGAATAGACGAAAAACTAATTGATAGACTTTCATTTCTTAGGCTCTCTTTACTAGAAAGAATTGTGCTACTTTTATCTGGTTTGTTCTTGCTATCAGAGGTTCAGAAATATTTCTTTTAATTTAAAAACCCATTTGAAATAATTTTCTGTTAAAACATGAATAAAAGAGAAAATCTAATCAAGTTATTCAGAATGCCTCCCATAGAAGAAAGCCAGTCTGCTTCTTATGCATGGGATTGTCCCTCCATCTGTCTTCCAGTTAGCTAGCAACTCTACTGCCTTCTGCTGTAGCTCAGGCATTTGTGTTTTATCTGTGATTATCTTTAATCCCCTTGTTTAGCGCTGATGCAGTGTACTCCTGCAATGCGCTTCTCTTTAAAAACATTTTCTAATTACGTTTTTACTCATGTTATTGGGAAAAAGGATGCCCTGTCACTCATATGGAAGTCAGAGGACATCTCAGTGAAGTCAGTCTCTCCTTCCACTGCGTGGGAGATCTGGAACTCAAACTCCAGCTGGCTGTCCGTCCTGGCGATAAGCACCTTTACCTACCGAGCTATCTTTCTAGTCCTTGCGTGTCTTTCATACATGACAAGGAAAACTTCCCGCTTCTTCACTCTTCACAGAACTGGCTGAAAATGCAGAACACATGTCATAGTAATTAAGTTTAGATTCCAGATATTTAAGCATTCTTGGTGTTTTTACATTCTTTCATGGGTCAATCAACCTCAACTGATACTGCGTAGGACAGCTAAGTCCTAATTTTCATCTTCTTCTTTGTTTTTATTGTGCCATCTTCTTTCACTACTGAGTAAAATGCTACCCTGCAGACAAACTGCTGCCAAAAGTTACAAAATTGGAAATATTTTTGGATCACAAATTATTTTCTTGAATTTTTATTATGTTTGATTTTATTTTTAATAATAATGTGTGTGAATACATACATGCATTGTGGGTTTTGCATGCTATAGTTCATGACTGGAGGTCAGGGGACCATTACAGGCCTCATTTCTTCTCTTTATCTTCACTTTTTCAATCCTGAGGTTAGAACTGAGATCATTCTACTTGAAAGCAGGTGCTTTTACCTGCTGAGCCATCTTGCTAGCCCCGCAAATGGTCCTAAATGTTACTTTTTAAGGACAAGGAAAAATTTAAAAGCTTTGCAAAATCAAAAGCTGATTAGGACACTGAGTTCGAGTAAAAAACATAAGATGTTCCAAGATATTGCCAACTGCCAACACCCAACTTTGTGGACTAGGCAGATGCAGAAGTAACTGCTTGAGGGAGGACAGGGGCCTTCACAGAAGCAGAAGTAGCCTCTTAAAACAGGAAGGGGGTATGCAGAAGTAGTCCACACCTTTTTTTAGCAAAACCAATTTCCTTGACCCTAAATAAACCTGGCTTGTGGTTTTCGCCTATTTATGTCAACCCCAAATGAGAAACGGAGTTCTCCCAACTGAGCTGCATTGTGTGTAGTGATCGAGCTCCCAGCCTGGCTGGAATGAATAAGCCTTGCTTTTGCATTCTGGACTTGACTGGATTCAGGTGGTGTCTCTCTGGCAGTCTCAACGTGGGCACAGCAACCTAATTTATTAGAAAACAAACAGGACCATCAAGATGGCTCAGCAAGTAATGTTCATTGCTATGCAGGCTTAGTGACTTAAATTCCACTCTTGAAACTCTGGGAAAGGTAGAAGGAGCAAATTAACTTCGCAATGTTTTCCTTTCTTTTTTGACCTTTACAAAGCACTAAAGCACACAGACTACACCCATGCATACATGCACACACATAAACAAGAAAATAAACAACACAATTAAAAATGAGACATGGACCTAAACAGAGAATTCTCAAAAGATGAAATATATACACTTAAGAATTTTTTTCTTTTATTGTTCCATATCCTTAGCCACCAGGAAAATACAAATTAAAACTACACTATAATTTTGTTTCACCACAGGCCGAAGGGCTAAGATAAAGTAAAAAAGAAAGAAAACAAAATACCACAAAATGACAATAAATGCTGGTGTGTATATGGGGAAGGAACACTACTCACTCCAGGTAAAAGTGCAACCTGGTATAGCCACAATGGAAATCACTGTGGAGTTTTCTCAAAATGCTGAAAATTGATCTAACACAAGATCTAGAAATACTACTCTTGGAAACATCCTCAAAGGACTTGACATATTAATACAGAGTTTTCTGCTCATCCATGATCATTGCTTCTTTGATTACAACAACCGCAGTTTAGATGTCCATCAGATAATGAATGGATATTGAAAGTGTTGTACATTGACACAATAGATTGTTACTCAGCTATCAAAAAATAAAAGTATGAACGTTGCAAGTAAATGAACAGAGTTGGTAACCAGACCCAGAAAGGTAGATGACACATGTTCTCTCTCTTTTTGGAATTTTTAGATATTTGTGATATGTTTGGAAACACACAGAAATAAGTAAATTAGTTTGTTACAATTGGTTGGGCTTTCAAGAAAAGAGGGCTAGAGTACAATGGTTGGAAGGGTTAAAGGGGAATAACAACAGGAAGAGTGCAGTGGGATGTGGAGACAGAGTAAATGTGGGAAAATGGAGAAGAATAAACATTTTTTGAAAGTCAGTGGAAATCTATATTCTTAAAATAATTAAATATATAATATATAATATGTATATATATATATATATATATATATATACTTTAAGTGCAGTTAGCCTATAACAGGACAATAATGCTATAACTAGACGCCACAGGCCAGGCTGATGAAGAGAAAGACCTATGCCAGGAATGGGTTACTGCTATTGGATTTGTTGACCAATGAAGTCCTATACAGCCCTATATATTACCAATTAAAACCTGTTGAGAAGATCCTTTTGCTTTTTCAGTGTCCCTAAGCCTTAGCTATAGAGGTTATATATTATTGTGGTATTAACTGGGGACTAGATAGCCTGAATCCACTGTTCTTAGCATTTTGATCAATTCTGAGTTTCTGTGATAGGCTCTGCCTGCTACAAAACAAAAAACAAAAATGCTTCTTTGCTGGGCAGTGGTAGCTCAGCCTTTAATCAGAACACAGATTCAGGCAGATCTCTGTGAGTTCAAGGCCAGCCTGGTCTATAAAAACTAGTCCCAGGACAGGCTCCAAAGCTATAGAGAAACCCTGTCTCAAAAAAAAAAAAATCAAAAATTTCTTTGATGTAGGGTGTGAGCTACACTCACCCATGAGTATAAGGATTTCAAACATAGTTAAGAATCATACTGCTCTAGGAAAGTGGTGGTAGTGGCTTCTCTCCTAGGGTACATGACCTTACCAGTCACTGGAAGTTTGCTAGGTTGACAGTATTCACAGTATTAGCCATGAATTCCCTATTGTACAGGCCTTGAAGCCAGTTATGTAGCTCTTGACTCTTGGTTACCCTCAAGGGACGAGTGCTACTGTTGCTTTCTTGGGCATAGTTAGGTAGGGCATTTAGTTTTACATTCAAGTTCAAGGAGACAACAATCGGCAACAGTAATAACCTATATTGTTTTGGGAATCTCTTGAGTCTCTGACTAAAAACTTAGAGTGCAGTCTCCCACACTTTGAACTGAGGAAGAGGGGACAGAAGGATTCTAAAAGCTAGAGAACCAGAGTGTCTGATACAAGGAGTAACATCTTGAAATTTCAATGGTTGTCTAAGCAAGACCTGCCCAGTGACAACAGCAGTTGATACCAAACATGGATGTGGGAAACCTCACAAAGTCCCACTTCTAGATGAATAGTTATAGTTAATCAATGGATGGCAAAGATGGGAGAATATGTCTTCTCCAGGGATAAACCCATGGCAATCCTAAGTTGTCAATACTAAACATGTTCACATATGAGCACCATTAAACTGATTCAGCATGCAATATATATGCATAAGTAAAAAATAAGCATGTACACCATAAGTAAAAAATAAGTCTTTAAGTTGAGAGGGAGTGAGGAGGAACTGGGGTGGGATACAGTTATATTGTTGTAGAGAAATAATATAATACTGTACTCATGTATGGAATCCTAAACATTTGTTAAATATGAAAATAAGGAAAATATTAAAGACTTTATTGATGAAGAAACCTTATAATTGACTCATAAAATGTGGAAAAAATGAAGCCGGTAAGAGCATGGATGCTTCACTCTTTTGGGTAGAGTTTGTAGTGTCGGATACTGCTAGAGGAGAAAAGTAATCATCATTCTTACCCAGGTATGAACTCTGCTATGTACAATAATGACTGGTCTGGCTTACACACTTAATGATGCAATAGTTGCACAAATGTCATGGAGGTAACCAATCCATCAACCAATCCATATCTGGTTGAACTTTTGGCTAGTTCCACAAAGAAAGCTCACATCAGACACTGTTATTGGGTCCAAAACCTGTAGGTTGGGAAGACATGTATCCTAGAGGTAAATCTACAACTATTATTCTACCAGACAGACACAATATTAAACTTATTCTTAATAATTTATTGTTATAGTTGCAAATTAGTATGTCTCTCAACCCTTATAATAAAAGTTTCTTTTTACAGTAGATGGTGATTAACACAGAGAACCACAATTCATATATATATATATATATATGACTGTAGAATGGCAATTCCTAAAATGAGACGCCTGTATCATATTTATTCATCCCATAGCTTGGGGATCATTAAGGATGAGGCAGTAAAGACTGCAAGAGCCAAAGTTCCATGGATGCCTACTAAGAAACTATTTTCTAGACACAGTAGGATAGTTGCATTTAAGACACCACAGTAGTTGTGACAACACAGGTAAATCCTTTAAAAACTCAAGCCAAACAAAATTACACCATGGAGAGAGTGATGGTCATGAAGTTCTATCCCTTAGCTAAGGAGTAATTGGCAATTAGCAACTACCAGGAAAGGAAGAATCAGTTTTATTGATGGTGTAGTTCTGGTAAGTTAACCCTGCTGCAGTGGATGGCCACATACCTAAGAGTATATAGGTAGCATGTTAGATTTAATGGTTGTTTTGGAAATAGGACATAAATTAGATGGGTTAAAAGGGGGTCAGATCTAGAAGGAGTTGTGGCATATGGACAAATGAAATCCAAATATGTCGTATAAAATTCTCAAAATCTAGTAAAGAAAAGGAAAATAAAAAACTTTTTTCTCTTATGAAACTATATAGTTCTCAGTGCATATTTAAGCAATAAAAGTATAAATAGAACAAGACTTGATGGCGCACACCTTTTATCCTAGAACTGAGAAGACAGGTAGGGGGATCTCTGTAAGTTTGAATCTAAACTTGTCTACATAGGAAGTCTAGGCCATCCAGAGCAATGTAGTAAGACCCTGTGTGAAAAATCAACAAAGACACAGGGAGTATATGTTGATGGAATGGAAGAAAAAACGCACCAAAATATGGGTATAAATACTGTTGTTTGTGTAGTTGACTTTATTTTCTTCCATAAATGAAGGCTCATAAAGGGATCACTAGGCACAGATCTCAGATCATTAAGTGTCGGTCATTACACTGATTTAAACATGGAACAGTATAAAGAACGTTAAATTTTTGTATCCTAGAAATAAACAAGTTATGTTATTGTTTTATTTGGGGAGCATATTTGTTTCTTTATTTTTGTAGCCCAAATATGCCTGGTTATTATCTCAGATTTGCTATCACAATCCATTGGGCAAACATGTTAACGACAACGTCAGATGCACCAAAATGTATCAGTGTTAAAGAATGTAATGTTCACCACTTCTCCTTAGTCTAACTTGACCAAAAGTAAATCCACATATAAATTCTCCCTTTCTCTCCCCATGCCTCCAGTCTGTAGTTTGTGGGATTTTAGATTATCTGTGTTCTGCCTCTTGAGTATCTCAGATCTGTCCCTATTGCCTGTGTCACTGTGGACAACTGCTTTGCTCTGTATCCATTGAACAACACAGAAAGCATCACATCAGGAAGGATGAGACACTTTATAGAAATCTTTAACAGAATTTTAAAAAGGATTAGGTTACTGGCTCTGACTGAACCCAATTGACCTAGAGAACAAACACTACTGCAAACATACCACTATTAAACTATAGTACTATGTTGATTTCAATATTTATGCCAGATGTTTGTTATATGAAATTTCTTTCAACCCTTTGGCTGTTTTCAGTAAATGATTACAATAGCACACATTCATACACACATATTGCTCTGAGTCAGGGGTGTGGAAGAATACATAATTTAAGATTAAAACTATGCATTAGCATAGATTGTAAAAGATGACAACATGCATGGGAAGCTCAAGGCAAGCAAGGCTGGCTGTTCCAAAGTTTTTCTAGAGGTGAGAAAAAAAAAAAAAACAGGCTGCATACACAGCAGGCTATCAGATCAAGTCTTAATTAACTCAACTGTGAGGCCCAGAAAAAGTTCTAGTCTCTTAAAACGTAAAAGATATTTTTATAAAAATGCATCAGCGCACCACCCAAAATGGTACTTAACTGTTCTTAATACATAATGAAGAAACGTAGTAAAATTTTAAATTCATCCAGGTGGCTGTTTTTGAAGGGAGAACACTTGGCCCTGTCAGTTTGAAAGGTTCCAATTTGAATAACTCAAATGATAACCTCTAGATGAGATCTGTGTGTGAAAGACACTTAATGCTTTATGACAAGGCCGTGGTGAATTCCAAATTACCCACTCGAGTAAAAGTCAAAAAAAAAAAAAAAAAAACAGCAGTATATATCCACTAAGATGCATCTGTGTTAGTCCCTGTTAATTTGACTTCCTCCTTCTTATATATTAGGAATTTACTTTCATAGTGTTACCTTTCTTTTTCTTAATCTGTTTCTATTTAAATGTTGTTTTTTTGTTTGTGACAATAGTTTTCTTACTTAAAAAGGAAAGAAAAAAGAGGTTAGTAAATTCTTCACCAATATCTTGCAAGCCTTTTGTCTTTGATATTTTATATAACACAGAATCATCTAACTACATTTAATTTATAAACCTGGATATATTTGAATGCATGCTTTTCTTGTGGAACATAATTTCCAAATAGAAACTTCACACAGAAACCTTGTTGTTCTTTTGTTTTATTGTTTTGTTGTCTATAGTTGACATTCTTATTTTGTGTGTGTAGGCATGTGTATGGTGCATCAAATGTGTGTACACATGCAGATAAGAGATTGGTACTAGTTGTCATCCTCTATTGCCCTTCACTTTCCTTCTGTGGCAGAGTTACTCATTTAACCTGAAGCTCACCATTTTGTCTAAATTGGATAACACGGGAGTCTCCAGAATCTACCTGTCTCTGCATTACAACACTGGGGTTATAGAGATGATTGGTGCTGTATCGAACTCTTATATGTATTCTGGGATCTGAACTCAGGTTTATCAGGCGTGTACAGCAAGATCTTTATCCAGTAACCATCTCCCCAGTGCATTCCTTTTTTTATTTTATCTTTGTGTGTGCTGTATATGTGTTTGATAAATATGTACATATGTGTGTGTGCTGATACAAATGTGCCATGGAGCATGTGCAGAGATGAGAGGCAGCATAGGTATTGGCATTCATTGATATATGAAAAGCAAGTAATAATTTAAAAAATAAATGAGAGGATAGTTAAAGCACTAAATACATCTATAAATGAACAAAAAATGTGCAGTTAATTGAGAAATTAACAATAAAGAGAAGCACAATGCGGAGCATTGCTTGGTGGCTAAAGTGTTGCCATGAAATTGAGACAATTGAATTCAGATTCCTAGAAGGCATATAAATTCCAGGAGAGCATCCTGAATGTTTCTGTTCCAACCTTGAGAAGATGTAGGGCATTCTCCAGTAGAAGCTGGATAGTAGCAATAGCTGTATCAGTGAGCTCTAAGTTTGATCTAGAAATCTTGTCTCAAAGCGATAAGACAAAGGGTGAAAAAATAGAGTACATGATGTCCTTCTCTGATTCTGCATGTGTTCACCGCCACATATTTATAAGCATATGCTGTAGTGTGTTCAGCTACATGCAAAGAGTGCTTGCATGTTCTGTGCTGTATGATGTGTCATTTAGCTGCACACACACACACACACACACACACACACACACACACACACAACCACCACTCAGAATGTGAGTCATACATACAATCACCCGCACCCAGAATGTGGGTCACAGAAGAAAAGATAAAAGATTGTGATGGAAAGAGAGGCAAAAATTCAAATCATTATGATTCTCAACTGCTGAATTGTGAAGCATAGAAAATAAGTGGATTAGCCTTGTCTTCCTAAATTTATTGTTATTGGTGAGACTTTCTCTCCAGGAAAAGGCAGGAGGCTGTAGCTGTGGACACTGCAGCAGTGTCTGGCATGCCAAAGTCAATTTGTGGTCCACAGATTTAAGAGCATAGTTCTCCATTTTAAGAAGGATATCCCAAGTCTGTTCTCACAGATTCCCATTTCTCTAGACATTTCTTGAATGGGGCAGGAATTACACTTCTCTGATCAATTTAAAAAATGGAAAATAATATTAATATATATATATGTAGGAATGATAAAATAATCAAAATCATCCTGGTTAAATTGTCATTTTCCAGAGCAAAGATAAAATATAGTACAATACTTTTAAAAGTACTATTCTTTAACTTTAATTTTTTTAAAATTTAGCACATGCAACAATGAGTTTCTCTGTGGTATTGTCAAAGCAGTTATACTTTGCTAATATTTATCCTTCTAGTCCATAGTCTTCTGTCCCTTATGGCCACTACTTATCTTCTCTCCAAACTGTTGGTGAGAATATGAACTGGTAAAGTGCCATGGAAATCATTGTAGAGCTTTCTTAAAACACCTAAAATAAAGCTCTTATAGGTCACAGTAATGCCACCCCTGGATACATCCTGGGTATATCAGTACACTCCTGGGTATGCTGGGTGTGTCATCATACCACATCCAAGTTTATCACTGTGCTATTTACAGTTTCATAGAAATGGAACCAGCCTAGAAACCCATCAATAGATGAACACATAAAGAAAGTGTGGAATTTTACAAACACAACAGTATTTTTATGTGGCTGTAAAATACATAGTGGAGGAATGAGTTCCTGATATTTACAGGAAAACTGATGGAATGGGAGATCATTATTATATCATTAAGTGAAATAAGCCAGATACATAAAGAAGAACTCTTCATGTTTCCTCTCATTAGCAGAAATAGAAGTCTGTGTGTGCGTACATATGTGTGTGTGCACATGTGCACACGCGTTTGTGTGTAGGATGTGAAAGTAGGAAGGGAACCATGAAAGTGGAAGAATAACACCTAAGGCTGGAGCCTTAGATCTATCATTTCTCCATTGAAGTATCATCTACAATAAGTACCCATCACTCACTTATTTATTACTATCATCTATTCATCTATGAAACATTTCTAGTGATAAAATAAAAAATATTTTAGAAGAAAAGACTAAAAGTATAGGAAAATATATAATGCTGCACTGTGTTATACAATTTAATATATTGTGGTTTAGCAGAGAAAATACATACTCATACTTATTCAAGGCATTTGACCTTTCAGTAAAGTTATGACAGGTAAAATAAAAATTTACATTAGGTTTCTTCACCTTTTCAACTCTCTCTTGCCCTGTGTCACATTGAATTTCTCAACAATGTTTTCCTCTTCAAGATTGACTTTTACTCATTAAAAAAAAAGTAAGAAACAGAACGTAGCAAAGCTTGGCTTATGTATTTACTTATTTGGGGGAATATATTGGTCCCTATCTTCTTTCAAGTAAGAGAATGAACCACAAGCTATTTTATAAAGCCCAAGACTCATGGTCTAGCCCAGAAGCCCAGGGTGTCATTTTTACTCCTCTGCATTTGCCCTGTATGAACTGGACCATAAAGCTAACATGCATATTGGCTGCTTTTGTGGCTGTTGTGACAAAACCTCAGACAGAAGTACCTTAGGGAAGGGAGGATGTATTAAGTTCTCATTTGGAGGAACAGTCCATCGTGTAGAAGAAGTAACAGTTTTAGAAGCATGAGGAGCCTGCTCACATGGCATCCACAGGCAGGAAGCTGAAGGAGATGAAAGCTGGTTCTCAGCTCACCTTTTTCTTTGTGCTTAGTCTTGCCGCAAGGGCACATAAAGCTGTTGCCCACATTGTGGGTGAGTTTTCCCATCTCAGTTCATTTGATCGAAGTACCCCCTCAATGATGTACCCAGATATATATCCGCTATAACTCTCCATCCTGCCAGAGGTTGGTGAGATGGGTTAATATGTAGGGTACATTGCATATAAAGCTGACAAGGCAAGTTTGATCCCCTCAGAGTCATGGAAAGTAATGGAAGAGAACTAACTCTACAAGGTTGTCCTTTCTTGTTTAGCAATGCACCCATATGTGCACAGCATACATGTAATAATAATTAAATAAAATTTGCAAATATAAACTTTTCAATTTAATATTAACTATCATAATTAAAAAAACTCAAGCAAATACTGAAAAATATGAATAAATATTCTACTTCATGTTAGTAGCGGAAAGTTAGATAAAATAGTACATGTCAAACACCTAGTACAGCATCTGGTATGTGGGAAGCTGTAATAAATGTTATGGGTTAAAATAGGATTTCTTCTGACCTTTGCAAACTTAAACACATTATCATATAAACTAAATTTTCTTCTGTTACATTTTGGACATTTTAAAATATTAGAAAAAATGTAACAGAAAAATAAATAAAATTTTGTAACTTTTTCTTACTCCATTTTTGTTAGCTGTCAGAAATGTCTATTTAACAAGCAGCAATGGAACTCAGAGCAATGGCTCCACAGTCAAAAGCACTTGTTGCTGTTGCAGAGGATCCGGTTTGGTTCCTGACACCACCCATATTAGGTGATTCATAAATATCTGTAACTCCAGCTCCAGAAGATTTGATGACCCCTACAGACTGACCTCTGTGAGTGTTTGCATACGGAGACACATAGCATGCATGCGTACAAAATATAAATAAGCTTTAAAGATAACAATTCGTTTACTCGAGGGAAACTGTTAGGCTGCCATTTGTTTTCTCTTTGGCAGGCTAATCGTACTGAGCAATGTGACATTCTTGTGTGCTCATCTGTACCGTTCCTGGAAAAGTAAACAAGCAGAGGCATCCCATAATTCCTATCAACATAACACAATCTCCTTTTCTAATTCAACAAAATAAAATAAACAAATTGCATCTTGTTTGATGTTGTTGTTTATGCATGGGCCATGCAAATCTGTAAAATATTATTTTCCCCTCATAAAAGCATAATGAGAGAGTTTAATTGCTGCTTTGACATTTTAAGACACAGGTCACATGCTTTAATGACACCTGTTAAATTACAGCTGCCAAGAAATTGTTTGCAGCATAATCCAACATGACATTGTAACTGACTCTTAGCAGGCGCTATTACTGCAATGGCAAACAATAGTCACCGGGATCAACCTACTCTGAATGTCTGTATAACAGAAACAGATCAGCTGTCAAATGTCCAATCAAATCCTTAATGTCATCTAAAGCTATGCTCAGATATATGTCTTTATCTCTTTTTATCCAAACAGAAGCAGATGGATATATTTTTAATATTAGAGACTTTATTTTAGAAAGTAGTTTAACTGTAATTAAATAATAATTGTTATTGAAGTTTATACAATTCTGTAATACACTTCAGTCATTTTTATTGACTCTTTCCTCTCTTTTGGCCCCACCCCCACTGGCCTCCTTCTTCTCACTAAGGACTCCTACTTCCTTGTCTTCTTTTGTATGTGATTACTGAATTTAGAGCTAGGGCAACTAACCAATGGTCAACACCATTGAAGAAAATGAGCCACCTCCTCCCACAATTGCAATTCATGATAAAATGCTGAGGGGCCCAAATTTATAAAAGTTCTTCCTATAAGGCCTCAAGGCATTTGCATATTTCTGGTTGTTGTCACAGTGAGTAGAAATAGGAAGCATTCTCCATCTCAGTGCTGCACACAGCAAGGCCTGGTGTCGGGTCACGTAGTAAACATAGGCTCAGAGAACACTCAGATGCATCAGTGTCATATTAAGGAATTATAACACTGATGTCCTCTTGAATTACATGGACTATGAATGAGTCCAAATTTGAATTCTGCGTTTCTTTCATTGTGTCTCCCATTTCTCTGTAGTTTGTGGTTACTGGCAAGTCTATAGCCTATCTGTGATGAGTGTCTTGTCTGTACCTACTGTTTCTCCCAAACAAAAAACTTCAACATTTATTGATCAACAGAGAAAACATGACATGAGAAAGGAATGATGGATTCTCTTCAGACCTCTGTAACAGAGTATAAAAAGGAAAAAGTCACCCAGTGGACTCAGAACAGCATATAGATATTATCAAACTATATCTATGAGGTTTGTGACATATATGATGGGGAGTTGATTGACGGTTTCATCAACTACATTGGATATTTTCAATGAATGGTTACCATAACACACACACACACACACACATGCACAATTATTCTGACTCAGTAGCATAGAAGACAGTATAATAAGTGTAAAGCAATTCATTTAGCTTAGGTTGAAAAACTGATGACAACAGAAATCCAATTAAACAAAGTTGGTTACATCAATTTTGTTTGTTTGTTTGTTTGTTTGTTTTATAGGCAGGGTAAACTTACACGTGTTGAATACACAGTATGACAGCAGGCTAAGTATATGGTCTTAGATGACTTTTGTTGTGTGGTCTACCAAAAGTTTAGTCCTTTATGGTTCAAGATATGTTTTCATAAAAATGTATCGCCACAAGGCTGAAACATCAACTTGTCATTCTGACACTGAGGTCAATTTATTTACATTTGCTTGCTTTTTACTTTCTACAAAAGCCATTCAAATCTGCTGGGTTGCTGACTTGTTTTACAATACACACACACACACACACAATCTATCTATATCTATCTATTTACATATAATTCTTAAAGAATTTTCCACATGCCTACAATGTACTTCAATTCAATTCACCTCCCACTCCTCTGAGGTCCACAATACTCCTCTTACCCTCCCAATTTCATTTACTCTTTTTCAATGTTTTTAGATCCCATGAAGTCTAATTTGTACTGTTCACAAACTCAGGGGTCTTGGCCCATTCACTGGAGCACAGTTGAACTACCAGGACCCATATCCACAAATAAAACTGCCTTTCCCTCACACAGAGACCATCAACTGTCAATAACTCCTCAGTTAGGAGGGGCCTTCACAAGTCTCTCCTTTATCAATGCTAGAATGTTTAACTGGCTTGATTTTGTTCGTGTGTTGTGCAAACAAGCATAGCCACTGTACAAGAGTCCCATCATGCCTAGAAGACATTAATTTGCTCTTGACTTCTTCAACCTCTGGCCTTTACTATTGTTCTGTCTCCTTTTCTATACTGACCCTTGGGGACTGAGGGAGAGGGGAATAATTTTGATGTCCCATTTGTGGCTGACAGCTCACTAACATTTCCTCTGCACTATGGCTAGTTGTGAGTTTCACCTCAAAGCATCAACCTCAAAGCAACTTTTCAGATGGAAGTTGAGAGCTGGACTAATCTGTGGGTAAGGATAAGGGCATTTAGGAGGCAGTTTGATATTACATTCATTTTTCAAGACACTGACAGTAGTTTCACACTGAGCACACTGAGACCTGTGAGCTTGTCAACTATGACTTTATAGTCAACTTTACAGTGTCATGCATGTTTTTTTCTCCTCTGGAATGGGCTTGAAATCAGAGAGGATGGAGGCTTACGTGTGGACATGGATAGGAGAGTAAGATGGAGTACAGGGGAGGGAAGAAATAACTAGCAGTGAGGAGGTTTAAAAAATCTTACTAAAATGAAAGTGTGACTGGATTTGCCCTACACAGGAGATCATGTTCCTCTAAGAAGCCAGATGTTGACTGAAAGCCCAGTGGCATTTATGGGATATCGCCCCTTGAGATGTTCATCAGACATATTGCAGATATCTTCAAAACAACACAGGATATTGCCCCCACTCTTATTTCCCCACCAGATCATGGTGATAGAACCCAGTTGTTGAAGGCAGCCACATGTTTTGGTCATAGGATATCAAAAATCAAGTTGGTACTGACCAGTCAGCTTTCTCCTTGCTGGCTATCTCTCATATTTTGAAAG
The DNA here is from genome assembly GCF_014885135.2 of Alexandromys fortis. Taxonomy (NCBI): domain Eukaryota; kingdom Metazoa; phylum Chordata; class Mammalia; order Rodentia; family Cricetidae; genus Alexandromys; species Alexandromys fortis. The sequence continues at coordinate 4,459,883 of NW_026068005.1, read as the reverse complement.
GTTCTATGTAGGCAGTTGAAGAGAAAAGTCATGGTCAGTCTTATCCAGCTATAAACTCTATAAGCTTTAATAATGACTTCAGTGGAAAAGTTAAATTGTCCTATTAGGTGATATTTATGTAAACAAAGGCATGATTCCCTAAGTGTTAACCTCAACTTTGGTTCTGTTGCTTGTCGTGGGCATCTACCTGGTTCCTTCTATCCTTAGTCCTACCCTTTGACTCCAGTGAATTACGTGACCTTGATGGGTTCTACACTCCACCAGGTAGTACAGTTCTACCTTAACATTAATATACTTAGTCTAGGATTTTGCAAACTATTTCCTTATATGGATTGGACCACTTAGAAAAGTCTTAAAATTGAGACTACTTCAGGAAGTAGAAACAAAGGTATTCCCTGCTAAAACTGAGATTATATACAAATGTCTGATACATTTCATACTCTGATTGGTCTGAAAAAAAATCTATGTCATATGCTCATCTATCGAGTACCAAAGTAATGAAAACTCTGCAATAGGAATGTCAGCTAGAGCTAACATTCGAGACACTGTGTCAGGACTCTACAATTTCAGCCTTAGTCAGCCATGATAAGAAACATGAAATCAAGGGCACCAGCCCACTGAAGCTGAATAATGGTGTCATATAAAGAACCCACAGGGTGTTATTTCAACACGACAGACAAATTGAAGAACTTGATGGATATCTTTTACAAAACTTTTTATTGTGACTAAAAAGACTAGGCACTGCTGTTTCACAAGCAAGCCAAAATTGGTAGACCATATTCCTCATAAAATGTTTTTCAGAACATGATAACTCACATTTTAAAAACATATGTGTGTGCACACAAGTATGTTGATATGTGTGTGGGAGGGTCATGTATGTTTGTATAAGTACACATTTTGTGATTGCCAGAGTACAATCTCCAATGTTCTCTTGAGGAATATCTTCCATATCTTTGTCCTTTGGCACAGGGTATCTCATTGGTCTAAAGTCCAACAATGATCTAAAACAGAATGGTTCTAGATCACCAAGAATTTCTGTCTCCATCTTCCTGGTGCTTAAATGACACGAACATGGTATGACAGCCACATTCTCACCATCAAACTTGGGCCTTTATACTTTCAAGGCAAGCAGTTTAACAGGTGAGCTCTCTCTAGTCCCTGCTACACTTTTGATGTAGAGCAGATACTAGAAAAAAATGTATTCATATTAGATGGTTACTATGCCTTTAAGTGAAAAGAAATTTTTACTATGTTTGTAGAATATAATTATTGGCCTTACATTCATTGCCTTCTAAAAGCAAAAAGTTCCCACCTTCTCCTTCTTTTGGGTTTTTGTTTGTTCATTTGTCTTGAGACAATGTCTCTTTCTATGTAGACCAGACTGGCCTCAGCCTCACAGAGGTCTGCTGTCTCTGCCTTCCCATTGCTGAAATTAAAATCATAAGGACCCATTATTTATTAAAGCTAACATAAGCTAAAAAAAATTATTCAGGTTCTATTAATGTACTCAAGCACTCGACTCTTCAATTAAACATTGAGTGAAGTTTTTTTTTCTCCTTTCAGAAATGCTTCCTTTTAAAAGGAATGCTTGATTGGTTAACTCAGTCTTCAAAAATTATCAAGCCATCTCTTCACAAGGCACAGAAGATTCTGACAAGCAGAGACTGAGGCACCTGTTTGAAATTACTACTGTAATAAAATCTGCAATCAAGCCAAAATTACAATGAACATGTGTTTGTCTAGATATAGGCTTGCATTCCTCAGCATTACCTACAGACTCCAAGGCTATTCTGAGAAAAGCAGCTTCTGAATAATTTCTCAGACGAGTTAATCTTTTGTAGGCACTCACTTATAGAAACCTAAATATAATTTTTTTCAAAGTGAAAATATAGAAACCTAAATATAATTTTTTCAAAGTGAAAATAACACAGAAAGAGTGTGTGTAAACTGGATTCACATATGTATAATGGACTGGTCGCCATAATGATATTGTTGCTGTTATTCTTACTATGTTACACGACAGGCATTTGAGAGGCAATAGTTACTTAGGTAAATTCCAGTTCCATGGGGTGCTTTGTTTCTTAATCTGTCAGCCAACAGGTGGGACAAACGTGTCTCTTTAGAATACCTTCATCCCTGACAGACCAGTGAAAAATTTGCATCCTCATCATATCCATTTATGTTGCCTTCCCTGACCTTTGGGTTTGTAAACAGTAGTGGTGGTAGCATGGCTATCTATTTGCTAATACACCATAATCTACCATAATTATTTTGGTTTTATTTCATAATATCTCTACCAAAAATAACATGAAATTCCAATGGCATTTGAATATGTGAAACACACTGGAAAAATTACAAATTAAAACAATAATGGTCACTATCACCTGTATGACTAATGTCATATGCAAATTCAGTGTTTGAATTGGGTATGTGTGAAGATTTTGTAGACTTCTATTTTTATATAACAGGAAGAGAAGACAGTGTTTAAAATTTAAAACAGCAAGAGAGCAGATTAAAAGCAGAACATCTACAATATAGTTTAATCTCCACATGAACCTACCAATGTCCAATGTTTTTTCTCCTTTTTTCTGTGTATGCTGTGGTGTACATGTATGTGCATGCTTCTTTACATGTATGTGGACACATACATGTACATACATATTTGGATGTCACAGGCTGATCAGGGTCTTCTTTCATTTTCTACCTTATTCAGTGAGGCAGGCAGTGTCAAGTGAACCCAGAGTTTGCCTTCTTCCCATCTGTATGCTCTTCTATACTGTTGCTGCAGGATTAGAACAAACTTCCTTGGGCTCCCAAAATAGATTGAAAATCAACAGTTACTTGGAAATACGCCAGGCCTTCAACACCAGATTGGAACTGAGCAACTATCAGACTCCCCACCTTTCCAGTGTCAAACAGCTTTTCTGACTATACAAACTATACTGTGTAAGTCATTCTAATAATTCACCTTTATATATATATATATGTATATATATTAAATATATATGCATATATATATATATAACACACATATGTCTTTCATTAAATGAGTGAGGAAACAATTTGAGAGAATGAAACACTAAGTCAAAGGCAGCAGAATGAGATTGGAAGGATGAGCTCAAAAGAAGCACAGAAATCGTAGAACCAGGTTTTCGCATCTGGTGAATAGGCACCCATTCAAGACAGCAAAAGCAAGTGGTTCATTTTTTGTAATTATGCTCAAATTCTTATGTTTAAGTGAAACACCATCTGAACAGAAGCTCATCTTCCTGGAGCGGAGCCTCTTGGCATGCTGCAGTCACTTATTAGAGCCATCACACTGCTCAATTACACCAAACCACAGATGCACGAGTGAGGCAGTGAGGGGGAGGCTCCCCGGAGCGTACCAGGCAAGCCAGTTCTTTCCAAGAAATCATTTTTGTTGCGTATTTCTTCAATTACTTTTGTCTCTTCTTTATGCTCCCTTTGGCTTCCTTCCTTTCTTTCTCAGGATCTCCAGAGGATAAATATAAACTATCAACTATTAATTTTTGGTAGTTTACACACTAGGAAATCACCATTTTTACAAAGATGGAATATTTCCCTCCATGCTGGAGTGATTGATAACTGTCATTTATGTAAATTAGTCACTATAATTACATGAGTAAATGACTCTAAAGTGGAGTCCTTGCTAATCACATTTTGCTCAAGAGGAAATAAGTCCACTGTCTTTACGGATTTAGATAATGATGAAACTGGGGTAGGAGTGAAGTGTAAACAAAGCAACAGCAAGAGGTCACAACTGTGCTCCTCAGTAGACTCAAGCTACTCAATCCTATTCCAGAAATGACTATATTTTCAGAAAACTAAGCACAGTTATTTCAGCTTTGCAAAAGACACTTGGGTGGTCTACAGAAGCATATCAGCTTTGTCCTTTTCTGGAAGCTGCCTTGGGGAACCTACTACTTCTGCCTCCTTTATTAACCGCTACTAGAGAACAGTAAAACTTCTGAGGATTGAAGTAGTACCCATTGAAGAACTACGGCCATGATGATTTCCATATCAAAGTATCTAAAGATTCCTTCCAAAGATTATTGCAGGGACTATCCTTATTAAGGTATCAAGACACCATTGATGAAAAGGTGCACAGGGAAAAAGTCTCCACATTCTGATCAGTCTCATGTGATATATTTCTACCTCTCTCATATTCTATATGTCCATAAATTTGGTTATCATCCACAGTCACAGACTCCACACCTTCAATCTTCAACCCTCAACGAAAATAGAGTGTACTATCACTCTTATTTACTGCATTTACAAAGGGCCTCAGCACCAATACAATCAACACCTAGAACAATTTTGTAACCAGATTCAAACTTAGCCTCTTTCTTAAGATCTTGTTCCTTTGGGGTTTTATGTATCCTGAACTGGCATTAACCAAAATAGCCAAGAATAAATGTGTACTTCTACCAGCACCTTAGGGATAATAGCTGTGAACCATCACTCCTCAAGTCTATAGTGCTGGGCATGGATCCAGGGTCTCATGTGTGCTAGTCAAGCATTCTCCTAACTGAACTACATCCATAGGCCCCATTTTCCCCTTTCTTTTTGAGAATTCCATTTGAATGCTGTTTCTATAAATGTTTATGTATAATAAATAATACTTTGGGTTTAGATTTTTGCACTTAGCATTATGCACACACATGGCTTTGTGTGTTTTGTGTATGTTGAGCATTGACTTATTTCTCTGTGGACTATTATTCTATTATTTATTTGTTAATCCATTGAAGGACATATGGATTCATTCCTAGTTTGGTGTGCTTTGTAATAAAATTTCTATAAATATTGAAATACAAGAGTCACATGGCTTAGGCATTTTTAAAACCAACAAACATTTGGGTAGTAATGGAGATAATGGGTCTTCCTTACATCCTCATTTTATGTATCTTATGTTCCAGCTTCACCCAACACGGCACATAATATTCAAGATACAAAATCACCATACCATTAGCAAAGTTGTCTAATTATACATTCAAAACATCTAGACTGTGTTAATCTGCCCAAATAGACCATATACCACCACCATCTTAAGGCATCATGATTATGCACCACAGCCCCATCCAAAGATAGAAAGAGCCATAGATTACCTGGTGTTAGCAGTATGACAGACATGGTGATGAGTGAGCACACTACCAAGATCACCAGCAGGGCGATGGCAATTCCCTTCCAGTTTCTCTGTGGGGGGCTGTTACTTCCCAGTTCCTGTAAAGACAAACAGGGAGTTTCATGATTATATTTGCTTCAGGAGAAGTACATTCATAAAGGAAAGATTCGGCAAGGGCATGATCATAGTTTGAAAGCTGATTAGAATCAGTTTTCTTTTCAAATATTACTTTAATTACTCAGTAGATATCTTTGGAGTGGGTGGGGAATGTCCTTCCCCTACCAGAGAATGCAGCAGAGCTTTATAGCTGCTCTCTTGGTGTAGAAAGTGCTCCAATGCATTGACTGTGAGCAAAAGGCTCTGTAAAGGTGCTGGGAAAAACAATGTCAACTTGCAATCACTATTATAGAAAATACCACAAAGAATTGAAAGCACATTTATTCTTGAAGCATTGTCAATTGCTGTTTTAAGCATATGAGGAAAAAGAGTGAAAATAGGAAAATAATACACAATGTTCCTTACCATCAAACACTGTACATTTGTCAATGAAGCAGGTTATTTCAAATAGTTTCTCCACCAGTCATTAAAAACAAACAGGGTGTAGTAGCTAAATTAAATGAGTTCTTTCATATCAATGGTTGAAATATTCTCTCACTGGGCAATGTTCAGATTTTGGCAAGGAAAGAAGATTGACGGGATAGGGTAAACTGGGACATCTCTTTCAAAGCACAGAGTCGAGCTATTTATTTTCCAATTGACCTATGTTCTACCCTGCTGCCTGGAAATGCAGAAGCTTGATTTGCCAAAGCAAAGTTCAGAACATAGAAGGTTGCAATGAATGCCAGCTTTTCACTGAAATAATTTTGTACAACATGGAACCTGAAGCTGGAGAGATGATTTGGGTTTAAGAGCAATCAATATTCTTGCAGAGGACCCCAGTTCTGTTCCCAGTATCCATATTAGGTAGCTCTAAACCAACTGTAACTCCAGCTTCAGGGCATTCATTGTTCTCTTCTGGTCTCTGCAGTCACCTGTGGTTCTATGCACAAACTCACAGGAACATTCTCTCTCTCTCTCTCTCTCTCTCTCTCTCTCTCTCTCTCTCTCTCGCTCTCGCTCTCGCTCTCACTCTCGCTCTCTCTCTCTCTCTCTCTCTTTATCTCTCTCTCACACACACACACACACTAAAATAAAGCCTTAAAAAATACACACTGAAACAGATTCTCTTACTGTGGTTATAACATTGAGTTAAGTCAGATCCATGCTCATTGCTACCAGCTGTGACAAGGAGTAATGGATTCCCAGGAGGTGATTGTATAGTGAGTTGTTCTCCATCTCAAGGCAGTCAGTCTAACAACAGTAAATTTGTCTTTCATTATGAGGAAAACCTACAATGACATTTCACATTCCAATTTTCAACTTCTGCGTGGTTTCTTTTTCTGTGTGAATGTTGTGCTTGTATTTGCGATGCATGTGTGTGTGTGTATGCACATATTTCTATGTGTGAATGTATGTGCAGAGTCCAGAAGAGTTCGTCAGAAGTCCCACTCTTTTACTCGTCCCCTTGCTACCTTTAGATAGGCTTTCTCACTGACCTGATATTGGCCTTTTTTTTTTTTTTACTAAGCTAGTGGTCTCAAGCTCCACTTTTTCTCCCACCTCACAGATGCTGCAGGCACATATATACACCTTATGTTTTTTACATTGGTGCAGGGAATCTGAACTCAGGTTCTCATACCCTTGAGCCACCTCCCTAGCCATAAAGTGTACTTATTTTCTAACTCCTCTTTCTCTCTTCTACTTATGATAATTTTTATTCATTTTCTCCCACGTACATCAGGTGGGTGCTTTGCTATATCATTCATTTTCGATTAGCTAACACAAACAATAGATGATGACAGACAACAGACTCTCCCCTGGACAGCAGTATCCCCACAGTCTTTTCAAAATGTCCATCGACCACAACCATTCTCAACCTGCGGGTAAGACCCCCTTAGGGGTCACATATCACATATCCTACATATCAGATATTTACATTATTATTCCTAACAGTAGCAAAATTACAGTTATGAAGTAGCATCAAAATAATTTTTATGGTTTGGAGGCACAAAGACATGGGGAACTGTAATAAAGGGCTGTAGCATAAGGAGGTTGAGAAACACTGATATACCAGAAGAGGTATATGTGATCATGGGTAATTTTCTGTGGTAACGCTTATATGCTCTTTAGAAGCAAGGGTCAGGAGCAATCACTAGTGTGAATCCAAGCCAGCAAATGTTCTGCCAACTACCAAATACTCATCTCAAGGACCAGCAGATAAGGTTGTAGAGATGGCTGAGTCCATAAAATACTTCTTTTGAAAGTAAAGACTTTCATAAAGATTGAAGATATGCATCTGATTCAGAGTATCCATGTAATGAAAGCATCTAGGAGTGGTGGTGTACTTAATCTCAGTCCTTGGAGTGGAAGTGGAGACAGGAGGATCCCTGGGTCCTGCTGACTAGCAGGTATGGATCAATCATTGAATCACCGCCCAGTAAGACATTCCCCCTCAAGATAACAAGGTGATCTTCATCCTTAGGAATGACAAGTAATCAACGTTTATCTCTAATCTGTTCACACATGTACACCCACATGGAAACGCACCTGCATACACACCCATGTGCTCACACAAAAATAAATCTTTAAAAAGTGCTTTAAACATGTATCTAAGAAAAATTGGAGATTTTTTTAAATATTATTATTCCTGCTTAAAATGATATGCTAATACTTGGGGCTTAACGTCTGAGCTTTTATTTCACTGATTCTTCAGTCTGTTTCTGAACAGTCACCAGCTGTCCTGAAACGAAACTCCTTGCTTTTTATCTCTTCCCTGTATTTACTTTAGTGCTTCAGTAACCTTCCTACGTGCTTAATCCTGCAAACAAAAACATGACGTTCCTCAAAATCCAACCACATAAAGCTGCAAATTATTTCAAACCGGGTAACAGATTGTACCAATTCATTTCCTCTTGGGAAGCTGAATTTTTTAAATTATTTTTATTCGAATTGTTTCTATTCTATTTGTGCTGTTCACACTTTCAACTGCAGATAGTTTCAAGGATGATTTGGTCACCAGCAGTCCAAGGACATTTATACTGAATTGCATAGATTTAAAACATTTGAGATTCCTCACATTGAACATCAAAATTCAGTTGGTTTGAATACATTAGTGATAAACTCAGAATCACTAATAATGTGTTGGTGTCGCATTAGGGAAAGAAATCCAAGCACTTTCTCCCAGTGCTATTCGAGTAGGAGCAGGCTAAATTTGAATTCTTCACTTTCCTGTGTCTTCCACTGTCACTGCCTGTCTGTTGAATGAGCCTAGATCTGTGCCTATCTGAAAGCTGCTTCCTGAATCCGTGTCTCTGCGGCTCTGTGTGTGTCCCTAACAAATGGCTTTTCTTTGTCTTCATTGGAGAGCACAGAAAGCATCGCATGGGAAAGGAGTGGAACACATCACAGAAATCAGTAGCAGAGATTTACAAGGAATTAAGTCACTGACGACAACTGGCCCAAACTGACAGAGACAACAACCAGTATTACAAATATCATTGTTTATCAGACATTCAACATTCATGGTGGAAGTTCATATTTTCTAAGCTTGCTTTCAACATCTGTTTTGTGTTTTCAACCAATGATTGTGCTAACACAGCTACAAATACCCATGCCTATCTCTTTGCATCAGCGGCATGCAAGACTGTGCATCTTAGGATTATAACTGAGCATTAACTTAGTTTATAAGAGCTGATTACATAGGAAATTCAATACAAGTAAAGCTGGTGGTTGCACTGTTTTGTTAAAGGCCGTTTAAACAAGAAGGCTGAGTACAATGCAGTCTTAAGTCTTATGTGATCTCTAAGTATATTCACTTTAGCTGTGAGGTCCAGCAAAAGTCCCAGTCATTAAAAATTTAAGAGATTTTTTTCATAATAATTTTTTGCTTCACTGAATAATCTAAAAATATCCTTAAAAAATAACGACATCTTGAATATTGCAGGCAAATGGATGGTGCTAGAAAACATCATTTTGAGTGAGGTAACCCAGACCCAGAAAGACAATTATCACATGTATTCACTCATAGGTGGTTTTAAAACATAAAGCAAAGAAAATCAGCCTACAAACCACAATCCCAGAGAATCTAGACAACATTGAGAACTTTAAGAGAGACATACATAGATCTAATCTACATTGGTAGTAGAAAAAGACAAGATCTCCCAAGTAAATTGGGAACATGGGGAACCTGGGAGAAGACTGAAGGGGGGTAGGGAGGCAGGGAGGGTAGCAGAGAAAAATGTAGAACTCAACAAACATCAATAAATCAGATTTAAGTTAGCTCACATATATTTGATTATAACGGTGATAATGCTGGCTGTAAGCTCAGTAGCTGGCACATGGTCACTTCTTAATAAAGGTTTGAACATAAAAAATGAATAAGTCTTTAAAATTAACTAAAATAACCAACTCTGGAACGTTGTCCTCTGACTCCCAAACACGCACTGTGGGACACACACAATGTAAAAAATAATAAATAAGTATAATAAAATTAATTTAAAAATTTCCATATTATTTTATATCAGAAAAACAGCACTTAGATGTAATATTTGAGCAACTACCATGAACTTCAATTCTTTTGAGATGTTTGTAAGGTGTAGCTAGAAAATGTTTACCTAGATCTTGCCAAAAAAAAAAAAAAAGTCGAAATGCAGAACTTTGACAACTAGTCAAATTTCTAAAAAGATTACTATGTATCATTCTGTAGAAGGTCTGGGGTGATCTTGGGTTTGGTTTGAGAGTATTGCATAAGAGGCACCTGGGAAGACATTAAGATAGGTCATGTCCACAGAGTGTAGCGCATACTGAACAGTTTGCCAACTGCTAGTATAACACAAGGCTGAGTGCAAATAACACAGAAACATTCGGAGTTTATCATTTCCCATAAACTCTGCTGTGAGAAATGAGGAATTTCTTTAAACTGACATGAAGTAATCACTACGCATAGCCAAAGTGTAGAGAAACAGAGTGGTAGAGGCTATGGGATAGTGCATGATTCGGAAACCATCCCAAATCCAGAACTGAAAGTCTTTTTTAAAGGGATAGTCTATTCCAAGGATATCTCAAAGTGTACAGGACTAAAGACTTTTAATGTTTCTTAAAAGCTACACCTATTATTTGTGTGTGTGTGTGTATGTGTGTGCAATACCTCAAGTGTGAAGGTCAGAGAGAAGACAACTTTGAACTTGGTTCTCCCTTTGCACGATGTATGCTATGTGTGTTGGTACCCAGATGCAGTGGCGTTATGTGAAGGCAGAGAACAAGCTGCAGTAGTCTGTTCTCCCCTTCTACCTCAGATGCCCTGGTGAGGGACCTCAGCAATAGCACCTATTCCCACTGAGTGACCTTACCCTCCCAGGATCATGGTTCATGTCTACAAGAAACTACTGATGTTGACATCATTAAAATGTTTTCTAGAATAATACAGTGTTTTTGTCTGTGGTACTGGGAACTGAACTTACCACCTTGTGTTCCACTAAATAAAATCTTCATCCATTTGTTTGAGTTTTAAATTTATTTTCAGACAGCGTATCACTAACCAACCCTGGCCAAGAATCTGACCTTTTTTTTCTCAGCAACTGCAGTATCTGAGATTACATATATATATAGTATTCAGCATATCTTAAAAATTATGTTCATGTTTTCTTCATAATATGTCTGAAATAAGAGCACAAAACAAATTCTGAGGGCCAGTGGTATGGCTCATTGGATAAAGACACTGCCAAAGCTGACTTTTCGAGTTCAGTTCCCTATGGCCCGAAATATGGAAGCAGAGAAGATGTTTCCGAGTGCTGGTCTGACTTACATATGTGCACTGTGCCATATACATGCATGCATGAGTAGCCTACAACCCTCCTCACATATAGATATGCAAATTTAATAAAAATTTGGTACAGAAAATTTGAAATCAACTTAAACAAATTAAATTTAAATTCAAGTTTAATGTCAAGAGTCAATAATGTGGAAGAGTGTACTAATAAATGATAATCAACTAAGATCCATAACAAAATATGATAGCAGATAATTTCTCAAATTTAAATTTCAGTTAATAATCATAGTGGCCAATGCCTCTTAAAACTCTCTAGTGTCCTCATGTGCATTTGCAGTTTGCCCATTTAATCTCTCTGACCAGAGAACTCTGTAATTAGAGTGAATATTTTTAATAAATTATCACATTAGGGGCCAAGGAGATGGCTCAGTCAGTAAAGTACCGATGGTGCAACCAGAAGGGCCTGTAGTCATTGGCCAGAACACACATGAAAGTGCTGGGCATGGCAGGAGATCCCTGGAGCTCCAGCAGAGTCTAACTGATTAGATGAGTACCAGGTTCAGTGAAAGACGGTCACTTAAAAAAGAAGGTGCAGACCATTGGAGAAAGATATCAATGACAGCTCCTGTGCTCTATGCTCATGTACACACATGTTACACTATTTTTTCTCTGTTTCTCAGTGTGTGTGCACATGTTTATGTAACTATGTATATGTGGGTGCCCTCTGAGGGAAGAAGAGGGTAACTCATCCCTGGATCTAGAGGTACAGGCATCTTCCTTTTAGAATACACAAAATGACCTCATGGCACAATGACTTTCTACAAATAGTTGCAGTCGGACTGAATGGAGGTGAAGCTGTCAGCAGCCGCAGCCTCCCCTGGATCTTGTATGACCTGCAGCGGCCGCAGTGCATCAGCAGCTACAGCCTCCCTCACTCACGTGGACTCTGCCAGACCTACAGATCCCCTCAGTGCCACGTGTGCAGACTCAGTGCCTTTTGTTGCTATTTGTTTTAAGGTATTTGTGCATTTTGGTTTTCTTTTTTTATCATTACTAAGCTTCTGAAAGAAATAGAAATTGTATCAATTGCTATTTGTCATTAACTCCTCCCCAGTAATTAGAATTATGGATGACATGCTTTTAGAGTAGAAATACTATGAAAGTGCAGTGGTTTGAAAGAAAATGCTCCCACAGGGAACGGCACTCTTCATTAGGAAGGAGATGGACTTATTGGAGTAGGTGTGGCCTGGGAGGAAGTGTGCCACTGTGGGGGTGGGTTTTAAGGTCTCCTACACTCAAGCTACACCCAGTGTGACACACAGTTGCTTCTGCTGTCTGTGGATCAAGATGTAGAGCTCAGTTCCTTCTCCAGCACCCTGTCTGCCTACACACTGTCATGAAGAGAGCTGGACTAACCCTCTGAAACTGTAAGCCAGTCCTAGTTAAAAGTTTACCTTCATAAGAATTGCTGTGGTATGGTGTCTCTTCACAGCAATAGAAATTCTAAGATGGAAGAGAAACAGAGACAATTAGCAACACACTCTATAGTGTATTTACATTTTCAATTTCCCAGCTTAAGAGTTCTTAGAGGAGGCTAAGCATCTGTGGTACTTACAGCTCCAAACCACAGCTAAAATTAGGGTCAAAGTGATTAAGATGTAAACAGGAGACTGGAGAGATGGCTCAGCCTTTATGAACACTTGCTCTTCTTTTTGAGGACCTGAGTTCAGTTCCCAGGACCTGTGTCAGGCAACTAAAAACTGCCTACGATATTAGATCCACAGATGAGACAGCACTTCTTACCTCAGAGGGCAGCCACATACACCTAAGCACATAGGTGCATGCAGGAACACAGAAATACACAGAGAGAGAGAGAGAGAGAGAGAGAGAGAGAGAGAGAGAGAGAGAGAGAGAGAACAAAAAATTAATCCGTGTAGCAAAAAAGATAAAACAATCAGATCTAAAGTTGGGGAAGTAGCCAGCTAGGAACACTGACCATGTGTATTGAACCTGTAGACCACAAATCACAGGAATGAAGCCCAATTAAACACAAAAAAACTTCATTAAAACGTGACAATGTTTTTGCAACTTTTATAACTAAACTGCATGTTTTTTAGTGAACTCTGTAGATGACAACATCATGTATCAAAATATACTGTATGAAAAATGTCTTTCAATTGAAAATGTTTAAAAAAAGTTAGACATCCCTGTTGGGCCAGGCCTAGTTCCTTCAAAGACCCAGCAAGTAAGAAAATACCTCATTACCACAGACTAGTTTGAGTTTTTGTAAGCACACAAGTACCTGCAACAACCAGGGGCATGGCCGATCAAGAAAACAATTAGAAGAAAAACTAAATTTTAAAGAAAAAAAATGTATACAAAACCTTAAGCACGGATAGGCAGAGTTGAACCTCTTTGTACTGACTCTGGTTCTGTCATCTCTCAACAAGGAAGGGCAGCTGAGAATTCACACAACTCTCCAGTAAGAAACATTGTCAGAGCTGGAGATGTGGCTCAAATTTTAACAGCCCTTCCTGCTCTAGTAGAGGACCCAAGGTGGCTCTCAACTGTATGTAACTCCAGCTCAAGGGTTCCTCTGGCTTCCTCGAGTACTTGTACTCATTTGTGTACACACACACACACACACACACACACACACACACAGAGAGAGAGAGAGAGAGAAACACACACATTACACCAGACACACACAAACACAGAGACACAAACACACATATCACACCACACACACTAAATCTTTAAACAAGGAAACAGATATATCATGCTATCAGCTATGCTGTGTTATTTTCCACTACTTCATCAGGGTTCCTGCCAGCTTCTCCCAGTTCCTTTCTTAAGTCTCTTCTGAGAGATCCTCTCTATGCCTGTGACATCACAGTCCCCAGTACTTCACCCTCTTGGTTGCCCTGTCTTCTCTAGGCTTTGAAGTTCTGCAGTTCTTACCCATTTACTTCCTCACTTCTCTACACGAACATAATCTAGCAACCTCATCAATAGTACTTCATAAGTGACTCCCTTTTTCTACTTAACTAAATTTATCCATTGGTAATGCCAAATATGTATAAAACATATTCTGAAAAACCTTCATCCTTAATCTCTCTGATCTCCCTCCCACACTTAACAACCCCAATTCTCTAAAGTCCTTTCCCCACATTCATTTGGTTGGTTTTGTGATCCACTAAGTTGAACTAGGGACATCTGTGCTCATAAATTTAAACAGTTCACTAGAACTTGGTGGGCTCACTGTTGGGTAAATAACTAAATACAACTACTGTCTCCCCCCACCCCCACAATCCATCAACCTCTACCCAACCAATGATTAAGTTGCTAAGAATATTTTTGGCAACTTTCTGTAACAATGTCAATGATGCCTAAAATGCAGAAAAGACTAAACTCTAGAAACTGAGAAGGCTAAGGATATTCCTAAATTCTCGGGAGGCATGATCTTCTTCTGCCTTTAAGAAGAACCTTGTATACCAGTGTCAGTTGCTATCCTTAGTGCCTACTTCTTAATATTGTCTAGGACATGTAGACTTTAAAATTTTCTGTTTCTCTGAGTGCCTCTAATTAATAGACTCCTTACTAAATAGATTGTATAACTTAATATGAACTTTTATACTTTTTCATATCTTATTTGTCAGTAGTATGTTGTTCTCTGCCTTTCTAGACCATTCTTTATTACACCCTGGGGTCATCCACAGAGCTGCACTATCAACATTGACTGAAATCTTGTTTGAAGTAAACATTATTCAGCCCATCTCAGGCTCTGTAAATCCCAGAAGAAGCAGAGTAGACTCAGTAAAGCTTTTCCAGACTCTCCAGAGGAGTCTGCTAGGACTGAAGAAGCATTGTTTGAGGGTGGGGCTATTCTAACCAAGGTCGTGGCCACTGTGCATTGTATAGCTGCAAAGAATTTTTTTGCTACTTCAGCAATCTTCGTTTTTAAAAACCTCCCTAGGTGAGGGACTTGGGGTACAGCTCAGTTGGAGAGTGTAAGAGTGTTTGCCTAGAATTTATGATTCCCTATATTTTATCCCCAGAACCTCATAAACTGGGTGTGGTGATGCATGCCTGTAATTCCAGAACTCTGAAAGTGGAAGCAGGAGGATCAAGATCATCCAGCATGATGAGTTAGAAACAAACCAGGGCTGCATGTCACTCTCTTAAATAACAAACAAAACACAAAAACCACAACAGCAAAAGGTTAATCTAGGTAATTCATGTGCAAAAGAAATAATGGAAGTTTTTAAATTAACATGATCTGTTTGAGACTCAGAGCAAGGTGGAACCTGCATGAGAGCTTAGTGGTTGCACATTTAGTACAACTGGATGTTATTCTCCAGTCATCTACCTACTAATTCTGCTCATGTACAATTGTATGGATCCCTGCCAGCAGAACTCTAAACTTAACTACTCACAATAAGACACTGGATGAGGCTGATTCATATTTTTCTGCGCATGCTACTTTTTCATGGCATATTTAACTCTAAACTGAGCTCCACCTGGTTAGAGGCTATTTCATACTCATCTGAGATAGGAACATACAAACCAAATGTTCTCTAAACATTCATACTGAAGCATTTGTTCAGCATTTCATACTAAGAATAAAGAACAAATGTTACTGTCAGCTATGTGATGTCTTGTGGGAGCAGTCAACAATCCCATGGGAATCTCGAGACATTCAGATGGGGACCGTGTACAACTGACAGTCCATCTCAGGAGTAATTTTGTGCAGTGGACAGGATGCTGGAAGGGCTGGTTATGTGACTGAGGGTAGAGAACTTACGTGCAGTGCAGGAAGCCCTAACTTCTATCCCTAGTACTGCATAAACACTGTATGATAGCACTGACCTGAAATACCAGCCCTTAGGAGGTGGAGGCAGGAGGATAGGGAATTAAAGCTCGGCCTCAACTACATAGTGAAATGGAGGTCATCCTGAGTGCCATGAGATCTTGTCTCCAAAAGAAAGAGGGAGAAGAGAAGGATAAATAGGAAGCCTGGAAGATTGACTCTTATATAGAATAGGTCAGAGGCCCTGTATGTCTGGTTTAGTTAGCCATCATATATTGCTAAGGGACCAAGGAGTTGATTTTAATTATTAGTCTTTTAAAGAAATACATATGCATGTATGTTTTGTATATGTATATATCTGAGCGTATGCATGCATCACATACATGCAGACAAGCCCAGAGGCCAGAAGAAGGTGTAGAATCCCCTGGAACTGGAATTTTCAGACAGTTGTTAGGTACCTGGTGTGGGTGCTGGGAATCTATCTCAGGTCCTATGCAGGAAGTGTTCTTAAATTCTGTGCCATTTATCCAGCCCACATATTTTATTTTTTAATATAAATGGGGTATAAAAATAATGTCTGCTATTTGCCTAAAATTCTAGAGTCAAGTTGGCCTCATCTTGCTGTCAAAACAACACAATTTGTGGTATCCAGTATGTCTACCAATATTTATTAAATAAATTTTATTGATTCATATGTGATATTTACCATCAAGTTGCTTTGAGAATATATTTCTAAATTCTTTTAACAATCTATAAAAAGAGGTGATATGAAGTTTCTTGGATACAGATGATCTAGTGTAGAATATTCCTTATAAGAGAACACAGAAACCCTGTCAGCTTGCCTTGCCTACCAGTCAATTCATTAAAAACTATTGGTGTGAATTAAGGGAAATTTTTTATTATTTAAAATATCAAATAAAAATAGTAGCATGGAGCTAATTAACATCATTGGCTATTATGTGGTGAAGCCAACATGTCACAGAATCCACACTTTTTTGTTAAAACTTCTTCGTATAACACATTGCTCACGCACAAAGTTGAGCTTGTTTGGGGTACAATTTCTATGAGCTTTTCACAAAGTAAAGTAGTGGAAAGGGTCTGTGAGCTCTTCGGTCTATCAGCTTAAGTTTGGTAACTAAATCTGGCTAATTTAAATAAAGGAGTAAACTATTTATGAAGTTGTTTGTAAGGATTAATCGTCATTAAGGCACAAAAATCAATTCCTTTGAAACAGAGAGCTTTAAAACTTCTTTAAATCCTCAATAAACTTATAGATTTTTGAAGACTATGCTTGATCAAGCTGTTGTTATAGTAGGTATCTGCATACACTGACTTGATGGAGGATGGGAAAATACGGGGCAGGGACAGAAGGAAAGAAGGAATGAATGGAGGAAGGAGAGGAGGAGGAGGAGAGAGATGGAGGGAAAGTCTGCAGATGAGCTTATTGTCATCCAACAAAAGACACTCTGGGAATAGTAATGCTCCAATCATTATGAAAAGAGGAAAATATTTTTTAAATACTCAACTCCATGGAGTATGATACTAAGTATGAAAGGAATCAAAGGAAAAGAGGTCCCTGGTGGAGTTGATTGTGAAGTGTGCTAAAGATCACATCTGTTCTCATCCTTCCCTGTTAAAGAGTCTCCGCTGAAAAGGGGGAGAGTGGGATGTGAAATGTGAATAAATGTCACCCCAGCTGAAGCAGCCCCCATGCCTCCATTGTCTTTTCAAGGTAATGTTTAATGTGTTTCCTTTTCTGCTAGCGACTTAAAGGTTGTAATTGCCCAAGAGTCAAATTAAGATCCCAAACAAAGGTTAAACAAAATAGGAGTGCTGAAGATGGCCAAGGAGCCCTGAAGCTCCGAGCTGAGTTCAAGGCTGGCATTATTAATTTGCTCTTCATAACAGAACTGACCTTTAGATAGTACTGAGAATGGAGAGGGGGACTTGGCCGTGAACCTGATCTCCTCTTAACTAACCGTGCTTCTTCTCAACCATCACAGCTTGTAAGCTAAGACCTCCCTACTTGGATTCAATTGATTTCTCTGCATAGTGCCAAATCTTGGAAGACAGAGCCAACAAAAGGCTGTGGGCAGGGAAGCTTCCTTTTCAGAAGAACTTGTGACTTTCTCGGGAGTCCAAACCAATATGAAGACAGAGAGTTTATTTTATAGTTCAAACATTCTTTCCCCACACATTAACATACTAACCTCCTACCAGTTTAACTCTGCAACAAATCAGAGATAATTCACTTTCAAACTAAATATTCCATCCTAAGTTAAGATTTCAAAGCTGTCTCTTAAAGAGGAGAGATGGAAGCAGATTCACTTTTCTTTTAAATTGACACAAAGAATGTATATAGGAGTCCTGATATCTGATACTGTTCTGTACAAAGGTATAGGAGACCCTATGTCTGACAATGTTTTACATAGAGATATTCAGTACCCTAATGAGGCAAGTAAAGGTAAGATTCCAATTTTACATTTTTTCCTCCAAGAGAAAAACAGAAACAGAAATTAATGAAGTGGGGCAGAACCGATACTAAATGTGCTTTTAATTATTTTTATTGCTTTTGCTATTAAAATGTTAATCAGTTTCGTGCAGGTATTTTAAACAGAAGGAATTTTCAAAGAAAGTTTCTCCTGTACATATCAGTATTCCATGATCTTGAAAATTCAAATTCTATATGAATATAGAACATGTGTGTGTTAACTGCCCCACCGCTCTGATGGTCACAGCCAACTCTAACACAAATGCTGTGCACACACATTATACAATCCAAAACAGAGAAATTTACAGAGGTTTTGATTTAAATCTGTAATAAAAAAGTTCTGTGTATATTTTTCAGAAATTTCATGGGTCAGGAATCATTAAATAAACACTAGGTGAGTTTAAATTTCTCTTGTAAGTATGTGGCACGTGTTCTTTATGTTCTGCTTAAAGGATTGTCCCTCTAGCGGAAATGCTTTGTGTGGGAAGCAGGCAAGGAGTGGCATTGAGTCAGTCAATGTTTCCATTCATGAATGGAAGAGAGCCTTCTTTTTCCCATTGCCTGTGAATGGAGTAGCCAGAACTCTCAAGTCCCTAGAATGTCCCCTCCATTCAACAATTTAAAAATAGATCACTCCTCACTCATCGTCAGAAGGAAACTGCTCCACACTGTCCTTTTGCAGCAATTATAAGACCACAGTTTGTTTAAATTAATAGTAGTCTTTCTTTCATTTTTTTTTTCTTTTCCTTTTTAATTTTCCTATTCTAAGAGAGGAGAACAAATTCTGTCTCATATCTTCCTGGGGGAAGAGACACCAGGGATTGAGGGCCCATCTGTTAGGAAAAGATAACAAATTCCAAGTCTGTCCCTGCTGTAAAATTACCACTGTTGGTCACAAAGAGAAATGATTCATTTTGAGTCGATGCTTATTAGTATAACAGCAACATTCGGGAAAGTTGGTGTTTAATAGCTGATTCATTTCCATTATAACCTTCTGCAACATAAACATATGAGCATAAAACTTCCAAGTAAAGCAGTATAATGAATCAGTGTATCATTTTAGACCTGGTCACTTTTCCTTTTGTCAGTTATTTTTAAAATGTGTGTGTGTGTGTGTGCGCGCACGCACGTGCATGTGTATGTGTGCCCATACTGAGGCCCCCAAAGGACACATCACTGCTCTACCACTCTCCACCTTATTCCTTTGAGGCATGATCTCTCACAGAACTTACAACTAGGCTGGTAGCCAGCAACCTCGGCAATCCTTTTCTTCATATGCCATCTATGCACACACACTCACAAATACACACATACACAGCTGGTTTGTCTCTAAAATTAGAAACATATTTCTGTACTATTTCAACCATCTTAATAATGTATGTCTATCATATACAACCACCTTTTGGCTATGGATATGAAAGCCATATTCACAAATTGGAGCAATGTTAATCTCCAGGCTAAATGAGGCCCCTCAAGTCTACTCAGCACTTCTTGGTGATTTTTATGTGATGTGGGATGTTCTTCTGTATATGTGCTGGTTCTATTGGTTCAAAAATGAAGCTGCTTTGGCCTATAGCAGGAAAAATATATCTGGGCTGAAAAGGATAGAGAGAGACAGTAGGCAGAGTCAGGGAGACACCTTATAGCTGTTGAAGGAGACAGAAATCAGACCCTTAACAGTAAGCCACAGCTTCATGATGATACACAGATGAATAGAAATGGGTTGATTTAAGATGTAAGAGTTGGTTAATAAAAAGCCTGAGCTAACAGGCCAAGCAGTGTTGTAATTAATATAGTTTCTGTGTGAGTATTTGGGTCTGGGTGGCTGGGAAATGAAAGAGTAGTCTCATCTTAGATTTATGGGGCCTTTTAATAAACTTAATCTGTGAGTGTAGCTCTGTGCCTTCCTTCTCCCACAGCCTCTTTCATCAATGCAAATGGATTGAGCAGGATGGCAGTGCCTGAAATACAGACTCAGTGGGCTTGACTACTTTCTCTTCCAATGAAGTTTTACTTTTGCTGTTTTTCCTTAAGTTTCTTATCAACAGTGTGTGTATGTGCATGCTCATGTGTGTTTGGGTACCTACAGAGGCTAGTACAAGAGTCACTGGAAGCCAGAGTTCTGGGTAGTAGTTACCCACGTGACTTAAGGTACTAGGAAGTGAATACCGTCCTCTGTAAGAGCATCAATTGCTCTTAGCCGCTAAGCCATCTTTCCAGCTGCTCTTTTGCTATTTTTCTTGTTGAAATTTTTTTTTGGCATTTATCTCTTTGCTTTTATTTGGCTGTCAGATGAAATCAGTGGATTAGGAATTGAGTTTTTATCTCCATAACCTTGTCAGATTCTTTAAGAACAGAGAGAAGTAAACCAGGTGTGTTGGTGCATGCCTGTAATTCAAGCACTGGGGAGCTGGAAGCAAAACGACCACCATTAGTAGTTAGTAAGTTTGATGTCAGGGTGGCATACAAGAAATCATGGAAAAGGGAGAGGGAGGGAGAGGAGAGAAGGAGGAAGAGAAAAAAGAAGGGAGAGTGAGGGGGAGGAAGAGGAGGGGAGCAAGGAGAAAGAAGAGAGAAAAAAAAAGAAATAGAGACTAAGTTTACTGGTGACTAGCAGATTCTGAGTTCAGTACTTTTTTCATGGTGCTCTAAGAAAATACCTGAATTGGGTACTTTATGAAAAATTTATTTAGTTAAAAGTGTTGAAGGTTGGGACTGGAGAGATGGCTCAGCAGTTAAGAGCACTGACTGCTCTCCTAGGGGTCCTTAGTTCAGTTCCCATCACCCAGTTCTCAGGTGTCTGTAATTCCAGTTCCAGGAAAATGACACCCATGATAAAACAGCAGTGCACATGAATTAAAAATTTAAAAACATCCTAAAAATATGTTGAGGGACTAGATGACTAGCAGCACCATCGTGGCTTCTATGAATACTTCAGGTTGGCCCAACTTATGATGGAAATAGGGAAAGAGAACAAGATGAGGACATGGGCTTGTGAGGAACAATGCAGGTATCCAAGGAAACATGAGTGCCAGTCATGTTTCATAACAACCAAAGTTAGTGAACACAGCCCCTCGAGAGCAAGGACTCACCCCAAGCAGAATATAACTCATAATTCTTGAAGTACCCAACACCTCTCAATACCTATACTCATCTTTCATATTGATAGAATCAAGTACATCCAAACTGTAGCAATAGCCATTCATGAGTCTTTATAGGAAGTAAGAGTATAATACAACCACCCTCTGCCACTTTCTCTGTTTTTATTAATACCGAGTACTCATTGTGCTTGTGTTTCTGCTTATTGAGTGCATTTCTTTACCACCTCCTTTGCTCCTCAAGCCTCCCATTTCCAAGTCAACAAACACAGCCTATTTATTTCTTGCCAAAAGCTTATCTTCATTACATGGTGGTGTAACAACGAGAGAGAAGAAAACAAGAGGAACTAGGGATAACTTGGTCAGTAAAATACTTGCCTTGAAAGCATAAGGTCCTAAAGTTAATCCCTAATACCTAAATACAAGCAAAACACAGTAATTAAGAGGAAGAGAACAGAGGATCCCTTAGCCTTACTATTCACCCGGGATAGTCAAGCAGTGAGCTGGGGATTCAGTGGGAGAGAGTGTCTTAAAAAATAATAATAAAGTGGAAGGTGATAAAAGAAAGCATGGATCATTGCTATCTGACCTTCACACACATGTACACCCACACAGACAGGACACATACACACATCACTGCAGAAAGTCCATTAGACTGCAAGCTGTGATGCCAAAATACTCTTCAAATACCTAGAGAAGCTGTGGAGACTCAGAAGGGAACACACAGGGCCCTATCTATTCCTTGATTCCTACACTATCAATCCTCCTACTCACAATTAAATACCTAAGGAAATATTAGGTTCTGCCCTGGCATATCCAATCATGCCCTGATACAATGCTATGCTACTTTTAAATCGTGAATTATTTGAAGTTGCTATTGTAGCTTCCCTAAGCCCCTGACTGAGGAAGTCTTGGTTAGACTCAATCATACACTAGAGCCTGCAAGTCAATTTTCTTTTTCTTTAATTATAAACCTATACTTAGGCAATGTAATTTATTCAGTACTCTCTGTGCCATTTGTTCCTGTGAGCTTGACCCCAAGAGATGGATCCATTAAAAATGTGTATAATATTAGAGCTCCTGGATCCCAAAGCAGAATGGCAGCCCTCCTACCTAGCTGAATCCATAAAAATAAATGGGATGCTGCGAGAAACTTTAGTGTCCAGTCATCTGACTTGACAGAGTGATGATCTGACCTTCACATCCACCTGCCTTTCAACGGTCACAATAGACACATACCAAGCTCCAGCCAGCATCTTCAGTTATGTCCTCAGCTGCAGTGCTTCCTAGCAGGTCCCTGGATCATGACAAGATCCCAAGCAAGTGTTTCCATTTGAAAACAACGCGTTTCCCAGATACAGGAAATGCTCTTTTATAAAACAGTATCAACATTTAAACCTGTGATGAACTGCATCTGATAGTGACCCTTAAGATATCATGAAGTCAAGGCTGGGAAGATAGTTCTGCCAGTAAACTGCTTGCTGCTCAAGCGTGAGGATCTGAGTTCAGAAGCCCAGAAACCACGTAAAGGGCCAAGTATGGTGGCATGTATTTCTAATCCCAGAGTTGAGGAGGCAGAGGGAAGATCCTTAGGGTTTACTGGTCATCCAGTCTAGCTAATCAGTGAGCATCAGGCTCAGCAAGAGACACTGCCTCAAAATATAGTGGAGAGCAACAGAGGATGAGACTGCTTTTGTCTTCTGGAATCCTTGTACACACATTTGCACATGGAATTAAAAAATAAAGAAGTGTGTAAAGGAGCTAGAATTTTTGTCCTGCTTGATTGATGCAGCCAAGTGTCAACTATAAATAACTATGTATAGTGTGTAACAACTAATTCACAATAAATGACTGTATTACTACTTTACATATTTAATGTATTATATTTTGCTGTTATTTAGAATACAGACTCTCATTTAAGGAAAATCTTACTGTACAACAGCATGCTGCCTTACCCCAGCAGCTTCATGTGTCTCGTTTACTCTTGTCTCTTGACTACATCATATTCTTTTGAGACTGATTCTAGTCTTGTGGCTCTAGGAACTATAGGCTAGACCTTTTATATACAAGTGACAATCCAGGTGTATAGGAGGCTAAGACAACTGGTAAACATACTGTAACTTAAATGACAGTGATTTAAACTAAACATAAATCCAATATGGAGCATTGTCTTAAACACATTCCGATCTTAAAGTTTAGACAGGGGAAGATCTAGTCTTTGTTTATTTGTAGACTCCTCGTACTATTTAGTGAAATGTTGTAAGGAGCTGTGGCTGCTTCCCAGCCACTGGCTAGCTTAGCCCCAGAATAATTATATGGAAACTTTATTTTTTTAAACACTGCTTGGCCCATCAGTTCTAGCCTCTTATTGGCTAGTTCTCACATCTTGATTAACACATTTCTTCTAATAATCTCTGTAGCACCACAAGCTGGTGGCTTAACAGGGAGATTCTTAACCTGCGTCTGCCTCGGAGAGGAGAATCATGGCAACTGCCTGATTCAGCTTTCTTTCTCCCAGCATTCTGTTCTGTCTACTCCACCAACCTAATTTTCTGTCCTATCAAAGGCCAAGGCAGTTTCTTTTTTAACCAATAGACATATGACCCTCCTCCATCAATGAAAGAAAGAATTTTATTTTAAAACAAAATCAGAGGAGTTAAAGCTGTAAACTTTTTGTAAAATTGAATAAGTGAAAATATACTTAGTTATATTTGAATTCATTTGCACACACATACACACACAGTCTAGCATCATGAAATGACATCAGGAGGGACTCACATCTATGTAGTTGAAAGACAAGGTTTAGATGAAATGTTTAACATATAAAGCATAGAATCTTAAAGGTTGAATGTGGTGATTTGAATGAGAATAGACACCATAGCTGGTGAAATTGTTTCAGGATTAGGAAATAGAAAGTGTTGCCTTGAAGGAGGAAGTGTCTCATTCCAGGTAAGCTTTGATGTTTCAGAAGCCCATTTCAGGCTCAGTATCTCTCTCTTGTGCTTTCTCTCTCTACCTCCAATTTGCAGATGAGATGTGTAGTGGAATAATCTCTTTGTACACTGTGAAGATGTGCCACTCTGGTTTGCTTAATAAAAAGCTGAATGCTCACTAGCTACATAGGATTTCCAGGCACAAAGTACACGAGGAAAGTAGAAGGGCAGAGTCTCGAGGAGATGCCAAGGGATGCAGAGCAAGCAACATGAGAATTACAAAGCAAAGGTAACCGAGTCATGTCAAAGACTGTAGATTAAAAGATATGGGCTAATTTAAGTAATAAGAGTTAGTTAGAATCAAGCCTAAGCTATTGGCCAAGCTTTCATAATCAGTAACAAGACTCCATGTCATGATTTGGTTGCTGGCTGGCAGGATATCCCCTAGCTACAAAGAAGTAACCTCTCAGCCACTGACTTATTGTTCCAGCACACACCCGCCTGACTTCTGCCGTGATGATCATGAACTCACCCTCTGAAACTGTAAGTTCCTAGCTAAATGCTTTTTAAGTTCCCATGGTCATGATATCTTTTCACAGCAATATAAGAGTAACTAAGAAGCCATGGAAATGGCTCAGCAGGTATGATAGCTGGCTGAGCAACATGAAGACTTAAGATCCAATTCCCAGTACCCGTGTAAGATGCCTGCCCTCACTGCATATATTTCTATTACCCCAGCATTGTCAAGCTATCAGGGGTGGAGACAAGAGAATAGCTGAGACTTTGTGGCTGGCAGCCTAGTTTCAGGTCCAATGAAGGATCATGCTGCAAAGGGAATAATGAAGAGAGTGACAGAGCAGGGCACCAGATATTATACTCTTGCTTTCATATGTAAATAAGGCTATGCACACATGCACATATACCACACACATATAACACAAACACACACTCAAGTAAAATAGAAAACTCAATTAATCACAAGACATAAGTAAGAATTCCATTTTTATTTTATTTTTTTAAATATAATTTTTTATTGAAAAAGAAATTTTCCGCCTCCTCCCCGCCTCCCATTTCCCTCCCCGTCTCCCTTTTCCCCCCCCCCCCCCCCCCCCTCCCCTCCCCCTCCAGTCTGAGGGGCAGTCAGGGTTCCCTGCCCTGTGGAAAGTCCAAAGTCCTCCCCGCTCCATCCTGGTCTAGGAAGGTGGACATCCAAACTGGCTAGGCTCCCATAAAGCCAGAACATGAAGTAGGATCAAAACCCAGTGGCATTGTCCTTGGCTTCTCAGCAGCCCTCATTGTCCGCCATATTCAGAGAGTCCGGTTTTATCCCATGCTTTTTCAGTCGCAGTCCAGCTGGCCTTGGTGAGCTCACTTTTGTTTCTTTATTAAAATTAAATTTATTTAGTTAATTTACATCAGGACCACAGTCTCCCCTCCCTTGTCTCCTCTCAATCTACCCCTCTAATACCCTTTTGCATACCCCCAAAAGTTAAAATTTAATTCAGAAATATTTAGAGCATAACCAGACACTGCCTATATTGTATATGTTGACTTATTTTATTTTTAGTTATTTGTATGCATGCCTGTAAGTGCATACCACATGTGTGAAAACGACCAACGAAGCCAGAAGAGGGAGTTGAATCCCCTAGAACTGGTTGTAGTGAGCCATTTGAGGCAGGTTCTGGGTATTCAACTTGAGTCTTCCAAAAGAGCAACAATTGCTCTTAGACCGTGAACCATCTCCGCAGCCCCATCATGGATACTTTAAAACATTCTTTAAACAAGTAAATGTTTACCCTGAATGACTGCCTAGAATCTTTATAATTCCAAGTTTTTCTGATTGCATAAACTCATGGGAAAGGCAATCAATTTTTCATCCTTCAGCTTGGAAAGGCATGGCCTATACTTCACTGCGGGTTTTTAGAGCCTGTACAGTGGCACAATGTTACAGATCCGTAAAGTCCAGTCACCCTCAAGGCCTTTGTATTGATGAATGTGTTGGAAAGTAATGAGTATACAATGAGGATGTGGTCAGAGACCATTCCCTGGTCACAAAAGGCTGGTTCTGAAATTCTCGTGGCTATAAAACTCACAAAACTTCCTCAGGATTAGTTATTCTTGTTGATGAATAGGCTTAGCATCAATACATCCATCATTTAAGTAAAAGTGGAGGTAGAAAAATCTGTAAATAAATAAAACATCAACGCACCAACCATATAAATGGCTCATGAGGATGCATATCGAGACATTGGCATATACCTGGGCAGTTCTTCCTTTTTAAGATGCAAATCAAAACACACTGTTAATTCTCCAGCTACCGGAAATTTGTGACCAGGAACATTCTATATGTCATGTTGGTTAATAAAAGTTTCAGTTAGAAATTTTATGTTCAGATTTAATAACATTCAGTTAATGACCTTGAGAACCTTTTCCAGGAAGGTGGGAAAAATTACAGGCAAGAAAGAGCAATGGCCCTACTTCCATCTGTGGCCCTATGGCATATTCTACTCCTCTGATGTAGGTTTTTGTCGATAAAAGTAACAAGTAGAGGAGCCCTTGCCTCAGGGAAGGCTGCCTGGATGGGCATTATCTTCAAGGAGAGAGAAGGACACTCCCTGACCCTATAGAACAGCCTCATTCTCGGGTAGCACTGTAGTATTTTGAAAATGACTAATAATGTCACTGCATATTCATGACTATTAACAAATCATGATCTAGAGAAAGAAATGCCTTTCCCCTAAATATATACTACATCACCCTAGAGAGATGCTTGCCTTGCAGCCTCAGTGATATTTTAGGACTGAGACAGTCTTTCTACTTGGAGGCTATTTTAAACCTCGTTCTCATCCTTGCTTTAGAATGCATCCCAAATATATGTTTACTTTTCTAGACTCAAATAACGCAACAAAATGGTTGTCAATCATCCCATAGACATCTCTGCCCAGAAGACTTCTGAACAGGGACTTCAGATGGTAATATTGCTGGTATACATCTGATCTGCATTAGATCAATGCACTGGGACTTAAGATAATTTTCTACCTAAGAATTATAAATCAGAAACACTTTCTGTTTTGATTTGAATGTGAAAATTCTTCTATAGACAGTTTGAACATTAGGTCCCCAGATGTTTGCACTCTTTAGGAAAATTGCCAAACTTTTAGAAAATGAAGACTTATGGATGGAAGTGGTTCCTGGGGACACACCTTGAAGTTTTACAATCTGGACCCACTTTCCATTGGCACTCTAGAAGCAATGTAACAGCCAGCCACCTGCTGCGGCTGCCATGCCTTCTCTGCCATGATAAGCCAAAAAAAAACACTTCCTTTTTGGGGTGCTTTTTTTTCAGGATATTTTATCACAAACATAGGAAAAGGAGTTGAGACACTTTGTATTAAATATGCATAAAATATTATTTCTTTCACTCCCTTCCTCTGTCCCTCCTTTGCTCCCACTCTCTCCTCCTGTTCCTCTCCTGTTCCTCTTTTTCTCAGACACCCTCATCTCTCTCTCTCCTTTTATGTTCTAACCATACTAAGGATTGAAATCCATTTTTCTCATAGGTTCTTGGCAGATGTCCTACCAGTGAATGTTGCACCAGGTCCTAAAATTAAACAGCTTTGGTCAAATAAATATTGTTTCCAGTCCAGGATCCTGATAAGGTCAGAACACTGCTGTCATCATAGAAGTGAATACTTTTCATAGGCACAACACATTTACCATAATACATTTTTGAAGAAGTTAATTCTCAATAAGCCATGTCTTTATAACATTACCTTACAGATGTTTCAATGACTTTCTCAGTAGCTTAATTTTATTACGGACATATATTATGAAAGTTTTCAAACATAGAACAAAATTGGAAGAATGTCATTTCCTGGAGTCTATAATTAATGCTTCTTTTCTGAAATAGTTAGCTTTATCACATTTCCCTGCCTAGACAGACACACATACACATACACACCACACACACGCACACAAAATCATTTAAAGTATTTTAAACTTATAGTTAAGAAGCAATACTAATATTTTAGTGAGTTAAAATATGTAGATAACACTGAATAATGTATCTCTAAAACTCAGGAATCTCTGAGAGTTTAACAATAGGCTCTCTCCTCTCCAGAGAAGCAGAAAATACAGGATTATAGAATCAATATTTGGGAAATTATTATGTATATGGGTAGAGAGAACAATATAGGTGCCCATCCCATTGTGTCAGGAATTGGGCAAAGGGAAGAGGCAGAGGAATCATTTACTGAAATTTGAAATAAACAAATGTATTAGATGTATGCATCACATTCTATAAAAAATTTGCCACAAAAATCATATACCATATAGATAATATAAAACCACTTATTATGCGTATTGAAGTGCTTAGAGATAAGGTGTATTGATGTCATGAAATTCCTTCATAGTAAGAAGTATCTGAACTTAATGAATGAGTGAGTTAAAGTCTAGAATGGCTGTGTGTGAGTGTGTTTGAATGTACATGTGTGTTTGTGAATGTGTATGTGTGTGCACATATGTGTGCATACATGCATGCAAGTGTGTGTGTGTGTGTGTGTGTGTGTATGTGTTTGGGTAGGTGCAGATACATACACTTCTGTGTGCATCTGGGGGGATCAGGGAGCCAGGAGTCTATGCTGATTGTATTGCTCAGTCTTCACATGCTTTTTTGCAATAAGATCTCTCATTGAATCAGGAACTTATTGATTTGGCTATACTGTCTGGTCAATAAATCCCAGAGATTCACTTGCCTCTGGACAGCCTAACACTGGATTACAGGTGCACATCAACATGCCTGGATTTTTACATAGGCACTGGTGATTTGTACTCATGTTCTTATGCCTGTGAAGTATGTACTTTGCTGATGGAGCTATTTTTTCAGTCCCATGAACACTTTTAATGAGGAAGAACTTATACCTGTCTTCTACCTTTTCTGTCATCTCTTTGCTACCACACCGAATCCATAGTGCTAACACTTAGAAAAGAGTCAATACTGCTTCAACTTCCAGCACTCTGCTTATTTTATTCTTTAAACTCCACAGGCTATGTGAAAGAGAAAGATAAACCATATTTTAAAATACTAAAGTGAAAAAGATATGCCTTGCTCTGTATACCTCAAACAGAAAACTTGATTAAACACTGCCAAGTCTCCACTTACAAATAACACAAGTGTTTCCCCGGCTCCTAGTGAGGATAAAATCCAGCTATCTTATCCTGATGGAGAAAGCTTAGTACAGAAACCACATGAACCAAAATCTCTCCAAACATTATTAAAAACCTTCGCTGTGTAAACTTTAATGGTGTTTGCATACGAGTGTTAGGGTCCATAATAACTCTTCTCTGAGTGTTTTATTATAAAAATAAAGCACTGGCTCTGTTTCCTCCTGCAATAATGAAAAAAGAATAAATATAAATAAACTAAGTAGAGCAAAGACCATGATTTAAAACCCAACATTTATTTATTAGCACTAATGTAGAAGTTTCCCTAAATAATATATAGAAACCTAACTACAGCATGCATAAAAATTAACATAAACATCTTATTTTGTTGAACAAAATGAACTAGAAACACAAAAGAAATAATGGATAAAGAAGGTGCTTCATTAACTATGGCATGCCATTAGCTCGTTCCCACTAATACTTGAGTCATAAATTGTGTATATAGGTATAAAACAAAGAGAAGCATCTATAATATAGTTAAACTTGGGAACTACAACCTAATTTTTCTTGGGTTTAATTTCAGCAGTTTCACCCTTAGATGAAAGGACAGCAGACTGGGAGGTTTTTTCTTCCACTCTTAAGCTGGATGAGAGAGACAGCTAGGGGGACTAACCAACTTCACATTGCTCTTTGCTGGCTGAGAGCAATCGATCTTTAATCTGCTGAGTGTGGAACAGTTCACACGGTGGAAATGAAAAGCCTTTCCCCAGACAATAGGATGCCTTTTCTCATTGGAGTTCTACGAAGAAAGGTCACCTCAGAACTTGCACACATCACAGGGGTTTTTAGACTAAATCAACACAGAGACAAAGGCCCTTCCTAACGTGCCCTGCCTTTTGTTCTTTATTGCACATTCAGTATTGTTTTTACTCAGATATATATAGTGAGCAACAACACATTCTAACACAATAGGCACTGTATCTTCCATCTCACAACAACAGGTGTTGATTCTCCTTTTACAAAACAATTATCACAGTAGGGATTGCCTGGGTAATGTGAGAGTCAGTACCATGTGGGAGTATGAATGTCACTGTGGAAAGACTTATGGAGGCTATTCTGTCACGTATCCCAATTTGGTGGCTAAATTCCTGAAGTATTATTCTCCTCATGCAGCATCTGAAGACTGTTAACCTCAGAGGATGGTGGGACGTGAAGAAGATAATGAGAGCCAAGTCCTTATGATGCTGAAATATTGCAGATACTAAGCAGAAGGCTAACTAATACAGAGGCTTCAGAGATGGCTCAGGGGGATTGGTGTTTCCTATGCAAGCATTCTGATCAAGTGTGGCCAGGTGTGCCTGTAACTCCAGAACTCTCAGAGGCAGAGACCGAAGGGTCACTGGGGCTTGGTGGCCATCAGTCTAACTCGAGTTTCAAGGAAAGACACTATCTCAAAAAATGAGGAAGAGTGTAAGAGAGCAGAACAACCTTCTCTGGCCTCTGCATGAGCCCACAGGCACTGGCACGTGTACATACACCATGCACATTCACACACCAAAAATAAATGAATTAACTAATTTAATTAAAGAAAAAAGAAAGAAAAGTTAGCGGTGTGAAACCTAGTTACAAACCCACACTTCAGCTGTTAAGCCACAACGAACAGTGAGTACAGAGCGAAATGCTGCTCAAGGTGTTAAGAATAAAAGCTCAGTCCTACTCAGAAGTTCAGGGACTATCATGAAATAAGGGGTGGAAGTCACGCAGCAGCCAAATGCTATGGAAAATAGCTGTGACATTCTTCTTATCTTTGTGCAGGACACAGCCACTGCAACACTGAACACACCGAGGCTAAGTTTGCTTGCACCGGGCCTGGACTGGTCCCATCACTTCATGGAGCCTTACCCCTCCCTGAGGAATTAAGAGTACTAAGGGGTGCTGACAAAGGGGGAGTCATTATACACAGCTAGGTGGCTCTGATTAAATGTGGGGAGGGGACCATTACTAAATACAATAAAATGATAAGTGTGAGAAACAGACATAGGAAGGAGGAAATTTGGAAAGAATGGGAGGGAGATAAGGGGATAAAGGATGAGATCAATCAGAATATATTATATACACATCTGAAACTCTCAAACAAAAAATTTAATTAATTATAAAAACTACAATGAGCAAGAAATACCATGAGAAGCTGGAAGCTTGATAAAATCGTGAGGAATGCCTTCAATTTTAGAGCATGATATGCACTAAGGGAAAGAGGAATAAAGGTAAATGATCCAGAGAATAAATGAGAAATTAATCTGACAAAGATTTAAAACCGATTCCTGTAGCTCATTGATCACCCACTGGTCCTTACCGTGCCTCTTTCTCTCCATGGTACCTTAGAGACATGTTGATAAGACATGTAATTTAAACCTTTTCTTCTTCCCTGCACCCATTCCTGAACATCACTTTCCTATGCTTCCCTTGAACACTCTTCCATGCACAGACACATACAGACAACACCCGAATGATGGAGGAAGGACATTGGTTAATTATAATAAAGAAACTGCCTTGGCCCATTTTATTGGTTAGAACATAGGTGGGTGGAGTAAACAGAGAGAATGCTGGGAGAAAGAAGCTGAGTCAGAGAGTCACCATGGTTCTCCCACTCCAGACAGATGCAGGTTAAGAGCCTCCCTGGTAAGCCACCTCGTGGGCTACACAGAATATTAGAAATGGGTTAGAACAATATGTAAGAGCTAGCCAATAAGAGGCTGGAACTAGCCGGGCCAGGCAGTGTTTAAAAGAATACAGTTTCCGTGTAATTATTTCGGGCATAAGCTAGCCATGCGGGCGGCCGGGTGCCGGGGACGTAGCCCTGCCACTCCTATTTCGACACCCGAACTACTTTTCCTCTCTCTCTTTGTCCTTATTTCACACACTGACACATACAGACAATACACACATGCACACATTAGCTCAAAAAGCATTTGTTTTTCCATCGCTAAACTCTAAACTGGTTTTGTTTCTTTTGTCATAACTGGTGTGGTGGTCAGTGTTAATTACCAATGTGATGAAAGCTATAATCACCTGGTCATGCCTGTAGAGATTTTTTTCTTTATCCTGTTAATTCCATTGTAGGTGGCACCATTCCCTGGCTGAGCTCCTGAGCTAGGAGAATGAGAGTTTACTGACTGTAAAAGTCATCAGACTAGTTGGTTCCTACTGTTTTGATTCCCTTGTCATGGTGGACTGTAACCTCGAGCTGTAAGCTAAAACAAATATTTTCCCCTTAAGTCTCTTTTTATCAGAATACTTTATCACAGCACTAAAGAAACTGGCTAATGTATTTCCCTCATAATATCATGCAATGGTAATTAAAAGTATGGGAAGAAGTACTTAATGCCTGATGCTCTAACAGGTTAGAAAATCAGATACCATAACTTAGTGAGGACACACAGAGATTATAAATGAAATATTAATGGGGTTTTGAGTGGTAACGCACTATGACTCAGCAGAATTGGTCTAACTAAAGCATGACTAGTCTAAAGAAATCAGAATGCAGCAGAAAGGCTCTGATTATTACAGGAACTTCAAGTTCATCACCTAAAAATAAGACCAAATTACTAACAGTCAAGAACATGAAGAAACTATGAGGAAATTTCATGGAAATAGATATTTTCTTCTCTTCAAAATGGGGTTTTTCTTTAGAATCATATAAGATTGTGAAGAAAATTGACAATTCATTTCTTTGTACCTGGGAAATGATCAAATGATCACAATAAAATATTGCATGTTTATACATGTATGGGTGTGTAGTTCATGCTCAAAAATTCCCAATTATAAAAAAACCCACCAGATTGATTAGAAACCAATCTTGTTAGGGTCTGCAAGAGATCTCATGGGTACAGGGACTTGGCATCAAATCTGATTACCTGAATTCTACCCCTCACATCTACTTGATAGGAGAGAACAGACTCTTCCAAGATGTTCTCTGACCTACACACAAAGAGACACACATTTTTTTATCTTAAAAAATGTGTATCAGCCTAATTATTTTTTTCTTTCTTAACTGCTAACAACACCTTTTAGACTGACATAAACCTGAATCAACATAAATATAAATATAATCTCTAATATTCATGGCCTATAAACCAGAAATGGTTACTAAGAATGAATAATTATTATTTCTACATTATAAAACACTCAACCATTAGAAAGCAATACATCACTGAGAATTAACAACCTAGCATTGGGAGAATGGATCATGGCATTCCCGCATTCCCTTCTGCAGACCTAGATTGTAGACTGCTTAAATTTCAACCAGACTGTTTATCAAAAAAAATGAATGCTGTATTTTGGAAAGCTTTCCACTGATTAATTTTGGTATCAGCATGAGATAAAGTATACCCATGAGACGGCGATTTTACATTGCGTACATCAAAATGACTCCCTGGAATACTGTCACTGAGCAACACGCATAAGCTCTGGGAAGCCCCAGGAATGGCAAGATGCACTATTTTTGCTCTTGGCTATAAGTCAGGCTCAAAACTAAGAATCTAATAGAATAAACTGAGCTTAGACTGGAGAGAAACTACTATCAGCTTATAAAATCCAGTTAGAAAAGAAGAGAGACTGACAAGATGCCTCAGTGGGCAGAGGCACTTAAAACCAAGACTGATCATCTGACTTTGATCCCTGGTCCCACTTGGTAGAAGGGGAGAACTGCTAAAGCTAGATGGCTGGGTACCCCTAAAAGACTACCACAGAGAGTGAATCTGGTAGGGAAAAGCAAAGTGCCTTTATGCAAGCTTGTGCTTGGACTCTCTGTCCTATGCAGTGGTTGAGAGTAGAAAGTGCCCAGTCCAGGCAGGGTACAGGTTTCTTTTTCTTTTTCTTTTTTTTCTGTAGTAGAGGTTGGAGGTGAGAGTGAGGGGATTTCCAGGGTTTGGGATCCTGAAAAGCTGGCATTTGTCTAGGGGTATCTTGTCAATAGGGGAATAGGTGAGTCCTGGATTCAGGGATATCTGGTGATCTTATCTAATATTATCTAATGATTGGAATATCAGGTGCATCCATTTAGATGCGGACCCTCCCTGGGTGGTGTCCATGTATGGCGTTTCCTGGAAACCAATGTGGTCAATCAGTAACATGGCAGCAGTGCATCCAAGCTGTTTGGGGTCCCACAAGAACTTACTCTTTTATGTTGTTTGCTTTCCTAGTGCCAGTACCTTGATACATGAGCAAACACAGACACACTAACGTACAGACAGAGCTAAATAATTGCAAAGAAACAAAGAATTACAAAGTGCTTGAAGAGGATCCATTATTAAGAAATAGATGTTAAACGAGACGAAACAGGTTCAGAGAAGCTTGCTCTGTGGATTGTGTGGGTTTTGTTTTCATAGGAGTTTAGGTGTCAGTGGAGGGGAAAGAGTCTTGGTGTTTCCAGACTGGGTTCACACTTTACT
This sequence comes from Alexandromys fortis, assembly GCF_014885135.2. Classification (NCBI taxonomy): domain Eukaryota; kingdom Metazoa; phylum Chordata; class Mammalia; order Rodentia; family Cricetidae; genus Alexandromys; species Alexandromys fortis. The sequence continues at coordinate 4,424,929 of NW_026068005.1, read as the reverse complement.
ATTCAAGCTGAGATACAAGATATAAAGTAGAAAAGACATTTTTACCAATGGAACAAATAAGCAAATGAGAAAAAATTGCCAATGCCATGCTTTAAACCAATGACTTCAAAGTAGAATTTATCTTCTGTCCCAACCGAAGAATGTGGAACCTTTGTTATTTCAGCAGGATCTGGTTCACTCCAATTTTAAGGAAACCCTGAAAGGGTGAGATAGTCCACTCACAGAGGAGGATCACATTCAAGGTTACATTCTCCCCAATTCAAACCTCAGCAGTAAATACCTGTTATTGCTTGATGAAAAATGACCCACATGGCCACATATATTGGAACATTTGGTCCCCAGTTGGTGTAGATATTTGGAGGAGGTTATGAAACAGAATATGGAGGCTTGATGGAGGAAGTACTCCACTGGGGGAGCTTTGAAAGTCATAACCTTGCTTAATTCTCTTTCTGCTACTTGTGTATGTGGTTGAGATGAGGTATCTCAAAGTCCTGTTGCAGTCAGTGACTGCCGAGTCGCTCATGCTGTTATGGGCTCTTCCTCTGGAGCCAGGACCCAAAATTAACTTTCTTCCTAGTTACTTTCTGTCATGGTATTTTATTTTGGCAACAAAAATGTAAGTAGTATACCACAAGAAATACTCTTTTTATAAACGCTGTTTTTTTTTTTTTTCCATTTCTGCTTTTGTCAAAGTGTAAGCATGAAATGTGAGGTGCGGTGCTGTCCAGATGGCACAGCCCGTACACCAGCATTTAGTCCTAAGGATCCACGCCTTAGAAGAAGAGAGCAAGCTCCCACGAACTGTCTTCTGATTTATATACACATCATAGTATATGCCTCTAGTCCTACTAAATAAATAAACAAAATGTAGTATTTTAAAAAAAATAAAATATGATGTGAACCATAGTTTAACTTATGCATTAGTCTTAACCTGCCTGGTATTAAAAAACAAAAGATTTCAGATCAACCTTTATTTGTAGATGGTATATGTGCTCACTCAGAAGATTGCATTGGGTCTATAGAAAGGATCTTAGAATTACTACATTAATTCAGCTAAGCCATAGACTATCTCTCTAAAATTTTAAAAATCAATAATTTTATTACTGAGTAAGAAATCATCTTCATAGAACTTTGTCTTAGCTTATAACTCTTGTGGCATTTTTAAATATCTTATAAAAATTTCACTTTTTAAACTTTAAAAGCGGTGTTAATTTTTCACAGCTGGCGGGGTAGCATTGTATGGCGTGGACAGCATGGTGAGCATTGCGTCTTGACAACTCCCAGCATTTGACGTTGCAGACCACACTTCTTCATTGGCTTTGAACCTTTATTTTTGATGATTCTCACAATTAATGTCTTTCCCTTTGGGGAATTTTGTATATGCTTTGGTAAAGTGTGAAAATGTGTACAATGGTAGCCTCACTAATCAAAATAACTCTTTCAGAAAAATTTCAGCCACCTCAGAACCAAGAATTCTATTGTGCTCTCCTAATTACACTGACAACAGGAAAGTGAGAGATTCACTAGACACACCTGATGCCAAGGATGAACTGCTACAATTCAGACCCCAGAGCCTGAGGTGGTCATTAAGAGCAAGAGTTCAGTTAATAAGTGTAGAGATATCAGAATGCTATGGTATAATGGAAAAAGAATAAGACATCGGGACTTTGCCTATTGGTAATGTTATGGGGGGAATAGACCCATATATTGAGAAAACGACATTGCAGTGTAGTGTCTTGTTCCCAGAGGTTCTTTCCCAAGATCAGGCATTTGGAGGAGTCTCCCCATTCCCTCACGGGATTGAGCAAAGTTCTTGCTGAGTTACGCAATAATTTTTATCTCTGGCACAAGGAACTTTAAACCCTTGACTGGTTCATAGTAACAAGGTTGATGCCTGATTCCTCAAACCACACCCCAGATGGCATGCTCCCTTTCATCCATTTAATCCTATATGCTACTCTAGATTATAAAAGGTCTATTCTTTTTTCAGTAAATGCTGCTGGCAGTCATCCTGATTCTTCCTCAGATGGTGTCTGTTTCCTCCCCCTCCCTACCCTCCACCTTGCTGAGTCTTTACATCCTTTTTGGGACCTGAACCCCTGCTGACACAGGCCATTGACAGTTTTAAGATCTCTAGTAGTTTTATGATGAATCCTGATGATATATAGTTATATTCTTTGTTATATTAATGTATATAAAGTATATTATTTTATTCATCCAGCCAGCTAGTATTTATCAAATACCTTTCCATGTTTGGCACTGATATGGACAAATATCACCATTAAAAATATCTATGACAACTAAAATGACCAAAGTTATAAAATAGACAAATATCACCATTAATAATGTCTATCACAATTAAAATGACCTAAGTTATAAAATAGACAAGCCAAGAATAGAGCTTGGTGGGTAAAGTGCTTCCCTCGCGTAATGAACATAATGAAACCCTTGCTTTGACCGCAGCAATACATATACTGGTGATGTGGTACATCCCTGTAATCCAGGTGGAGGCAGAAGGATAAGACATTCATTATCCTCAGCTCTACATCAAGTTCAGGGCCAGCCAGGGCTACATGAGATTTTCTCCCAAGTAAAAAAAAAAGTTATGATCACAGGCACTTTGCCAAAGTGAGAATCTATGTTTCCTTCTTTGGGTATATCCTATGTCCGGGGCCACATGTTTTCACAGTCACGGCTGCAACGGGGATTCACTTCACACCTGCGTGCATTCTTCAGCATTAGCAAATGAGCTCCTCTGAGGAAGAAGCATCCTCCTCTGCCAGCTCGCGTGTCTGTGATGTCTCAGACACAATTACTCAGTGGGATTTCTGCCACACTGCTAACTGGTAGGCGCTGCAAGGGGTGGGGATCTACAGAACACACAGCAACAAGTGCAAGGCTTGCCTCTGCTTCAGAAGAAAAGGAAAGCTGTCAGCATTTCTTAGATGGGTTGAGAAGTTCCTTCTTTAAAAGCATTTCTTTCTAGCTTCTATTGAAACAAAATAAAATCTTCCTCATCTGCAAAGAGGCAACTCTAGAAGAGAAACTCAAGTTTGGGGGAGTAGCTAGGCAAATGTAAAAATGAAAAGTGACCCAAAGTCACACGGATCTATCTACTGAATCTGTTACCAGCATGACATTGTAGAGTCCTCTCTCCACATTGACCTCTATACCTTAAGGATGTAGATGGTATATTTATCTCTAGCTTTGAACTTTATAAATACAACACACACAGGTATATGTACACATATGTACACATCTATTTGGGAGTGTGTCTATATGTTATGTACATATGAACTCCATGTGAACTGCAGTGGCCAAAAGTGGGTATGGGATTCCCTGGAGCCGGAGCTCCGGTACTTATTAGCCCTGCAACATACATTCAGGAAATCGATATTGGGTCCCCTGTAAGAGCAGCAAGCACTCTTAACTACTGAACCATCTTCTTTGCAGCCTCTATCTATAGCTTTTAGAGCAGTGGTTTTCAACCTTCCTAATGCTGTGACCCTTTAATACATTTGCTCATGTTCTGCTGATCCCCAACCATAAAATTATTCCATTGCTACTGTATAACTGTAATTGGCTACTTCTATGAATTATAATGTAAATATCTGATATTTAGGATGTCTACTATGGAAACCCCAGGTGGCTCATAGCTTGAGACCTGGTGTTATAGAGAGAACTGAATAGCATCCTCAGATGATTTGTAGCTCAGCTGTAGTCATGCCTATCTGGCCAAGATTTGCATAAGATTGGGCCCATCAATGTTTCAATCAAGGATGAGTGAGTGATCCATGATGATCCGTACTTATTGGAATGTCTAAATGCAATTAGTACTTGTTGGAGGAGAGATGTCACTTTCTTCAGTGGCATAGCCACAGAAATATTTTCCTTACTCCACTGAATAGCTTCCCACTCAACTCAGTGAGCCACACACAGAAGGAAGATATGACAGGAGGCCGTGTTGGGACCCACCACGGCAGCATCCTGCTTCTGTCAGCCACCCAGGCAGCTGCATCATCATCTGCTTCAATGTGTGCCCCTTAAAAGGGTCTGCCAGGCACAGTTCTCTCTCTTACCTTTCTTATCTTTTTTATTTCCTGTCTGTCTGTCTGTCTGTCTGTCTGTCTGTCTGTCTGTCTGCCTGCCTGCCTGCCTGCCTGCCTGCTTCTCTCATGTCCCCACTAAGACAGCCTTTCGTTCGTTCCCTCTCCTCCCCATTCTCCCAGTAAACCTCTTGCACTAACTTCATTGCATGTGGCAGTTCCTTTAGTGGCCTACCTTGGCAGGGCCTGCTGAAAGGTACCCACTCACCTGTTTTTTTTTTGTTGTTGTTTGTTTGTTTGTTTTGTTTTTTGTTTTTTTCCTTTCAGGAGAGACTTAGGGGAAGAGCGTCAAAGGGAGAAAGCAAGGATGGAGGGTGGGGTGAAGGAAGGAAGTGGGGTAGAAAATTGCTAAAAACTTATTATATAAATGTTTAAAACACTTTTAAAAGAATCATCAGCTGTGAAGTAGTGAAAGAAATCAGATAAGCCCATGTCAGCTACCCAAATGGATTCAGAACTGCCATAAAAAAAAAATAACGGCATCTTGAATTTTGCAGGAAAACGGATAGAACTAGAAAACATTATTTTAAGTGAGGTTACCCAGACACAAAAAGACAATTATCACATGGACTCATTCATAAGTGGTTTTTAAAAGTAAAGCAAAGAAAACCAGCCCATAAATCACAATCCCAGAGAACTTAGACAACAATGAGGACCCTAAGAGAGACATACATGGATCTAATCTGCATGGGAAGTAGAAAAAGACAAGATCTCTTGGGAGAGGGTAGAAGGGGAGGGGAGAGGCAGGGAGGGGAGCAGAGAAAAGTTGTAGAGCTCAATAAAAATCTATTAAAAAAAAAAGAAGTGCCATGGAATTTTTTTACGTGATTTCTCCTAGGTAAGATTTAATATTTAAGAAAAACTGGCATCATCTGTGATGGTAATGATAGCTGTGAACTTAACAAAGTTGAGAATCCCTGGCATATGGGTGTTTGGACATGTTTGTGGGAGAGACTGAGTATGCCGAATGATACGGGAAGAGTCTCTTCAACTGTGGGCAGGGTCATTCCTGCAGGAGGGGATCTCGGACTCTGTACAAAGGAGAGAGTGAACTGAGCACTAGGAAGCATCCATTGCTGTTCCTTGACTGCGGAAACATGTGACCAGCTACTTAAAGCTCCTTCACTCCCCACCTTGATGAACTGCATTGAGCCAGAACAAAGCCTTTCTATGGTGGCTCACATCTGCCAGGCTGTTTAATCACAGCCACAGGAAAAGAGACTTAGACATCACTCACTCTCAAAATTCCAGGATTGCAATAATGTAAAAAAGTCACGCAAGATGGGGAAAATTAAATTGTTCAACTCTCACAACAAAGGCTAATAGTCCAAATTTAAGTAATAATCAAAATAATCAAAAGATAAATTCAACACAGAGTGAAATGTAACAGTGACTGTTTCCTTTTGTTATGTAGTAGATTGTCTTCGCAATGCCAGTTACTCGGTGACACCCAATTAGCCTGACATCATTCACATGATAGAAGTCCCGCCAAGTGCCACTGGCCATCACGCTGATATTTGCTTATTGTCTAGAACATGTCCCTAGCCTTTGTAATTCCAGAATACACCTTAAGTCTTCACAATTTTTTGATCCAGATTTTATAGAATGTTTAGCATTTCAAAGAGCTCTCTGCTCTTACAGAGTTCTAGATTTGTTTCCCAACAACCTCTCTGGCTTGCATGTGAACCTGAACATATGTGTGTGCATGTGCACACATACACATTCAAATACATAAATATAAAATAATTCATGACCCCTCTGAGAAATATTTCAATACCTAGAGATTCAAAAATTATATGAAAAAAATAATCCTGAATATATTTTCCAAAAGTTTTTTTTCCACACAAAGTCAAGCTTCTTCTTGTTATGTGTGTGTATTTATGTGAAAGTATTTGTAGAAGCAAAAAAAAAAAATACAAAAGGGGCTCATGGAAGGGCATAAAGTGGACTTAAGGGAGAAGAAGGGGAAGCATAACAATACACTCTATAGAAAAGTCATAGAGGGAACACAGTGAGCGGGTGCTACAAAATGCTACAGGCAATGGGGAGAGCAGGAAGGTGGGGGAGAGGAGAAGCTGGGGGAAGAAACGGTAACCAAAATTAATTATAACGTATGTGAAAATGCCATATGGAAACCAGCCTATTAAAAATAATTTGGAGACTGGAACAATCAAAGACTCAGAGGTTAATAACACTTGTTATTCTTTGGAAGGATCTGAGTTTGGTTTTCAGAATGCAAGTTGAATAGTTCCAAACCAAACTCCACCTCTGACAGGTCTGATGCCCTCTTTGGCTCTCAGGAGCAGCAAGTGCAATCTCATGTACATAAGCACTGACATATATAAACGTAA
>NW_026068005.1:4413966-4417142 GCF_014885135.2 Alexandromys fortis | reverse complement strand
ATGTGGAATTCCCCTATGTATGTTGTTAATACCATTATTTAATAAAGAATCTGCTTTGGGCCTATTGCAGCACAGAGTAAGGCAACACAGGAGTTCTAAGTGGATAGAGGAGGAGAGAGTAGATGGAGTCAATGAGAATCTATATAGCTGCCACAGGAGACAGATACTGGATGACAGGCAGAACCTTGCTGGTAGGCCACAATGATGTGCCAATACACAGATTAATATAGACGGGTAAATTTAAGATGTAAGAGCTAGAAATATGCTTAAGTTATTGGCCAAACAGTATTGCAAATAATATAGTTTCTATGTGATTATTTCGGATCTGGGCAGCTGGGAACAAACAGCCTCTGACTACAGTAATATATGTATAGTAATATGTACTTGTAAGTATGTATACATATATAAAATTTATTTTGGCATGTAATTAAAACAAATTTTCCATCAGATTTAGGAACAACGGAGAGCATAAGCACCATTTTTTTTTTTGCTGTGTATACCTGGCTAATGTGTCATCTCACAGAAACCAATGTTGCCCCCAAACTTTACCATTCCCCATTTATTTCCTGCTTTGACAAATAACACAAATTTTACAGAAATTTTAAAATGCCAATAAACTTTAGAAAAGTTTAAAAATGTATGTTTCAAAACCATCTCACACATTACACAAGTACCCTGTATGTGTGGCAATAGTTCATAAAAAATCTTTAACTTGTCTGGTATGAAATACCATTACAAATTGCTGTCTATGTATGCTATATTTTCATTAAAACTCAACTCACAAAAGAAAAATACGAATGAACAAAGAAATAATTTAGTTTGGTAGAGTGACTTTTATTATAAAATGATTTATTCTCTTATAAGATGAGGGAAAACAGTGATTAAAGAGCCCAAATGGCTCATAAATATTTAATAAAGTGCTTTCTTCTATAACACAATGCCATGTGTGGAAAAATAGAAGAAAAAAACTCAAAGGATTTAAGGAAAATGATCATTTTCATTTGCCTCTAGACTCAGCTCAAAAGGTAAGCTGAGCTAAAAAACAGTATTGCCTGCACAGCCGACACAGAGGACGGGAAGTTCTACATGGTTGTTCATTGCCAGGTCCTGGAGCCCTGTCCAACTCACAGGCACCCCTGCGTCTGTGACAGAGTTACTGCAGGATTCTCTGTTAGTGTTTCCTTCTGGGCATTTATTTCAGCTTTGAGGTTTGAAGTAAGATATAAAGAGAAAACGTCGTCTTTAAGAATTTACTTCTAGGACTAAAATATTATGATAGCTTGGCAGTTCAAAGCTCGCATCTCGAGAAACTCGAGTTTGGCTGCTCTACAAACTCGAGTTTGGTTCTGAGCACCCACACAGGACAGTTTACTGCAAAGTCAGCATCAAGGGCTCTGTCGCCTCCTCCTGGCCTCTGAGGGCACTGCAAGAATTCACATACACTGCCTCCTACAACATATTGTTGTGAGCTACCATGTGGTTGCTGGTAATTGAACTCAGAACCTATGGAAGAGCAGGCAGTGCTCTTAACCACTGAGCCATCTCTCCAGCCCCCTTCTACCACATATATACATAACTGAAAATCTGTATTTTTTTTTTTTTTTTTTTTTTTTCCGAGACAGGGTTTCTCTGTGGCTTTGGAGCCTGTCCTGGAACTAGCTCTGTAGACCAGGCTGGTCTCGAACTCACAGAGATCAGCCTGCCTCTGCCTCCCGAGTGCTGGGATTAAAGGCGTGTGTTTTTTTTTTTTTTTTTTTTTCGAGACAGGGTTTCTCTGTGGCTTTGGAGCCTGTCCTGGAACTAGCTCTGTAGACCAGGCTGGTCTCGAACTCACAGAGATCAGCCTGCCTCTGCCTCCCGAGTGCTGGGATTAAAGGCGTGAATAAAAAAAAAATTCTTCTTGACTAGTGGGATAGTTCATTGGGTAAAGGTACTTGTTGACAAGCCTGACAGACCTTCCCCTGCGCACATAGAAAACTCCTACCACAGTTGATCTCTGGCTCCAGAAACCAAAGAATGAAATTAATTGAGTAATATCGTTGTAAAACATTTGTGTCTTGCTTTTTAAAATATCTACAATGTGTGTGGGGGGGTGTAGTGGAAATTGTGCATTTTAAAAAAATATAATAGTTTCTCATTCTCACTGAGATGGCTTGAGATTTCAATTTATGATACCTCAGGGAAAAATGACAAAGAAATGCAGATCTTAGATTTTTAAGTGGTAAAAGGTTTTGGCATGTATTTTATGTGGAGATATTTTCTAGATGAATCAGCATAGAGTAGCAAGGGTCAGCAGCAGAATTCCTCAGTTGAGAGCTTTATGAACAGGATCTCAGGTGGCCCTGTGAGCAGAACCACAATGAAGAGAAGACTCTTTGCACCTGCTTAATAAAGATGGGGCAGGCAGAATAAGTGCATCTCTGGAGTAAAAAGACGATCTTGCCAAATCTCCTCAGCTTCCATTGACAGTGACACCAATAAGGGTTTTTTTTTTTTTTTTTTTATCTCACTGGCAATCTCACAGAAACCTAAAAGGCATCCATCTTAATAGGGACTGTCCCTCAGAGCACCCAGAAATAAATGACATCATTCATTTCTTGAAGTAATGTCTCCTTTCTTGTTAGTGTCCCACTTCTTGTTATAGTGTACCCTTGGACATCTGACCACTTGACTTAATGTCGTTCTCTCTCTAATGCCAATGGATTTAGTGCAAAAGCAAAGGGATGGATTTGCTCATGGGATCATAAGAGCATCATTTTGAAAATTAAATCTGAAAACAGGTCAATATAATGTGAGTGTGCTCTGGTCCATGATTCTCTCTACAGTATTATTAAATTGTTCCCTTGAGTGATATTTAGGATCCATTACCAAGTTTAGACAGCTTTCCATTTCCTAAATGTTGGTTGTCTGTTGTGTGTTCCGCATGCAATGTGTGACTGTTCTGGATATCTGAATGTGACAAAATACCATATTTAATAAATATTTACAATAAAAAATTTAATAGTTTGTCTTTTAGAAAAAGAGAAGAAGACATAAAGTTGGTAATGGGATTTAGGAAGAGTGACCCTGGAAGAGCTAGAAAACAGAAGCAGCCAGTTGAAATAATCATAATACATAGTAAAACTACAATATGTTCATGTGTAAAATTATAAGTCAATAAATAAATCTATCTAAAA
>NW_026068005.1:4391248-4413220 GCF_014885135.2 Alexandromys fortis | reverse complement strand
AAGAAAGAAAGAAAGAAAGAAAGAAAGAAAGAAAGGAAGGAAGGAAGGAAGGAAGGAAGGAAGGAAGGAAGGAAGGAAGGAAGGAAGGAAGGAAGGAAGGAAGGGAGTACTTTAACATGGACAATGCGGTGCACTGGTAACTGGTGTGATAACTAGAAAAGAGCTGAATAACTACAGCTATGGTTGGTGATTTGTACTGTATGGGTACAGTGAACAGAACAAGGTCCTTTATGCACTGACTAGAAAAGCTGGGATGCTGAGGGGTATCATTGTATACTGGAATGGTATGGAATTTCAGATTTGCATATTGTTGATTTCTATAATTTTTCATTTAATATTTTGGACTACAGTTGATCACAGATATGGTAAGTGAAAAAGTGGTTAGGGCAGGTTGTTAAATCTTTATCTCATTCCCTCCAAATGGTTACCTTCCATTTGAGTATTTTCTTCTGAGCAACAGCTATGCTAACACCTAAGTGAAAATACAACTCCATTCTTTCCAAAAAGCCATTTTAAATAGTGGGAGTGGCAATGAGACAGCTCAGTGGGGAAAAGTTCTGGGCAGGCAAACCTGATTGCCTGAGTTTGGTCCCTAGAACCCATAGATGGAAAGAGAGCCAACTGTTGAAACATGTATCCTATCTGGGACACATGCTGGGACACATATGTTTATGCACATGTACATGTATGGTCACATACAGAGAGAGAATAAATAAAATGAATTAATATTAGTGATTTACATTAGCCACTTTTATGTAAAATCTATGAAAAGGGTTTCTGATCCAGGAGGGTATAAAATAGGCCATAACAGAAAGTGAGATATGGTCCTGGTGACACAGTTTTAAATTTACACATGAATATGTTACATTTTTATATGATACTACAAAAAAGATGAGATTTTCTGTGAACATTATCCTTATAGTTATTTTTATCTCAGAATAAGAATTTGAAAAAGCATCCCAAATTCTTTGAATATCAGTTTTATTGTATGAGAAATAATTCTAACATTATATTTATTGTTATATTTTTGAAATCATATATGAGATCATACATTATAAATGTATTAAAATTATAATTATCTATCAATATATCAAAAGGTTTATTATGTAAAAAATATGAGAGTATAGGAAATTATATACATTAAATATGGGTGCTGAGTATTCAGCTATCACTCTGTATATGAGTGGCTAATGCATGTCTTTTTGTGTACATGTATATGTAGGGGCCAGAGGATGTCAAGTGTCTTCTGTACTTTAAAGATTTATTATTTATATTTTATGGGTGTTTTGCCTACATTATACATGTGCATCATGTTCATGAATTACCAACAAATGCCAAAAAGAGGGTTCCAGATCTCCTGGAACTGGAGTTACAGATAGTTGTGAATCACCTTATGAGTGTTGGGAATTGAACCTGAATCCTCTGCAAGAGTTATAAGTATGCTTAACTGCTAAGTCATCTTCCCAACTCCCAGGAGTCTTCTTCAAACTTTTTTTCAAGTAGTTTTTTTCTGTTTTTGTTTTATTTTGATAGGGTGCCTTGTCCAGACTTGTATTGAAATTTCTAAATAGCCATAGATGACCTTGAACTTCTGATCCCTCCATGCCCTGAGTGCTAAGATTAAAGTCTCTCAGCACCTTGTCCTACTTATTGGTGAAGAAGACCAAATTCAAAGCTTTGAATGTGATAAGCAAACACTCAAAACAGCTGAGCAACAGCCCCTGACCTCCACTTTACTTCTTAAGGCGGGGTTTCTTACTGATTTTGTTAAACTGGTTAAGCCATCCCCAGGCGTTCTTCTCTTTCTGCCTTTGCAGCTCTGAAATTTAAGGCTCATGCCAATATGTCTGGTTTTTCACATGGGTTCTGGTTCTTAAACTCAGATCCTCATGCTTACACAGCAGTGAATTGACTGAGACATCTCTTCAGCCCCATCAGTTATCAATTTTATCAATATATTCTTTATGTAAAAAATGTATTTGAGCAGGTACATTGTAGATGGAAGTTTCTGTCCCATTTGGTCCCACAATCATTCAGTCCCAAAGAAACACAGAGAGGTTTTATATTATAAACTGTTTGGCTTATTAGCTCAGGCTTATTATTAGCTATCTCTTACAACTTAAATTAACTCATAATTCTTATCTATGTTTAGCCACATGGTTAGGTACCTTTTCTCAGTAAGACATTCTCATCTTGCTTCATCTGTGTCTCTGCCTTTCCTCTATTCTTGTAGTAAGTCAAATAGTTTATCCTCATGTTATTCTGAGGGCTCCTGTAGGCAGATCGCCATTTTGGACTATGGTAAAGGTAAGAGCCAATGACTGGCTGTTTTGCTTTTCTGGCCTTCAAATTGAATCCCAATATCTGTCTCTGGGTTTTTATTAATTTTCTACATACATATTTGTGCAAATTGAGAGACAGACAGGCAGAAAAAGAGAGACAGAGCAAGGAGAGAGAATGCGCTGTTTAATCAGTGAATTAAATCATGCCTCCCATGATACTTATCAAAAATAAAAAGCAGCATTTCTCCTTCAGAACTGATCAATCCACCTATTTTGAGCATCCAATTAGGGAAATATTTTGAATTATGGGTGGCTGTTAAAAGTCATTTCAGAGAGCCAGGAAACAATTCTATAATTTGCATGTACTAAGCTGGTTTAAAAAGTTGACCTCTCATCTCTGGTTCATAAGATCTGTTCAGGACGCAGTGGGCTGTTTCTAATAAAGAGGAAAACAAAACAAGATTCTATTCTGAGCCCAGAGCCTTGGCTAGGGTGCTGTACCTAAATGATGTTAAAGAGGTATGCTAAGGCCAACAAGAAAACACTGCTCATTCTGTGCATGTTGGTATGCCTAATGAGAAGAAAGGCAAGAAAGACGGGTAATATGCTTGTCATCTAGAAGCCAGTTATATGCTTGTAGAATAATGAGTTATGCCTTTTGTAATCTCTTCCAGTGCTTCACTTAATGCACATGAATGGGTTAACTCCAAATTCTGAGTTTCTTATGCTCTGTTTAAAAAGTCGGTGATGGGTAATTTCTCTTTCTATTTTCCCCAGCTCCTGTTGCCATAAACTTCTAATTCCCTGATGGATAGTTGTCAATGAATAATTCATGTAACTGAGGCTCCAGTGTGTAAATTTTTTATTAGCTCCTTGGGCAGTATGTGTGGTGCACCATGCTGCCCATTGGGTCTCTGCAGAGCTCTGTCATTAAACAAAAATGGAAATAGGCAGGAGGGAGCACATTGGTTAGACCACAAGATAGACAGCAAGGAGAGCTCAAAGTTCATGTCACATTGAACAAGACAGATGAGTGCAATGACAATGTAGCACCTGAGGAATCAGAGTTGGGTTAGTTGCAGGGTTTCCAGAGTTCAAGCATGCCCATGTGAAATGAAAGGGTCCTTAAGTATGAGTTTTTATATTTACCTTTAAAAAGAAAACAGATGGGTAGGGAGTGGCCCTGCCTGTTATGTCAGTGAAAGGTTTGCTTGCAAGCATGAGGACCTGAGTTAAGTCACCAGCACCTATGTGAATAATAAGACAAGGTGGGGGAGTAGTAGGAAAAAGAGGAGGAAGAGGAAGCGGAGGAGGAGGAAGTGGAGGAGGAGGAAGCAGAGGAGGAGGAAGTGGAGGAAGAAGCAGAAGCAACTTTGTCTGGTGGCAAGCTCTTATAATCCCAATATTCAGAAGGCAGTGGCAAATGCTTCCTAGTGTTCAATGACTGCCTGACTAGCCTAGTCTACCTGGAGTTACAGATCAATGAGAAACTTTAAGAAAAAATGAATGTCTCCAAGATAGACACAGCACACATACACATAACTGCACCTGGACCTACACCCCAACAAACAGAGAAATAATAATGAAAACCAGAAAGTTAAAATAATTAGGTTCTGTTTTCAAAGCCAGTTATGCCATTAATGGAATATAAATTGCATTCACACACAAAGGTAATTTAACAGCTAACTTCTAACCAGGGCTTTTCCACACTATAGATAAGAAAAGTGGCTCACTGGAAATCTCCCATCCTATTTGGGTGTTTTAACTCTGTAATTCCTAAAGCCTTGGCCATGGGATTCTATTTTAAAAGCAGACACCACTCAAAACAATTTAGAGAACACAGCATAGGCCTCCTGCCCTAAATGCAATCTCAAGAATAAATGTTTCTTATTAAACTATAGAAAGGCATCAATCTTCATGGTTTTTAAAATCATCATTGCAAATTGCCGGGGACTGTTAAGTCTCAGGGAGTGCATACACCTAGAAATGAGCTCAAGCTGTGCTGTAGAAAGATTTCTGATGGTTAGATAAAAGCCAGATTTCCTCAGAAACTTGGAAAACAGGTTTTCTGTCTCCATAAGACTTTCCTTCAAGAAATCACTACTCTTACTACTCTTTATAATCCTTATGATTTGTTCATCATTCACATTCTCTCTCTCTCTCTCTCTCTCTCTCTCTCTCTCTCTCTCTCTCTCTCTCTCTCTCATTTTTGTCTCACAGATAATCTGGTCATATCCAGTATAGTTCTTTCTCTCTACTCAGAATTCTTTCAGATGCCTCCAAATCTTTTTTTTTTTCTTTCTTACCCACAGTAAAAAAATTGCCCCTTCTTCCGGTGCAGCCATTTCAGCAGTTTCTACACTGTGTCCCCTCGCATATGGGAACTTTCTGAAATATCATCTATATATAATATAATATATATATGGAGTTTTAAATGCTAGCTACTGGTGAGTGCTCTTTTAGTGAAGCAGCCTAAAGTAACTAAAAAAAAAATACCTTACTACGTATAATTTTGGCCATTTGAGACTGCTAAGAGAACACTCAAGTGCATAGACAGAGTGAATGCATCAAAGAATAAAGTGGAGAAAAATTGCCATCTTACAAATGAAAGGCATTGCACACTTTAGCATTCAAACAACTTTCAGTGTAAAACAAAATGCGACCATGTACAACAGCTCAAGCCTAAATTATATATACTGCTTGTCTGTCTGTCTGTCTTCCCTCTACATGCCTCTTTTCAAAATAACATTGCATAAAGATTAAAACTCCACTTTTCCTAAGAAATTTACTTGTTCATCTTTATCAACCACAGCTGAACTGTAACAGCAAGAGGTCAGAAAGCCGCCACGCCAAACCCCAATATGCCAGGGCTAATCTGACAGTACCTCCCTTTTCTAAGATCACTTGACAACACATCTAAGCTTGTAAATATTTAACTCTGAAGCATTTTGAGTCTTGCTGTTAAGTGAAATAAACAAACAGTCCAACATTCTGCATTCTGTGTACTTCTCATATTTTCATTTAGTGGAGAGTGTAGAAAAAAAGCTAGGATGTAGAGCCAGAGAATTGGCTCAGGAGTTAAGAGCACTGTTGCTCCTGGATAGGACCCTGTGTTGGTTCCTAGCACCCTCAGGGTGGCTCACCCCCACTTCTACCTCTGCCTCCAGGGGCTCTGACACCTGATCTCTGCAGACACCAGATACACATGTAACATACAGACATACAGGAAGGAAAAGCACTCATGCTTATAAAATAAAAACAAGCAAAAATAATTTTTAGAAAGCTAGTGTTAGAAACCAGATGCTTCCCCAGGGTGCCTTTAACAACTCGGCATCAGCAGTCACATCACCCGCTGCCAAAAGCTACACATTTCTACTCTCTTGACCTTGAGTTGAGTATTCTTCCCTATGAGCATGTGATTACCCCCATGAAGGTCAGCTCTCTACCTATTGTTCTGTCTGTCTCAATCCCACAGTCTCTGTCTGTCTCTCTTTGTCTCTCTCTGTCTGTTTCTCCCCCACACACACATGTTCTAAGGCAGCATTTTGCTCTCTGCTCCAAACCCCAATTAATCTCTTGCATGAGATCTGTTGTGTGGTGTGATCTTTGTAGCATAAATTAGTTGTAACTCACCAATGTATACCTTCCTCAGAAACCCCAACAGCTAGCATTGTGGTTATGTCATGATGTTGGAGATATTGGCAACTAAACACACTCTAAAAGGAAAATGGAGGTAAGATATGAAATTGGTGATGTTTTATGAGAAGGTGAATTTAATCATCTTTACATGCCCAAACTTTAATGAGTTTTCTGGGGATCCAGTCAATGAAGTCACTGAGTGAGTCTGTTCTCCAAATATGTAAAATAAAAGAAATTGATCACGTTTGGTTTGACTTTTAGTAGCTCAATGTTATAAAGAAGTTTTGATAAGCCTGGCATTTATAAAAAGTTTTATGTATATATGTGTAAGGCATGTTTGCATATGGTTATTTGTGCTCATGTATGTGTATCTAAAGTTGATCTTAAGTGTCTTCCATAATCAAATACTCTCCACTGTATTTACTGAAGCAGATCTCATGAATAACTAGGAACCTTCCAGTTCAAGCTAGTGAGCTGGATCCTTAGGTCTCCCGCTGGTTTTCATTATTATTTCTCTGTTTGTTGGGGTGTAGGTCAAGGTGCAGTTATGTGTATGTGTGCTGTGTCTATCTTGGAGACATTCATTTTTTCTTCCTATTTCAACATCCTGCCTCCACCTCCTGGGTGCTGGGGGTCCAGGGATTCTCAGTTGCAGCTTTTTCATGGCCCCTGGGATCCAAATTTCTGCCCTCATCCATGTGTGGCAAGCACTTTGCCCACAGGACTTTTCCTCATCCTCCATATTTGCAGTCTTTATAGAATCTGTGAATTCCAGATCAAATGGGAGAACTGTTTTAACATTTGAGTAGGTCCGCAAGTTATGCAAGTGTAAAAATTGGAGCTTTTGGGAAATACTTCTCTTTGGGAACTAATAGCATAGGCTAGTCTGTCAATTTCAGTCACAATGACCTTCAGAACTCTATGATCTAAGTGAACTGTTCCCTTTCAACATCCTACAACAAGCTCTGAGTGCTGTGCTTGGTAAGTTCCAGAAAGAAGCATGAGAGAAGATCAAGGAGACAGGGAGAATAATTTTAACAGTGCCAATTGTACTACAACAACATGGGTTTCTCTGAGCATCTTATTATTCTGCTTTATTATGCATCTGCAAAGTGCATAATTAGCAAATGATTTTTAGAAATTCATGCACATAAAATTATTGATTGACTATACATCCTTGCTTTAAAGGCATCTTCATTAAAAGTCTAAGAAGATCGTTCAGATATTTTCACATGCATTTGATTCATTAAGATGTTTCCATTAAGACAAATGAAGATTGAAGTAATATTGTGTATGTATTTTTGATTTATTAAGTGATATTCTTATCATAACAATGGAAACTGTTAGAATCATCTAAAGCATTGCCTATCTCCTCTATAACCATCGGAATTCCTATGTCTAGGCTGACAAGATGGCATAGTGGGTAAGGGTACTTGGTACCAATCCTGATGACCTGAGTTTGATCTCAAAGGTTCAAATGAGAAGAGTGATAGTTGGCTTTTAAAGGTTGGCCTCTGACTTCCTGCCACATCTATACTGTGACATGAGTGCCCACAGACAGAGCCAGTGGCTAAATAAATTATAAAAGTCTAAAAATCTATATATGCTTTTCATTTTATAGTTTTTGTTAATATATGTCAAATTAAAATAAAGTCATCCAAATTATGACTTGTTCTATTGAATCTATTGTATTATTATTATTCAAAGCATTTTTGTTCTGATTCAACTACTCCAGTCTTTTCCACCTATGGTTTCTCTAAAGCTTGATTGTTTTCCAAGTTAAATTCTCATTTTCTGATAGATTTTGACATTTTATTGCAGCCAAATAAATATTTTTAAAAGCCATCATAACTGTTCTATGCTATCTGGGGTCTCTATGAGTTATTCTTGCTGAGTTCAAAGCTTGTCCTCACATTTCTGAAATCAGTAACAAAAAAGGCATTAAGAATGAATGTTCAACAGTAAAGAAAGGAAATCCCACATCCTGCAGAGCAAAGACTCTAGAAGGCAATATCTGGTACAATCCCTTGTGGGACATTAAAGGCTCCTCCTCTGAAGGCGTACAGTTTCCACAGTTTGAAAAAATCAAGAAGGCTCTTCAAAGCTCTGTCAAACTTCCTTCAATTCAAACCTTAGCAGATAGTAAAGTACCCAGGTGTCTAAAAATGTCAGTGACAGTTTGTAAAAAAAAATGAGAATATAGTTAATAATTATTTTAGTATTGTCCAAATCAAATCAGTCCATTTGGATTCTGTCCCTCTAGGAAAAATCCATATTATCTTTCTTAAAACAGGTTTTTGATGTTCTACCAACACTAAGTGCAATCCCCATTTGAGCTACAATAGCATGATAGAAAAAACTCACACATTTTGGAACATTTCAATTGTTCTCTGACAACTTCATTCATGTATATAATGTATCTTGGTTACACCTACACCATACTCCCTCTCTCCAACTCTCTCTACCACTCACAATCTCATCTCATTCCAATCTTCATGTCCTTCTTTTATATTTATTTAACTCATCAGATCCAATTAGTGCTGTCTACCTGTACATGATGGGTATAGGGTCATTCATGTGGGCATGGGACAGCTATCAGTGGCCACACTCTTAAAGAAAAGTGACTCTCCATCCCTCAGAAGCCTTAGCTCCTCAGATACAGGTGAAACTTTGGAGCCTTCCCTCCTACATGAGGGAGTATTTAACCGGCTTCATCTTGTGTAAGCAATCAGCTGCTGTGAGTTCATGTGCTCCTGTACAGAAGTCAGCATGCCACAGGACTCTGTCCCATCCTCAGGCTCTGGGCATTCTTTGTTGTTCTTTTTGTGTGTTTGTTTTGTTTATTTTTCATTTTCCTGCTTCCTCCTCTAGGATGTTCCATGAGCTTTTCAGGATAGCATAATGCAGATGTCTCACCTAAAGTTAAGCACTCACAATCTCTTATTATCAGTCCTTTGGACAATAACAGGCCTCTGCATTAACCATTACCTTTTGCAAAACTCTTCTGACCAAGTTAACACCACACAGCCATTTAAGTAAGTGCGGAACTGAGTTTGGATGTGCTGGGCACACCATCATCACTTAATCTGATATTTTATACTAAATTATTGTTTCCCCAAAGTGGAATAAAAATATATAATTTACAGAATATTGCTAAACATATGTTGCATTTAATAATTTAAAGAACAAACACAGTGGCTGGAAAGATGACCTAGCAGTTAACAGTACTTGGTGCTCTTGCAGAAGACCTGAGTTTTGTTCCCAGTACCCATATTGAGCAGCTCATAACCACCTGCAAATCCAGCTCCAGGAGATCCAACATCTTCTTCTGGCCTTCATGGGAACTACACTGACATGCACACACATGCACACAAACATACATTATAAAATATTTTTTTTAATGTATAAACAAAAATGAAGAAAGAATGAATACAATGGAATACCTACACTAAATGATTGACTGTGGCTTCCTGGAGTGTTGGTATGAGAATGGTTTTGCACCTTCAAATCTAATGTCTGTGAGAAATAATATGATCAAAGACTAATATCTACAATGAGCATCAACATCATATTTTAACAAGATGCTTCCTCAACAACAAAAGCCCTCACATAATTTCTGAGTTAAATAGTAACACCCTATTCTCCATGGACAGGAGAAAACTTACCCTTCTTTGTGGTTGCTAGGGATGTAGTTAGTCTGCCCTCTTTTCTCTCTCTCTCTCTCTCTCTCTCTCTCTCTCTCTCTCTCTCTCTCTCTCTCTCTTTCTCTCTCTCTCTCTGTGTATGTGTGTGTGTCGCACAGGAATGTGATTTGAGAAGAGAACCTTATGTGTCTTTCAACGTTCATTTGAGATAGACTCTCTCAATGGCATGGAACTTCAGCATGTAGACTAGGTTAGCTGGTCATTTAGTCCCAGATATTCCTATATTTCTTTTTCTTTACCTCCTATCTCCTGTCTTTTCTGGGATATTAAAAATGTATCACTATATCCAGGTTTTTCCCTGGGTTCTGAAGATGGAACTCAGGTTTTCATGCTTGCAAGGCAAGTACTTTACTAAGGCATCTTCATGGCCTATTGTCTTGCCAACAAATTTATTTGTAACATACGCCAACAGGTTCTGACCACAACACCTAGTGTTCACAGAGGAATCAGGTGAGATATCTGTTTTTTTTTTTTTTCTTAAGTTTACCAATCCACAAACTCTGTGTTGTATAACAGTTTCTTTTGAATTGAAAAGTTGCATTCAGGAAAAAGGAGGAGGAGGCAGACAAAATATCCTGTGTAGCAAGGATATGCTTGCAGGATTCTGAAATGCCCTTCTTTATTTTCATAGAAGGAATTAACAACTACTGTGGGACGATATTGACCTGCAGAATCTCAAAGATTAGGGAGTCTCAGACTACGGACGCTCTGCAAGCTCAAGACCTGCAGATTTGACACGTAGTCAGTCACCCATGTTGGGAGGGCCTTTTTGGTGACATTTTAGTGAGGGTTTCTATTGCTGTGATAAAACAGCATGATCTAAAGCAACTTTGGGGAAAAAAGGGTTTATTTCATCTAACTACTCACAGATTACACTTCATTTCCAAGGGATGTCAGGGCAGACATCTAAGGCAGGAACTTGGAGGAAGGAACTGAAGCAGAAGCCACAGAGGAATGCTGCTTCTCATGGCTTCCTCACCCTGCTTTCTTGTTATTGTGTAGCAGCAACCAGATGGCTCACAACCACTTCTGTTGCATGAATAATGAAAACCCAGAGACAGAAATGGGGGTTGTACCTGAAGGTAAGAAGAGCAAAACATCCAGCCATAGGCTCTTGCCTCTACCCCAGTCCGAAATGGCGATTCTTCCTCCAGGAATCTCAGAATGAGACTGTGTTTGTAAACTGTCTCCTCCTGTCTCATATTCCTCCCTAGGGCTGGGTTTAAACGTGTACACCACTGGGATTAAAGACATCTGGGGCTGTTTTATTCTCTGATCTTCAGGCAAGCTTCATTTATTAAATTACAAATGAAATATCACTACATACTTCTACCTCAAACTTCAGAAAATCCAACACCCTTTTCTGGTCACTCTAGGTATTTGCATTCCTATGCACATCCCAACACACAAACAAGCACTTAAAGTATTGTAAAAGGTTGTTTTCAAATAAGAACCTACATTCCTTCCCTTAATTGCACAGAAATAATGTATTTTGCCTTTATTGATTATGAATATAGTTTCCAGATAATACTTCTATGCAACATTTTTTTTCTGTTTTATGTACATTAGTAAGGACACTTCAAGGGCATGTACTAATTATGACTTTGATACCATTTTGATTTCCTGGTTAGCCTTGAGAATAATTCCATGGCAGGTACCAATTCCCTTGTTAGTTTCTTCTACTTTTAATTTCCACATTTAATAAACTCCAGGAGACGTTCTGACTTTAACAGCATCCTCCCCACATTTAGTGTTCCTTTTCATAAAATCACTTCCAAATTAGACATTTATTAACGTAAACTAAAGCATCTTACAGCTCTTAAGAACAGCCTTGAAAAGGAGGTTTTCAGATAAAGGTTTTATGTTGAAATTCAAGATATTCATCAGTGTGACTATGGGACAAGGCCAGTTCAGGCTCCCTCTCCTCTACTTCCCAAGGACCTAGCTGGGGACATCCCCGTAGATACCTGGGAACCCCTCTAGAGTCAAGTCTCTTGCCAACTCTAAAATGGCTCCCTTAATTAAGATAGCTTCTTTCCTGCTCCCATATCTGCCCTTCCTCCATCTCAACCATCCCACTCCCCCAAGCTCTCCCCAATCCTCCCCATCTTCCTTCTTTCTCCCCCTCTCCCCTTCCCACTACCCCACTCCCATGCTCCCAACTTTTGCGTGGCAATCTTGTCTGCTTCCAATTTCCAGGAGGATTTATATATGTTTTTCTTTGGTTTTACCTTATAATTTAGCTTCTCTAGGATAGCGAACTATAGGCTCAATGTCCTTTATTTATGGCTAGGATCCACTAATAAGTGAGTACATACCATATTTGTAGATAGGGACGGAGACCCACATCAGAGCACTGGACTGAGCTCCTAAGGTCCGGTTGAAGAGCAAAAGGTGAGAGAACATTAGCAAAGAAGTCAGGACCACGAAGGGTTGGTCCACCCACTGAGACAGTGTGCCTGATCTAATGGGAGCTCACCAAAGCCAGCTAGACTGGGACTAAACTAGCATGGGGTCAAACCAGACTCTCTGAATGTGGCTGACAATGGGGGCTGACTGAGAAGCCAATGATAAGGGCACTAGGATTTGTCTCTACTGCATGTACTGGCTTTTTGGAATCTTAGTCTGTTTGGATGCACACCTTCCTAGGCATGGATGGAGGGGGGAGGGCTTTGGACTTCCCACAGGGCAGGGAACCCTGCACTCTTAGGACTGGAGAGGGAGAGGGGAGGGGGGAGCGGGAGGGAAATCGGAGTAGATGAGGAAGTGGAAATTTTGAATGGTATTATTTATAAAGCAATAATTTTTTTTTAAAAAAAGAAAAGGGGTTTTCACATTATACATTTAAATTTCCATGGGCAAGTGAATAAATAGTGGAAATGTGGTAATACATACAAGAGAATTTCCCTTAGCCACAAAAATTTAAATGATGAAAAATAGATAAGACTATAAAACATTATATATCAAGAGAGGTAACCCAGACACTAACAAACCAATCCCACCTGTTATTTCTTATATGCAGATCCTAGCTTCAGATGACATACACCTATCCAGGTGGGAGTACATGTAGGTCATGTCCACAAACTGTAAATGAACCTATGAGACCTAAATAGTGTCTCTAAGCAGTTTTAAAGGAGGACATGGGGAAGACAACAGAATACATCTGATATTAAAGAAGGAAAAAAGTGCTTAGAACAAACGAGGTGGTGGGGAATCAGGGGATGGGAATCAATCAAAATGAAGCATCTCTGGAAAGGATGTTTGAAACCTGTTGCTGTGTAAGCTAGAAAGATAAACATAAAATTGTTTCTAAAATTCCAGAATAGGTCTGCAATAAAGAGCAGTAGCCTCATTACTGGCTGTGTACTAAAGAGAAATGAAGTCAATCCATTGAGAAAATGGTTCACTCGTAGGCTTCATGCTGTATTGATGACTGGCAAGAGAGAGCAATACCTGTAACTTCTGCCTCGTTCATCACAGGATCGTTGGAGAGTGATGGAAAGTCAGCACTCCAAACTGTGAAAGAAACATGGACAGGCACACACAGCACTTAAGGAGGCAATGCTTTCATCACTGAGATGTGTAGTGAAACGCAGCAACATACTAAGATTTAGGTGTGGCAGGAGCCTTTCATTCATGAGGTCATTTCAAAGAACAGCAACAGCTCATAGCAAACCCTAGTTTAATGGGGCATCTGACCCACAAAGGAACAAGAAATATCAATCCAATCTTCCTGTTTCTAAAGAAAGAAAAAGGCTTATAGCATGAAAGAGATAAATCCAAATCAATACCAACAAAATGATACTGATTACTTCCAACATGCTATACAAAGAAATATCTTAGAGAGAGAGAGAGAGACAGACAGACAGACAGACAGACAGACAGAATAGAAGGGTTAAGCTAACCAGGGCTGGGAAATGAACCCTTGTGTCAATAAAACAAAATAAATAAGTAAATAAGTGACTTGAAAATAATACCCTGATATTTTATATTGGTAGTTGTTTAAAATTGTGGCTGAATAATGTTAAATGTTTTTGACATCTGAAAGATGGGTGTTGTGTGTGTGTTTTTTCAGGAGTTTTCTCATCTCCCCTCCCACCTGCCAGCTGGAGCTGGAATTACAGAAGAATGCTAACAAACCCTGCTTTACATGTATCACGTGGATCCGACGTGGGAATTGCATGTGTGCAACAAGTGTTTACCCACTGAGACTTCTCCCTGGCTTTGCTTTTCTTTAAAAAAAATAATAACTGTTTATAAATAAATTCAATTCTGTGAACATTACTAACTTAAAAACTCATTAAATAATTTAAAACTGGAACACCACATAGACTATGCTCTCAAAGCAATAAGATCATCGTATGAAAGGATTGATGAGTGCCATGGCATGGAACTTTCACATAGTCTCAACATCCACTTAGACAATCAAAGTTTCTCTTGAGCTTCTCATCCTTTCCTGATAAAACAGCAAACATACTGAGACATAAAATGTCTGTATACATGTTTAAATGTAAAGAAAATTGGAGGAAAGTGAAAGAATCAAAGAAAGCATTTGCTCAAAGCTTTGACTTTAATAAATCCATTAATGTATTTATCTACTCACACACACTAGATAGATACAATATAAACAGACACACACATGAAAATATATGTCTACAAACAGATATATATATTCATAAATGCAGCAAGGAAGAAAAGTACATTAGAGAAACCTTGGACTTTAGACAAAATTTATTTTTATACACAAATCAAATTATGATGATTTGTATAGCAAAATCCTAAATTCAAGTAAAACCTTTCCTTGTTTAAGGCCAGCAACTACAGTGAACATAAAGTCTATCAGATTTATTTTCTGGACATTCAACAGGGAGAAACAAACAAGAAGTCCACACATGAGAAGCCAGAACTGATCTACTCGAATGAGAGGGCAAATTAACAACCACAATGCCACAATGATACATCAACACACTGAAACAGCACAGCTGAAACTCAGCTAAAATATATGCAATGCTTTCTGTTGTAATCAAACCGACAAGGCTATAGGTCAGCAAGCATTAGCAATCAGGTTAGAAAGGTGCAATTATCCAAACTATTAAAGGAAAAGTCATCCCTTAGATATACGCTCACCTGTCATGGGCAAATATCATGTAATTTAATCAACCTCTTATTGAACAAAATAATATTTCTCGTAAACCTTAGATCATAGTATCTATTAAATACTTGTCTATGTATATTATTAAGAAAAAGAAAGGGTTTCTGAATAAAATAGAAAGGAGCCTTGTTAGAGAATACAAACCCTCTAATTTATGGCATAAGGCATTCTGTTTAGGGGCATCTGTTGAACTTCAGAAATCACATATGTATGTCATTTAATGCATGGTGCATAAGCGGAGCAGAAGGGCTTGTATATGTGGCCACAGGGTTCACGTTTGAGCAATTTTCTAATGTTAGTTTCTTACACAGTACACAGAAGGTAAGACACCAGTTAAAACCCTGGGAACAAGGATACCCTATTGCCACATTTCCAGCTCTGGCTACTTGATGGAGCTTGGAAAGGGCTGGGGAGATGGCTCCTCAGCAGCTAATAGTAGCACTTGTTGATCATATGGAAAGCCTGAACTCAAGTGGTAAAACCCATGTGCAGTGATTCTGGCTCCAGAGGATTTGGCCTTCACTGGCACAAACACTGTACACACACACACACACACACACACACACACACACACTGTACACACACACACTGTACACACACACACACATTTGACAACATCATGAACATGGGAACCATATTCTTAATCTCTTAACTGTCTTCTCAATCTCTGTTCCAGGATTCTTCATCAAGCCTGGATACACTAATGATGCTGGGAAACCCTGGGCTGATCATCACGATCCTGATGCACTAACTTGTCCCTTTCTAAGGCTGTCTCCGAACACACAGTCCCATTCCTGTCACTCTCCTCACTTTTGTTTCACTGTCTTTCTCAGACAATGTACACTTCAATTAGCCCCCATTGATATAGGTTGATGAGACTTAGAGCTAAGATTTGGGGGATTTGGGGTTCAAGAAAGAGCTTTGAGTAAGAGGATTATAGTAAGCTCATTCTTCCCCTGTGGCCAAATTTAGAGATCAACACAGAACCTGCAGACAGCTAACAGGGTGGCAGGAGAGACATATCTGCACCTATGAAAGATGGTGTCAGGGGAAATGAGCTATTTCAGCTCACGATGACAGCCTAGCTCTCCAATCTCAACCCACTTTAAAACTGTCATTAATAAATCAGGTCAACCACACCCCCACTCTACTTTTCCTTAGGGAATGCTGGGAAGGGTATTTTTGAGTTACATTTTTGGAAACGGGGAAGGGGAGAAGTGTTTCCAAAGCTGTGGATTTCAGAGGAAATAATGGAATAAAAACAAGTCATTCAGGATGGGGGAGTGGTGTGTAGGACTTTACCTGACTCTTCCTCAACATCATCATTGTGATAGGAATTGAACTCAGTATCTCATCTATGCTGACAAACACACTACCATTGAGGTTCCCATCCTAGCTACTTTTATTTATCTTTAGAGTTATTTTTATGATTGGGTATGTATATGAGTGACTATGTGTATATAGGTGGGAATACCAGACAGGAAATAGAAATGATGTGATGAGAACAGGACAATTCTGGGAAGGAGGAAGTTGATTCCTCCTACTCCTACCCAGACCACCGAAGCAGCAGTATGTGCTCTGCCCCATTGAAAAAAAGGTACTGAGCCTCATGGCTAACAGAGATCAGAAAAATGGGTTAATCAAGAGGTGAGAGTTAGCCAGTGAGAAGCTAAAGCTAATGGGCCAATCAGCTTATAATTTATGGAGACCTATGTGTGATTTTCTTTGTGGCTAAACAGTTGTGGGGTACCTACCAGAAGGGACAGAAACCCAAACAAGCAGGCCTGGCCCCCACTCATGTTACATGTTTGTGTGTGTGTGTGTGTGTGTGTGTGTGTGTGTGTGTGTGTGTAAGTACCCTTGGAGGATAGAGGAGAGCATTGGATTCCTTGGTGTTAGAGTTGCAGGTGGTTGTGAGTGACCTGACATAGGTGATAAGGAATTGAACTCTGGTCCTGTAAAACAGCAAGCAAATAACCACAGAGTCATCTATCCAGCCCCCAGGTTCTATTATTCCTACTGACCTTTTCCACAATAACTGCAGAGACAATTTTTCCAAAGTCAATAGGAAGAAGTCACAATGCAATTTTCCAGAAGTTACTCAACTCCCCATTGCTTTCATTCTTTTTTCTTCTGGCAGAACTGAAGTCCCACCTTCTGGAGGAAACTCTTGCACACTCAATTCTATCATAATGATGACATATATAAATTTGGAACTTGATTGAAATTCAGTTCACATTTCATCATAAAAGCCATATCTGGTGGGAGTGGTACATGCTTTTAGTACCAGCACTTGGGAGGCAGTGGTCTCTAATTTGAGTTCGAGGCTAGTCTTGTCTGCAGAGCTAGTTCCAGGACAGCCAGGGTTAACATATAGTGAACCCTGTCTCTGAAGAAAATAAAGCAAAGCAAAACAAAAGCCACAACTGTAAAAGCATATCACAACTGTCCACAAGATAATTCTAGGAGCTATGAGATAAGCCTTGGCTAAGGAAATATGAAACCTTATATATATTAAGGTTTCTGAAGTAAGCATTTGTTAAATTGCCAAAAAGTATCAAAAATTTACAAAGTTAGAATGTAAGTTGTTAATGAGGAGGACATATTAATCACTAATATTTTTATGTAAACTTTTCTAAGAACCAAAACCAAATAAAGGTCATAAGAGATGATACTTTTGCCATACTAAATAGTCTCACAATTGACTCATTATGCTTTGAGTTCATATCGCCTACATGGCTCATTGTGGAATAATTTTAGTCATCACTTTGACACAATCTATAGGCACCTGGGCAGAGATGGATTTTCTCAATCAGTCTGATCTGTGTCCAAGGCTGTCAGGGATGATGGAGGAAGACTCGGGTTAAAAGTGTGCAGTGTCATTCCCTGAATTGGAGTACAAAACTGTATGAAAAAAAGAACCTGGGCATCACATAGCATGCATGCATACATTCCCCTTGTTCTGACTGTTAGTATAACCAGTAGCTTCACGTTCTTGCTTGGTGTCCTTCAGTGAAGGAATTATGAACTGAATAAAGCCTCGTTTCTTTAAAGCTAGTTTTTTCAGGACATTTCATTACAGGAAACAAGGACAATCATCATACAATTCTGTTCCTTTCTTGTCCCCTTTTCTCGTTATTTATCTTTGTATGTGCTTGACATATTCCTTGTGATTTCTCTTTAAGACAAACCTTTGATCTTAATATTTACCACCAAGTTAGGATCTGTTTCAGATAATATTTATAACATAAAATCTATCTCATCAGATGTTATCAATTATTGATTAGAGGTAAGGAACCTGCCCAATCTCTAAATAACCACTTTACAGAACAGAGTGAGATGTCAGCGTATCTGGGTTCCTCATCTATGTATGTAACTTATCATCTTTTGAGGAAAAATATTCAGAAACATGTTTGTGCTTGTGTAAGTATATTTTTTCTTATGATTTCCTAAACTATAACATATATGAACTACTTATATACAGTTACCCCATGAAGTATTATAAATAATCTAGAGATGACATGTTATTCATTTGCTATATGATAATACAATCCCATTTTGTTTAGTATGTGTTAAAATCTGTATTTGTACGATGTACGATCTAGTGTAGGTATGTGGTTGTCAGAGTTGCCCTTTATGGATGGCAGAGAATAGACTTGCAAATGCATCGCTACCAAGTCTAGCTTAACATGCATTCCTGGGATCTGAACTCAAATCCTTCCAAGTGCTTTACCCTGCTCAAGATGCCACTGTAGATAAAGGACTTGTTCAACTAGAGATTTGGATGGCTTTAGGAAACACTGGAAGCTAAGCTTAATGGATACTGTGAGATCACTGTCGCTAGATAAGGGATCCATAAAATGAATTCTTGCTCCTGAAACACATGAGAAAACCTTTGTATGTGAGACAGTCTAAGCATCCACTTCATTCACAGACAGTGAGTGCATGCCAAAGAGAAAAAAGGAGAAAAGGAGTAAATATTAGAAAAAAATATGACTTTCAGGGATTGTTCAAATAGTGAGTTCACAGGCCAAATACATTGTACACCTATTGTCTTACCAGGGTTTAATCAGCTTACAGAATATACATCCAAAGAGTTGAGTTTGGGAACTCAAGTATTGCCTAAAGTTAATAAAAAAACATGACAGTTATAGTAATAGTAATAAAGAATTATTTTTGGATGCACTATTCAATCTCTCTCACTGTGTGTCTGTCTAAGTTATTCATTCAATATGGAAGTTTTCATAATCCATACACTTATTGTTCCTTCTCTTTCTTTTTCCCTCCCTCCTTCCCTTCCTTCTTTCCTCCCCCTCTCCTTTCTTTTTTCTTTCTTTCTTCCCCTTTCTTTTTTCTCTTTCTTCCTTTCCTTATCTTCCTCTGAGTATCACTTTAAGTTACAAAACAATCAAAGTTCCTTTTACCTTGATCATTAGTCTGTATATTTGCTAATTGCTTCTGCAGATGTCATTTAAAAATGAAATAACTGCATCTCTAAAGCTCATTTTCTGCAGTTCAGTCTTAGAAAGTCATAGTTAGATGTTTCATCAACATGACCTAACACAGTCCACAAAATCACTGCAGATGAAACTGAGTCCACTTACCGTAGAGGACAATGTCTTGCCTTTAATTTATATTTTCACCCTTATTTCTCATGTCTTCTATCATAAACCCACTGACCCAATATAAGCAAAGTGTGTGTCCTATGCTCCAGATCCACTGCTCCTTGCCTTTTTGCCTGTGAAGTTTTCTTTATGTAATGATCTTTGTGCTCGTCTGCATCTTTTTTTTTTTTCCTTGAGCAAGGGTCTCATGTAGCCCAGGCTTTCTTTGAACACATTGTGTAGCAAGAGCTAAGGATGACTCTGGATTCCTAATCCTTCTACTTCCACCTCCCCAGGGCTACAATAATAGGACTGCATCACCACAGATCGTTTATATAATGCTACGTGTGGAAGCTTCTTGCATGCTCGTGAATCACTCTACTTGCTGAGACATAACCCTATCCCTCTTCTTCTGCATTTCTAAATGCCTCTAATGTGCCCAACAAAAATGACAAAAAATGCAAGATATTTCTAGACATGGACATAAACTCTGAATTCCTGAACTAGCCTTCTTTTCTAGTAGTAAACGTTATGGTTATTTTAAGTACACCAACTAAATGAAATGGACAGTGTGCATTCGTCTGTGTATCCATGCCATGTTATCTATTTTATATATTAGATGTTTATGATTGATCTATCGCCTCAGAAAATGATTCTGAGGACAAGCAACAGTTTTGCTCTTTAGCATGATAAACTTACCAAAAAATACTGTTTGATTCCCAATGAAACATTTTATCATGATATGATTTAGAAGTTGTCAACAACTCAAATGCTTTGTTTTGGGACATTCAAGAAATCACAACAATTTTCCTTATGCACATTCTTTACCAATTCCCCATCTCTCCTCAATGTTGTGATTGCTTCCATGACTTCAGTCAGATTTCTTCATGTGCTGGAAATTGATTGTTTCAGTTCATGGTGCACTCATAGCAGAACTGTGGGTGAATTTGTAACTTCTAACACTGGTACTCCTCACAGTTTTACCCATTTCTTTTTGGTACAGTTTTGCATGGCCCTCTTCATTAAATAGTCACGAATATAGCATCCTTCTTCATTCTCATACTCAGCGGAGCTGTTCTTCCTCTCTTCCTCCACCTCCACTTAACTCAATGCCAATAAATTCACAGCAGTTTTTATAGATCCACTTCCTTTTCCCTGTGTCATTACTCATGGCACTGCTGTCATTGTTAATTGATAAGTTGTATACTTATGTGTGTACACATGCTTGTGTGTGGTATAAATATGTGTGTTGTACATATGTATATAGTATGTGTATATCCATTTGTCATGTGCATAGGTATGGGTGGTGGGAAAATATGCACATGGTTACCAAACATTGATCTCTTCTGTCTTCTCATCGACTCTTGTGTCAACTTACTTTGGTGACAGTCTCTTATTGAACCTGAACTCTTACATGGATTTTACATAAATGCTAGGGATACAAACTCAGGTCCTCATATATGTATGCTGGGCACCTTTCAGACTAAACCATTTCCCCAGCTTTAAATTCTGTGTTCTTGATGCACAAATGGAACTAGCACTCAAAAGAAGTCTGCAATTACAGGCACAAGAATCCCCTCATGAGAAATATCTTCTAAGCAAAAAGAAAGCTAGGGTAGACAAGTACAGCTCAAAACAGGAGTCAGTTCTGAATGAAAGGAAGGTGGGCTGAGGCTCACAGCCAAGCACTTAATACATCTGCCAGCCTTTCTCCTGTGGGACACATACCTGAGTCCCAGAGACAGAAAATTGCATTGAAGCATAAAAGAGAATGAAGGGCTAAAAGCTGCTTTACAAAAATATCTAAAAGACTCTGAAAGCACAGGGCAAAGCTTTACAGGGGCTAGAGAGACATTATGACGTCCCCAGGAGGCAGCATCAGCACCTAGAGAGAAGTACATAAGGAGGGAAGTGCATTAGAACCTTAGATAACCATGTAGCAGAGCACTCACAAGCTCTGCCACCTGCCACCTGCTGACAGCAAAAGGGACACAGGAGCCTTCACACTCACTCTTGATTTCCAGCTTGCTAGGTTTGGAATCATCTAGCAGACGCACTTGCGGGGTGTCTGTGAAGGTGTTTCTGGAGAGGCTTGGGGAGGGGAGGAGACATATGCTGAACATGGACAGCTGCATCCATGCCCTGGGGACCCAGACTGAATAACAAAGAAAACTGAGAATGCGAGCCAAGTCTCAGCATTTATCTCTGCTTCCTAAATCATGGGCAATGCGATCAGCTGCCTCATGCCCCTGCTGACAGACATCCACCCCAGGATGGACTGTGTCCTTGAACTGTGAGTATAACAAGCCCTAATTTCCTTCAGTTGCTTTTGTCGAATATTTTGCCACAAAACCAAAAAAAGTGCCCAAAGTGACTTTTCATGTTAAGTCAGGGTACAGCTTGATCCAAAGGATGAAATTTATAAGAAGGCTTCATAATCTTCCCTCACCAGTAGACATAGGGCCACGGGAATATACAAAATTTTGCTATATTTTTGCCTCGTTTTCTTTTTTTTTTTTTTCTGGTTCCATTCAGAATTTTTTTTTTTTGCTTCTTATTTATTTATTTATTTATTTATTTATTTATTTATT
>NW_026068005.1:4369082-4391226 GCF_014885135.2 Alexandromys fortis | reverse complement strand
CCCCTCCCTCGTCAGCCCAAAGAGCAATCAGAGTTCCCTGCCCTGTGGGAAGTCCAAGGACCACCCACCTCCATCCAGGTCTAGTAAGGTGAGCATCCACGAAACTGCCTAGGCTCCCACGAAACCAATAGGTACAGTAGGATCAAAAGCCCATTGCCATTGTTCTTGAGGTCTCAGTACTCCTCATTGTCCATTATGTTCAGCGAGACCTGTTTTAACCCAGGCTTTTTCAGACCCAGGCCAGCTGGCCTTGGTGAGTTGCCTCGTTTTCATATTTAAACTTCATACAGACTTGGTGTTCTTTTCAAATACTTAATATGATCCTTCTAGCCTTTCACACCAACCTTGAAAACTAATATTTCTTCCTGTTTATTAGCATTTGCACCCATTTTCCTGTGTTTAGGTTTCACTACAGCTTCCTCCTTAATGTAAGCACTAAAAGAAAATTACTGCCAGAACAGTGAGGGCAAGATCAGCAACCTCTTTTTTTTTCTCTCTCAGACTGATCACAGCAAGACAGATCTCATAGCTTCTCTTATTGTTTCCTCCCCATATGCTCTCCACTGCCAGTGAGCCTCTTTGTTCAATTTGGGGTCATCTGATTTGCTTACGCAGGGATCACTCAAAGATTGAATACATACCATAGAGGGCTTTTTATTTGTTTGGTTTTTTGTTTTATTTTTATATTCACCATCTCATTTATTTATTTACTTATGTATGTATGTATGTATGTATGTATGTATGTATGTATGTATGTATTTATGTATTTATTTGCCTTGTTGAGACAGGCTTTCTCTGTGTAACAGTGTGTCTGTCCTGGCAAGAGGGAGAAATCTCAATGTTGTCCTCTGACTGTCACATACATATTATGGCATTCATGTTTGCACATGTGTGTGTGCAAACACACACACAATAAATAAATAAATAAACAAACAAATAAATAAATAAAGTATATAAAACAACTATTATCAAAATGGTGGTCCTTGTATTTTGGGGAAGGCAACACCTGTCTGATTTAACTTAAAGCCTTCTCAATGAAAGAGAATTAAAGTCTGGTATTACACACCTAAGCAGTTACCCACAGCTAAAAGGACATGGAACCTAGAGGAGAATCGGCTTCTGTTACTTTCCTAAAACCAGTATAATCTCTAAATGCTTACACTTACACCCACAGATGTGTGTAGTTCTCACCCCTTGTCAAAGAGGCTTCTTTTTACAGCAGATTGAGATTACTGCAAAAATCCTTAACTGATCGAAGTGTAGAGACCCAGTGACAGATGGGATGTCCAGCCCCCACTGATGTATCAACAACACAATACCTATACCTAGGACTCAGAAAAGAGGACAGAATGATGCTAAAAGCTAGAGGACCAGAACATCTGTTTGAGGAGTCTTCTACATATGGCAGGGAAGCTGTACCCATGAAATTTCAACAGTATTGCTTCCTAAACAAGACCCAAAGAGTGACAATATTAGTTGACATACCATTGTTGATGGGGGAAAGCTCACTGGGCCTCACCCTTAAGAGAAGAGCTACAAGAAATTCATGACTGTTGAGAGAAGAAGAATCCGTCTTTCCCAGACATGAGCCCCCAACTGATTATCTAACACCATGTGTAAGCCCTAAGAGCATATATAAATGTCAAACACTAAATGCAGAAAGCAAGTTATTTACATATTTATGTGCATGTATGTGTGCATTTGTCTGTGTATAACAATATTAATTAAAGTAAAAGAGACCATGAAATTGTCTGGGATCTGGGTAGATCATGACAGGGCTATTTAAAGGAGAGGAAAGAATGATTTTAATAGAGCATACAATTGTAAAAAAATACATTAAGAAAAGTCAATTCCAAAAGCATGCTCTATCTGGAATAATTTACACATTTCAGATATAAAACTCAATTAACAGTGTGTTTTAATGTTGGTCTTCTTAAGATAGGTATAAGGATGCCAGAAGATTCCTTAATATTTGCTGCTTTTACAAGACCAAAACCAGTTACACAAATGTCAGCAACAAAAGCGACATGCTTCTGCTGTATCAGAGCATTTGCACTGGTGACCATCTAACGGAGAAGTGAAGAAGCAGGTGATTCCGGAATGCAATTTGGAAAAATATTATATCCATAACCTATGCTGTCACCTGGTTTTAAATTTCTTCCATGCTCATTAAAATGGAAACAGAATTGCAAGAAGATCCTAGAACACAGGACTAACGTGTCATTTCAAGTTTTCCAGTGTGACACATTCTCACTCAGTCTCAAATTTGAAAGCCACAATTAATTCATTTATGAACTAAAAAACAGGAATGGAAAGAGGGCAAACTTTGTAAGAGCACTTGGTGCTCCTTCAGAGGATTTATAAACTAAAAAACAGGGATGGAAAGAGGGCAAACTTTGTAAGAGCACTTGGTGCTCCTTCAGAGGATTTATAAACTAAAAAACAGGGATGGAAAGATGGCAAACTTTGTAAGAGCACTTGTTGCTCCTTCAGAGGACCTGGGCTCAGTTTCTAGTACCCACATGTTAGTTTAAACTATTCCTAATTGCAGTTTGAGGAGAGCAGACGCTCTTCTCTGATCTGTGCTAGAACCAGAGACACTTACGGTATGTACACATATACAGGCAGACAAACTACCCATACATACAGAATGAAACAGATTTAAAAATTAAGAAATTATTTTAATTTCCAAAAGACAAAGAAATTTATAGAAGGAAGACTTTATTGAGGGTTTACAGATTCAGAGGGTGATTCCATGGCCATTTTGGCAGGGAGCATGCAGCAGGTAGGTAGGCAGGCAGGCAGGCAGGCACTAGAGCATTATTGGAGAGTTTGTATCTTTAATCATAATCACCGGGTAGAGAGACACTAAGAATACCATAGGCTTTTGAAACCTCAAAGCCTATCTTCAATGGCACACTTCCTTCAACAAGGTCACACCTGCCAATCTCTCTCAAACAGTTTCACCAGCTGAGAACCAAACATTTAAACATGTAAGCTATTGGAGTCTTCTTGTCTAAAGCTCCACACCAGGCCAATCAATGACTGATCCAAAGCAAAGAACCTGTTTTAATACCATTAAGCTATTTATGCTCCTTTTTAATTCTAACATCTCCATTGCCACATTACACAAGCAGACATAATTTTACTTTTTCCTTGATGGAAGTGCCCTATTGTATTCTGATTTGACTTCCCCAGGTACAAAGCCAGGAGAAGATCAACACTGGGTTGCATGGTGGGTCAATTTTCAGTTTGCAACAGAATTTCCATACTAATTTTCATAGTTGCTACACATGTTTATATTCTCACCGGCAGTGAAAAAAAATGATTCTCCTATCCCTACATTCTTGTTAATATGTGTTGCATTACAAGTGTTCACATCCTGCTTAATCTATGTAGTGCTGGGGATCAAATCCAAGGTGTCCTGAATGTTGGCCAAACTTCTTTCCCACTGAGCAGTATCTGTAGTCCTGACTTTTCATGTTGGTATTTATTGTATTTAAATAAATACTTTTATTTTAATACAGAAAATCAAATGGGGATGATCACAGGATTACAAAGCACCAGAAAATCAGTTTTCATGAAAAAACAAACAAAAACAAAAACTTATAACATGTTCAATATACAAGAAATTTCCCAACCTTTGCCATAGAGCCAAATTCATGATGGAATAATGGGAGTTTTCTACTCAAATTCAATTTCTCTTCTGTTTCTGATGTTACTAATTGTATTCATAATAAGGGGAAAAGGACATTAGCTAAATTCCACCAATATAAATTCCAACAGCAGAATCCTGCAATCTTTTGTGGGTTAGTCTCTGTGCCCAGGTCTTCTCCCTGTATCACCTGGCTCTTCTGGAACAATGAAAAGGATGAGATTCTCAGACTTATTATATCTTGTTCTTACCACCCAAAAAATTCGTTTTGAGAATATTAGCATCTCTACTACAAGTCCAAGACTTAAGTTTACCACCATTCTCCAGACAAATTTCTGAAACAGAGAGAGTGAAAAATTTGGAACAGGTCTACAAATTAGCAAAGAACAAAATTAATTTAAAATTAGCACAATTGCTTATCAAAGTATGAGTAGTTTTGAATTGTACAAAGTCAAAATAAGCCTAGTGAAAAGCCACAGTCCATAGAATTCCTGGCATGGACAGAACCAAGGTAAGTGGGAAGAGGAGAGGCTTGTTTATTAACAAGCCACAGAATTTATATACATCGATTTGATTTGCTTAATAAATTCTCATTGTATTACATCACTAGTTTGTACAAAACATGATTCTGAGGATTTAGGACATTAAAATGCTTTTTGGTTCTCTCTCTCTCTCTCTCTTTCTCAGTGTGTGTGTGTGTGTGTGGTTTCAAAGGTAGGGAGTAGAAGATGAAGAAGAAGAGGAGCAGAAGGAAGAGGAGGAGAAAGATGAAGAAGAAGAGAAAGAAGAGGAAGACAAAAAGAGGATGACAAAGAAGAAGAGGAGGAGGAAGAAGAGGAGGAAGAAGAAGGAATCTTAGGAAACTGTAGTGATATTTTGTTTTTGTTATAACAAATAAAGTTTGCCTGAAGATCAGAGTATAGAATTAAGCCACTAGAAGACAGGCAGTGGTGGCACACACCTTTAGTCTCAGGACTAAGAGGACAGAAGGAACTTTGCTACTTCAAAGCCACCTGGGCTACATGAAATTTATCCAGTCTAAAAGTGAAACAGCTCATGCAAAGGTGATTTCATCACTTGGTATCACATGCCTTTAATCCCAGCACTAGAGAAGTGAAGACAGTAGTGATATGACTTGGTAGAGAGATGAATATAAGGTGAGAGGAGATGGAAGCTCTATGCAGTCAGTCTTAAGCAGTCTAAGGAACACTAAGGTCTGTAGTCTGAGGCAATCAGTCTCAGCATGGCCTTCTGAGAAGGCAGTCTGAGGACAGGATCTTTGTTCTGAGCATTGGTAGAGATAAGAATCTCTCTAGTGACTGGCCACTCTGCTTCTTTGGTCTTCAGCATTAACCCCTATAGCTGATTCTAGTTTTTAATTATTAGTAACAATTAGAATTTGTGCTACAGGAAACCTCTTATCACCATGTACAATGAAATTTTTGGTGTCTATTAGATTACTTAGAACATGCAGATCGACAAAAATCATTCTTAGGCATACTGGAAACACTATTGGTTTCTATGCATTTCCAGTGAGCTCCCAGTCTGTAGAGGCCCAAATATGTGAGCCTATTTCCACCTTGTCTGATGGCCAGAGAGTTTGAAGGTTGCTAAAAATTGTTGACAACAACCAGGGTTATACATCCTGACTCAGGATGTGGTTACTTTCTTCTTTTGACATTAAAATGGCCCATACTCGTAGATCTACTTCATGCTGAGTAATGGTCAGGATATAAAAGCATATTTCTGCTCCTTCTTTTGTAATAGGAAGTGACTTGGGGAGTGGCTTCTTTCAAGATACTTGGTCTAGTGTGGCTTCACTGCCTAAACAACAGAATGCTAATGAGTGGATTAATGGCTTGATGGTTTAAACAACTGTTCGAGTTGTCCTTTGTATCATGTTAAAGAAGTCTTTTGTTGCCTTCTTCCCCCTTTTGTTTTGTGGTATAAAAGCATATGAAAGATTAAGCACAGGCAAGTTCAGTATTCACCAAAACTCCCTTCTGATACTGTCCCATGTTTCTGTTTTATTATTTACTGTCCTCTTTACTATTTTTTCTGATCTCCATGCCCCTACCCTGGCAAGAGGTATTTTCATTGAAGGTAGTCTCCCACAAAAGCCTTGACAAACACTTAGCTGAGTGTTGTAACAACCAGTTTCAGGGCAATAAAGTCATACCTGTTATTTAGTTTGGAGTTTAGCTCTGTGAAAGAATCACTTGCTGAAAGTTGAACTACTACATTGTCTTTGCGGTGGGGTCTTCCATAGCCTTAGAGCTTGTTACTTCCCTGAAGATGATCCTTCTGCCTCCACCTCTGAAGTGCTCCCATTATAGGTATACCACAAATAGACTCATCCTTTCTTCTACCCCCCGCCCCATTAAATTAGGGAGCAGAGACCTAGGGAAAGGACAGTAACTAGTGGAAATTTTTATAAAACCCCAAAAGGGCTGCCAATTCCTTATTATAGTATGTACAACCCATGTTATTCTGGTCTCCTGCTCCTCTTAAGGTGCAGAAGTGGTCTGTGTTTTCAGTAAGCAAATCTAGCCCAACTCCTCCTAGAAAGAGAAACTTGTTTCCCTTCACTTGCTCCCACAGGGGTTTTCTACAGCAATTTGCCTTTCGCTCTAGATATCCAAGAGGTCACACTGAGAATAAAATTAGAAGTGTACAATAAAAGCTTGATAAAAAACAAAAATAAGGGAAGCCTAAGCATTTTTGAGTCACAGAGAAGGAAGCTGGAGAAAACCTAATTGAGTCTGAAAATCATGTATCTCACCCTAGAGGGATCATAAATGTGTTGTACGAGGAAATGGGGAGATGCCAGCTACAACCTGAGCACAAGGCCTGCCATCCCCATCAAGTTCTTCCTGCGTACCATGATCAACATTTGGAAAACAGAAAGTTATCCTGGAATGAAATGAATAGTAAAACATAAGCAAGTATATAAAGGGATTGTAGAGCCCCAGTACTGGAAACAGTGGCATACTTTGGTTAGTGACAAATAGTGGGAGTTTCTAAATGCATAAATTCCATATTGTCTTTAATGAGAATGTATGTGTGCATGTGTTCATCTTCGTGTGTGTGTGTGTGTGTGTGTGTGTGTGTGTGTGTGTGTGTGCTTGTATGCATGAGTATGTGGAGGTTAGAGGGAAGTATCAGATGTCATCCTCAGAAAATCTACTTCCTCCTTTTGAGTGTCTCTTAATGGCCTGTAGGAGGCTAGACTGGCAAGCAGCAAGATCCAGTGCCCTGCCTGTCTCTGCTGCTTCAGCACTGGGATGCAAGTGTGTGGACCATGACACCTAGCATTTTCATGTGGTGCTAAGGATTGGGGTCAGGTCCTCATGTTTGCATTTACCCATTGAGTTAAAAAAAAATACCCACCGAGCAGGAATGAGTATTCCTAACACCCAGGATGGTTTTAAGACATGACTATTACATCATATAAAACTATAAATTGTCCAATAATAGCAAATATAGACACAGAGAGCTCTCTCCAAGCTGAATCATGCACAGGAAGACAGTGGCCTGGCTCGTCAGTGACTATCTCTCTTGCTTACAATGGTTTCTGGTGCTGCAAATATTCCAGTACAGGCAACTCATTGTAGAATTGTGATACTGAAATTTTTAGAATCATCTTTAAGAAATTCCTGCTAATAGCCTAATAATTAACTGGGCTGGGGAGTATAATTTAAACTGTGTTGCTAAACTGAACTGGACTCTAAAAGCAAGAAAATACTCTTTAGTTTCCTTCTCAATCCTCCTTTGTAGATAATATTGCTGTGGGCTCTGTAAGGGGCACAAAGAATGCATCAAGCACCATAGGACACTGAAATTACTTTGTCTCCAAGACAAGCAAGAAAAGAAAACCTTTCCTGCAGATGCTATTGTCTATCCCATAGTATAGAAATTCCCACAAAGAGAAAGGCATGTGGGAAGCTCATCTCTGGACAGAAAGCTCAGTCAGAAACTCTAGCAGACTGTCTTAGCTTCTCCAGTAGATTTCTGATGGATGTTTGCAAGCCCTTCGTTTGATGATGGTACATTTGGTTACTCTATCAATGATGATGCTCTATCAATCTGGTAACTACAGTTGTCTCTGGTAGATGCTGTAAACACACCACACACACACACATACACACACACACTAAATGAAACAAATTAAACTCAGGTGCTGCAGAGATGGTACAGTACAGTGGTTAAGAGGACTTAGTGATTTGCAAAGAACCTGTGTTCCCAGGATGCTGCCACTGCATGTAATTCCAACTTCAAGGATTCAGTGTCCTCTTCTGGCCTCCTTAGGTACCCATATACGTGCAGAGAAACACACATAAATGTAAATATTATTTTA
This sequence comes from Alexandromys fortis, assembly GCF_014885135.2. Lineage (NCBI taxonomy): Eukaryota > Metazoa > Chordata > Mammalia > Rodentia > Cricetidae > Alexandromys > Alexandromys fortis. Next base: position 4,383,214 of record NW_026068005.1, on the reverse strand, counting down.
AATCTTAAAAAGTACACTTTTGATTTGATGATGCTCTGCTATATCTGTGACTTCTCTCTACTTGCTACCTGTTATTTGTTCTTTTGCTTTTGTTTGTTACATGTTCAACAAATACACAAATTTAAACATACTCAATAAACTGTGACAAAAGAATGGCTACCAGTGATCATTCTCTGGATCATCAAAACAGAGCAAGGAGAAAGGCCACATTGCATGTGTATGTCTTTTACCTGCTGCAGTGCTGTTTCACACATTGTCATATTTGACTTATGTCAGATAACACGATTAGCATCGTAAGTCATGAAAGAAATGGCTTAAACACTAATAGGACTGACAACAGGATGAAATATAGCATAGTATAGAAGAGTCTGTTGTTTGTTTAGAAAATCACATCAGTGTGTGTGTGTGTGTGTGTGTGTGTACGCACACATATGAAGAGAGAGAAAAACTGTGATATAGAATGTTTCTTAATGTGGAAATCAGTAAAAAGACAGTAAATGGTACTCTGTGTGCTGAGTGATGGGAAGGGAATGTGAGAGAAAGCAGCCATTTTTACCCTTCATCTTGTCACTTATAAAAATCCATCTCTTTCTTCAAGATTGGCCTGATATAAGACATCTCTCACTTTCTGTCCTGCTGATGTTAGGGCTCATTTATACCTCTTGTCTGAAGGTTTTCACGCTGAAGGTCCCTCTGAAGGACCAGGGAAGAAGCAGGAGAGCAGAGATGGAGCAACTGCGAGAGCTGGAACACAAGAACCTGTATTCCTGCATAGGATATAGCCAAGGCACGTGATCATTCCAAGAGTGAACAAGAGGTAGTCAGATCCGTTGAGGATCAGCATCAAGCTCATGCCTACCAGAGCTTACCAACACAGCAAGTCTACATCACTGGCAGGCTCTCTGTGGATTGTTCTTGGCAGAGATGGAATTTGAGCTGCAAGAAATTCTGGAGGGGAGTCCCAGAATATGAATGAAATCTGTAAATTTGTACTACATAGGAAAAACACTTACATGTCATCCATAAAGTGTAACATGGGAGAAAGCCAAGAGAGGAGGAAGGGAGTAGGGAAAGAAGACATTTTCTCCAGCTTCTCCTTTACACAGCTCTACATGTTATAAAGGGAAGCTTGGGTGTATGAACACTTCATAAGTAGAAACAATGCTCTACCCAAGACCACATTCCAGAACCAGAACTTAAACAAACATGCAAGCAAAAATCCAAACAATAGCAAAAGAAAAGATTCTTTAAATAAATATTAAGTTCCTAAAATGTTAAAGAATCAGACTTTGATTCCAAATCTTAAAAACAATCATCATAGATGAAGGTGTCTTTATGTAGCCTCAACTGACTGTATGTAAGCAAACGCGCACACACACACACACACACACACACACACACACACAGATACCTTTGATCACTGTTAAACTTATGCATCAATTGTTTTATTGTTTCACTGTCTTTAGAAGAAACTGCTGTAATCACTTATTTGTTTTGTTATTTTAAGTCCACTCACAGACATTATATACATGCATACACATATCAATTGGGTGACTCAGAAGATAAAAGCACCAAGCATTTGTTGTGTATACCTGACAGTCTGAAGTTGATATTTGGTGCCCATGGAGGTAGAAGAGAGCTAAATCTCAAGGGTATTCTTTAGACCTCCACACATATAGTGTAGCACATAAGTTTCTGCATTTACACAATCCTAAAATAAATATTAATAAGCAACATAGAACTAGAGTTAGAATTATCAGAATGACTCAGTTCTGGTACTTACCAGGTATCACAAACTATAACATGATGTCACATTCTTATAGTTGAAATTGAATTGTCCCATATGTGAAATGAAGCTAACAATCTCTCATCTTGGATAGTTGTTTGAAGGTAACCAATGACGACAATATGCATAAATGACTCACTACTGAGGCAACACACAATACTTACCAGATCAACAGCAGCTTCTGTTATGATTATGTAGAAATATTAATGTGCACAGAGCACAAAAGTAGAGCATTAACTTCATTCAATATGTATTTTAGGGGACTCGTGTGATAGTTATTAAAATGAATAAATTTAACTTCTTTGACTTGTGAGAGCTTAACAGAATACCCAAGATCCTCCCTTAAAGCAGAACAGCTTTTTTCACAGAGGTGGTATGACAATTCTTTCCATGTTCAGAGAAGAAAGAAAGCACATTATACTGGGGGACCTAGAGTACCTGGGAGTTAACACTGAAGACCAAGGTGTGTGTATGTCCAGAAAAGACAGTCAGAACATCATCATCATAATAATCATTAAAAGTGGAGACAAGGTCTTAATGGGAAAAAGGGCAAGCATGAAGACCTGAGTTCAAAATCCCAGCATTCTTATAAAAATCCATCTGTGGAGACTGGAGGGATCAGTCAGAGTTTAAGAATTCTTGTTTCTCTTGCAGAGGATGCAGGTTCGATTACAAACACTCACATGGGGGCTTCCAGCCATGCAGTTCTGTAGAATCTAAACCATTACCTGATGAATTTTGTGAACATAAAGAACAGATATGGTGCACATACATACCTGGAGGCAAAACAATAACACACACACAGAACACAACCATCTAACAAAGAAAATCAACCATAGCTGCATATGTGAGTGGCAGACATGAGTATCTCTGGGCTTTGCTGCCAGCCTAGCTACATGTTCACTGAGACACAGTACCAAAGAAATAAGGTGGAGCATGCTAGCAAAAGACATCTGATGGCCTTCTCTGGCCTCCACACAGATACACATATCCATTCTACATGTATGCAAGCACCATGCAAGCATGTGTGTGCACACACAAACATGCATGCATAAATAGAGGTGAGATCATCATAACCGAATTTCATATAAGAAGACCTAATAAGAAATTTTGGAAAGTAGTCTGTCAAATTATCAGACCCTACCTTATTAACTCTAAGCATATAGTTTATGTATTATGTTCAAAATTCATCAACCTCTTTGCCAGTTTTCATTCAGAAAAAAAGTAGTCATGGACCATTCTATTATATGAGAAGCAACAAGAAGCTTACTCTAAGTCCACAAGAGTAGAAAGTACTCTTTCAACAATGTACTCCAGAAAGGGGATTGAGAAAGAGGCCCTTAGCCCAGATTAGGCAGTATACTTTAATTACTAAGGTGTAAAGTGTGATTCTGTTTAGGGATTCCAGAGGCTTATTATGTTTGCAACATCAGTGGAGCAAACAGCAAGAATCCTACATGAGCCTCTGAGCAGGTGCTCAGCCTACATCCATACAGTCACCTGGAAAATTCAGAAGATGAGAAGTCTGCAGCCCCAGTCCCCAGTCTTTGTGTAGGGTTTGCCAGCAATTTTCCATCTTTAAGGGAAAATTAATGGAGGAAAAAAATTATTTCTCTTCCCCAGAAAGCTCTAAGCAAGGTTAGAGTAGACGTGTGCAGTCCAACTTCTCCATTCATTTGGGAGACGGAAGCAAATCAATCATTATGCAATGTTGGAGTTTTAATACAGTCCTTCCTCACATAATTTTTAATTAAATGAAATAACCAAAAATCTGTAAATGATTACAAATAACATATTGTGTAAAGAGTATTTCCTTTTCTAAAGATTAAAGTCATGAGAATTTATTAGAAAAAGTCCCAATAGAAAAGGGAGGTGCTGGGAAGGTAACTCAGTAGCTAAGAGCACTTAATTGCCCTTGCAGAAGATTCAAGGTTAGTTCACAACAACCACATTAAGCAGACAATCCAGTGCCCTCTTCTGGCCTCCACATGCAACTGCACTTGTATGTATGCACACACACACACACACACACACACACACACATTAAAATAAAACTTACAAAAGAAAGTAAAAAAAAACTATAAAATGGTAATTAGGCAAAAGAATAATAGAATATGCACTTCAGAGACATGTATTTTCAAAGTTGAAGGAAGCTTGGGAGATTTAATTAAATGTATTTTTATGAAGAAAAATAAAAATGATATGGAGAATCATGAATAAAATCTNATAAAACCCCAAAGTGACAAAAAACAAAAGTTACAATTAATAGAATGTGGGTAGTTGTAGCAAAAATACTGGCCACAAATAAAATTATAAATTATCTAAGCCAGTTATGGTCTAACTCTGCAACAGATAGCATTCACCAATAAAAAGAATGGGGTTTCTGGTCTACTTGCAGCATAGAGTGGCATCGTATGTGTCCTGTTAAAGATATCTGTCACTGACAGGGACATACTGTGTCGTTTGGAATTACTTGTATGATAACCTGAACAGCAAAAGCGTGACTGAACAGAAAGAGAGTACTGTCTACTAAGAACTTTAAGTTATGCAGAGGACAAAAGAAAGGCAAGAGAGAGTTTTAGGAACTATCTTATGTATTAATTGTGGTGTCATTACATGACAGTATATAATTACTCTCAATAGTTCAGTAAAGAAAGGAGTCTTGATACATATCACCTCCAAGCTCTTGCCAATAGCAGGAGAGGGAAATGAGGAGTCTTAGGTTCCAGCTGGAGGCCTCAGCATCTTCCTCTACTACAGAATAAATACTTTAAATGATTTCATGTGTTTAGAAAACCAATGTCACAATGATAGTATTTTTACTGTTAGTATATACATATTCATACAGTAACAATCATTGAGATGTACACATAGTTTATTTAAATTTTTCATTAAATCCCTAATACCTCAGTACTAGCGAGAGATGAATCAACAGTTATGAATGTGTACTGCTCTTTCAGAGGACCCAAATTCAGTTCCCAGCACCCATACTAACAGAGTTCACCGTCAACTTGTAGTCCAGGTTCAGGGGATCCAACAACATCTTCTGGCATCTGTGAGCAACACACTCAAATGTACACACTTCTACACACATACACACACACACACATGCACAGACACGTGCACACACACTCCACAATTAAATAACTAAAGAGCTCTTTACATTACTAGTACCTGACTTGTCTGCATAATTTACCCCATGTGGACTTTTTAATGTATCAGGAGAAGAAAGAAGAAAATGTACACTTTATTACATCACTAGGCAACAATGCAAAATGAACAGTTAGGAAGATCAGTCTTGTCCTTGTCTTGAATTCATAGTAAGAAAATATTTAATGTTTATTACTTTGCCTAACAAATAAAATTACCCTAGGAATATGACAGTATCAATGTGTTTTCTGCCTCTTAAAATGGCTATGAAACACATCTTTATGTCTGTAGTCGATACTTTTGTGCCTTGGTTCTGAAATTCTTGTTTTGTCTTCCTGCACCCCTCATGAACAGGCTAACCTACTACAATTGAATATACAAAGGTAACTCAATTAACAAGTAAAATGGGAGGTCTAAAATGGTAAACTGAAATAAGTGATTTTGCTCTGAAATCAATTTACCCCTTCCAGGTAATTTAATTAAATTGTTGCTCTTCCAACTGCTACTGGAGCTACGGACTTGATACAGCTGTTATTAGTCAGAATGAGCATTTTAATAAACTCCATTGCAGAAAGAAGAACTCGATAAAATGTCATTTCTAAATTATTAAGCATTTTGTAGCTAAGAATGAGATTGCCTTCTATGGTACTGCATGAGCATTCAAGGGCTGTGTTCGCAGTTGTTTTATTTGCTCGAGTTGGTAATCAACCATACACTCTGAAGCATTAGGGTTTTAAAAATATGGGCCGATAATGCCTCAAGCAGATTTCAAGGAAATATAAAAACTTTCATAATATCTTCATCTTTCTGATCCCAAATGGCAAAAACTGCTTCTGCATTCTTTCACAAAACCACACATTTATTTTTAGAGTGCTTTCGCCATTAGTCTGTATGTATACATGATTAATACCAGTGTGATATTAATATCACAGAATCAACTCTTACCCTGGATACAAGACTACAGACATGTCTATGGCAGGAGTGTCTTGATAGTGTTCCTTCAAGTGGGAAGACCCACCCACTGTGAAAGGTGTCGTTTCCTGGCTAGGATCCCGGACTATTTAAATAGATAAAGAGCTGAGAAGTAGCATGTCTTCACAGCTCTCAACTTGTTGATGTAGCTTCAGTGTGATCAGTGGCTTCAAGCTCCTACTGTCATGCCTTCCCCAAGATGGACTGCAGCCTTGAATTGTGAGCCAAGTTAAAGCATCCCTCCCTTACACTGCTTTTTTCAGATGGTATTAACACAACAGCAAGAAAAAGAAGCTTTGGCAGTCAATATCCCATTCAAGAGACCTCTACTTAAGGGTGTTGGTTGGGCTTTTTGTCTCTTGTTTCTTGTGATGGTGGCTAACCTGGCAGGAGCTCAGTGAAGGTTTATTGTATAGATTACCTGTATGTTTACTGCTTTGATATTAAGGCAAACAATACCACACAATCATTTAAAATGATTTCATAAAACCCCCAATTATTGATATTGTTTGTCAATGCAATGCATTTTGTTGACCCCACCTTGCTCCTAAATTCCATTACTTATGTTAGTGTGTAGCATATCTGTATATACTAGAAATCATTTTCAAAGAAAATTTCACAGTCAGTCTGATCTCAGTAGTATTTTTTTTTCAGGGTGTCCTGGAATCTTCTTGCTGAAAAGGATTTTTTTTTGTTTTTGTTTTTTACCTGTTCTTTTTAGTTTTTATATTTTAATGTAATCTTTTTCTGTCCTTCTTTTCAGTAGGAGTCATTCAATGCCTCAACTCAACTTGTTTATAGTTTACTAAAACTCTACACTCCCTTTGTTTTTCTTTTACATGTGCTGTCTAATATTCTGGTTTTTACATGCCTTATAGAATGTACCAAGGACTGGTAGTTTATTTCTAGGCAGTTTCCTGAGTTTCAGTCTGAAAGTACTTCTTCAAATCACTGTGATGAAAAAATAGGAGACCCCTAATTTACCTGGGACTGCTCAATCTCCCATACAGTATTATAAAGTTAGGTATCGTTTTCATCTCCTCGTTCCTCTCCTCCAGTGTTTCCTCTCTATTTGCTCCTCTTCTCTGGTCCTCCCTTTCTCCTCACTGTGCTTCTCCTCTGGTCCTCCGTCTTTCCTTGCTTTTCTCCTCTAGTCCTCTCTCCTCTTTAATTTTTAACTTTATGGAACATATTTACACTTTTAGTTACTAATCAAGTTTTTCTGTTTCTGCAACACATATATAGATATATGCATACATGATCTGATATTCCGAAAAATAGTAATAATCAATTTTAATAAAGCATGGTGAGAGACCTAAAATCAAATAGACTCTTTTAAGATTAAAATTTTAAGCAAAAGTTAAACTCACTGGAGGGAAAATCTTAGGTAACTTTGCCTTTGCACGGCCTTCTCTCTCTCTCTCTCTTTCTTTAAATCTCACAATGGTCTATTTTGAGTCTTACTGATAATGCAGCATCTTTTGTACTTAGCCGAGTCTTCCCCAGGCAAGATCGATCCTCTAAGACATTGAAAGATTATTGGCAGATATATGGCATCTATTTGTATGAGTCAAATGCATTTACAATTAGACTTATAAATGTTCATTAAACTGATTACCCATGCTAAGACTTTTGCCTTTGAGTATGCGCCTCAGAATCACCCAGGCAACAGATTTTTATTAATTTCTTCAGGGTGAAAACATCCTTGGAATCACAGAGGATGTAATGAAAAGAGCCCTAAATTTGAATTGGAAGTGCTAGGTGCTATAGTGCACATCTCAGGGCAAACTAATTAAATATGGACTTTATTTTTATTTCTTTATTTGATTATGAAATGGAGAGGGATTAAATGACTTCACATATCTTCTACCCTACTTATCAGAGATCATGATTCTAAACCAGAAATTACAACCTACAAGCCTCAGCTCAACTGACAGAGGGTCCATTTTGCTGGTGACCACAGCCCATTTACTTTGCTTCCTCTGTGTTTTAGTGCCTTTGATAATATATGCATTATTGAATTCATTTATGGGTTTCTTCAATTCATTTATATTATCTATTTGACCTCCATGGGGATCTTCACTCCCACAGAGTAACAGGCACAATAATCAACTTAATACTTACTGAATTTGCTTTCATTCTTTATTTTTAAATGTGTGTGTCTCTGTGTGTGTAAAGGTCAGTGGACAATTTTGCTGTGCGTCCACATACTCAACCATGTTTGCAATGTCTTTTCTTCACTGAATTGTATTCCAAGATAGCTAACCCACAAGCTTCTGTGGTTTTCTTATCTCCATCTCCTACATCACCACATGAGCACTGGGACCTCAGATCCATGCTATCGTGTCCAGATGTCCATGGATTCTGGGCACCTGAACTCAGGTCTTCGTGTGTGTGTGTGTGTGTGTGTGTGTGTGTGTGTGTGTAGTAAGCATTTTATCAGTAAATTATCTCCCCAGGCCCTGAACTTGCTTTCTGATGCATTCCTAAACACTGACTAGCCAGAAAGCCATTCGTTTAGTCCTCTCATCAGGTAAGGCAGGTCTGCAGAAGAAAATCTTCAAAGCCCAGACTAAAAATAACATTGCTTAGTCGCACTGAGCATTTATAACACTTTTTTTTTTTTTTTGGATTCAAACAAACGGAAAGAAACGAACAGTTAGTTCAGACACTCTTCTGTTGCCCAGATCTGGCTTAAGAAGCAGAGATAAACAGAAGTGTGCCATCCACAGGGGACTGATAGTGCTGTTTCCTGAATTTTTTTGTCATGCCCCCTCTTTATTTTACCCTCCGAAAATGTCTAAGGCATCCTTAGTTCACATTTAAAAGTACCCTGGCACCGTGAGTCATGCTTTGCTGATTCCTACTTGAATGCTTTTGAGTATAGACCTCCAGGGATCCACATTAGCATATGCTAATTTATATTAACATATGCTGATTTGGATGCATGAAGTAAGCCAGGTGGTGTCTACAGTATTATAAGGAGAGCATTCCCATTTAAGCACTAATCTGCTTTCGCCATAAATTAGCACATGAATATGAGTCCAGGTTGCTAGATTACTAATATTTTAAGAAAATTGAAAATTACCCATTTCCTCATGAAATAACCTCACTTTGAAAGGTTGTCAACAAAATTTCAACTTCACCATTACAAAATATAACATTTGGAAAAACAAAAACAATAACTAAACACATTGAAACATATATGCAATATATATTTCTCTTGGGCAACTCAGTCTATAATTTATGGATCTCTACTTCATTAACTGTAAAATATTTTAGTCACATATAAATAGATAGTATATGAGCATATGATCTATACATATATAAATACATATGGATCTATACATATATATAAATACGTATGGATGTGGTAATTACAAGTAATATGAATGAACTAGAGTATTAGTGCACAGTAAGGACTGAACTATGGCTCCTTTTTGAGTCTCTCAAGAATGAACACAAAGTTCCCTCTCATTCTTGGCACCATCAATTAGGTAAACTCCAAGTTTAGGCAGGTCTAATAGTTTCCCAAGCTAATTTGTGTAAATGACATACAGCTCCTCTGTATTATATATCTGCATTACACATATTCATTTGCAAACAAACTACTCTGTGGTACCAATTTTCCTGAATTTATTTCTCCTTGTAAATCATTAAACTCAAGGTTTCCTCTGAAAGATCAAATGAACAAGCTCTCGAAAGGTCACTAATTGGAAATACTCTGCATTATTTTTGTTTTGCATTTCACACAGACTCATAAAAGCCATCATTGGTAGTGTTAATGGCCATGATTTTGACAGCTCCACATAGATACAGTGATGAACCAAACAAAAGAGGGGAAAAAAAGAAAGCAATGTAAGAATAATGTCTAAAAGCATAGATTAATGTCAGGTAGCCTGACTTAGTATAAAGCCCCTCCTTCTTGACCAAGGGCAACTAGTAGCTAAGTCTCCCTGAGCAACAAGGCCCTTGTCGTCTAATCAGAACTCCAGCTTTGACGGGGAGTCAAATAAAATTGAAGAGTGCTTCAAAAGATTACAGGGAGAACTCAGTAAACACCAGTTGTTATAGTAACAATCATTATCATCATCCCAACACACCCTCCTGGATGATGAGCTGCCTAACAGGCTCAAAAATCTCTAGGTATTGATAACAGATGATGATTTCTGATAAAAAAAAAGTGTCAGCTGTTCATGTTGCCCATGATGGAAAGTGTGAGTGCAGATGTGTTTGTGTTCCATGGCACATGTGTGGTAAGCAGAGAGCTTCAGCGAGCAGTGTTTGCTTTCTTCTTTCTTGAGATGAGATCTCTGATTCACTACTGTGTAGTCTCCTGTTAGCTGCTGTGAGTGCCAGCCTGGCTGCCCTGTAAGCTCCCTGTCGTTCTCCTGTCTCCAGACCATTTCTCCATGAAGGAACACTGAGACAATAGATATGGGCAGTCTGTAAATGAGTTTTGGGAATTTGAGCTTAAGTCCTCAGATTTACGTAACAATGGTTTTACTCCACTTAGTCATCTCCTCAGTTGTAATTTTATCATTATTAATGCAAGAGTTCTCCAAAGAAACCATCATTGAACAGGGTGAGAAAAAGTCATGTAGCTGCTTTTTCCTTCAGTTTTATTACCTTGTTATTTATAGTTTATAATATTTGAGGTTATTTACTCTTTTAATTACTTTTTCCACATGTTATAATTCATAATTTAGGATAAGATTTTAAGCTATAGAAAGATCCTTTTGATAAGTACTATATGTGATCATTGTCTATCATCTTGATGGTAAATAAAGTAACTTTTATAGGCTTATTTTTTGGTGTGGGTTGGGGGTAGATGTATGTGCAAGTGTACATTCATGTGTGTAAAGGTCAGAGATCAACCCCAGGTGGCATGTTAATTCTCAACCTATTTCTTTTTTGAGACAGGATTTCCCATTAAGCTAGGATCTTGCCAATGTGGAAAGAAGGACTAGTCAACAAACTATAGATATCCTTCTGTTCCTGTCTCTCAACTGCTGAATTATAGGCATGTACCACCGCATTTAGATGATATTTCAGGTATTTGCTTGTAGGCCAAACCCCAGTCCTAATGCTTATATTGCAGACAGTTCACTAACGGAGCCATCTCCCAAATCCCTACGTATCCTTTTGAAAGAATCATACTTGCAGTTCTCAATGAGATGTTGACTGAGGTTTCTGTCCTTTTTCTGTGAAGCAGTCACATCTTGCTTGCTCTGTGTCTTGGTGACAACTGCAGACTGAAACTTCTCTCTTCCCGAATTCTGGTTGCTCTGCCTCTATCTACCTTCTGCCTGGTCACCCCACCTATACTTCCTGCCTGGCTACTGGCCAATCGCTGTCTATTTAACATACAAGTGATAGGGTACAGGCCATTGTCCCACAGCAATGAGACAGCTTCTTGTCTGCAGAGCAATAAGCAGAGAGAGACCAGGTTTAAGAATGGAGCTAGAGAGTCATGGCCTGAAACTGAAATGAACTGAATATGGAAAAAGACTCGTAATCAAAATTGGAGATCTAGAACCATGTGGTTATAAATATGTCCTGAAAACATGGAGACAGAAATCAAATATGTTCCTGGAAGGTGGGGAGAATAAATGAAACACAATTTTGCATATTTTCATAGTGTTCAATCTAGGTTCAAAATTTCTTTCCTTTGAACCTGTGGGTACAGAGAAGTCTAGCAAGGATTATGTTACCGTTTTGGAAGGAAGAATGAAAACCTGATTTCAACAGCGAGTAAGATGGCTCAGTAGTAAAGATGCTTGCTGTACAAACTTGAGTATCTGAGTTCAATTCTTGAGACCTTTATAAGAGGTTGAAAAGTGAACCAGCTTCACAAAGTTGCTGTGCCATGCCATGCAAGTACCCATACAAAACCACACACAAGAATGACAAAAATAAAATTTATAAATTGTTTTCACCTTTTTAAAGCCATATCTTCAAATATAACAATTTTACCTGTTTTTTGTTGATATCTATATAAAGCAATCAATTCATTTACTTAGGTAAAAAAAAAAGTAAGTTTCATTTTATCACTGAAAACTGAAACTATTGGATAGGAGTCACCCAACAAAATTTAGTAGGAAGCTGTGGTTAATACTAGGATGTATGATATTTATGATTCAGAAACAAATAGGATAACTGTGATGATATTCCTTGAAATATATGATACTGACCCTCCTTTATAAAGATACATAATAAATCTATCTTGAATTTATTACATTAGTAAGATCTGGAGGGGTGTCAAATTTTGAACAGAAAGCCAATGGTCATAAAACTGATTTTCAGAAATCATGATGGTCAGGAATCAAATATTAGGCACAAAAAATTGGCTTAGTTTCCTTATTCTGTTGTTATGATCAAATATTCGGACAAGAGCAGGGGAGAGAGGTCTTATTCTGCTCTTCAGTACAGGTTCCCATTCCTTCTGGTGGGAAAGCCAAGAGAGCAGAAAGTTAGAGTAGTTGGTTATAGCACGTCCATAAGCAAGAACAGAAAACAATGTGTGTACATTCTTACTCTGTTCCAACATTACAGCCTAGGATCCTAACCAGGGAATGTGGGCAAGTCTTCCACCCAATTACCTCAATCAAGATAGTCCCCACATAGGCACAGTAAGAAGCCCATCTTCTAGGTGGTAATAGTTTATGACAAGTTGAGAAATAATACTAACTACAACAAAATCACTAATGTTTGGGTTTAAAATGTCTCCTGAAGTTTGATGAGTGAAACGCTTGACTGCAACCCAGCAGTGTTCAGAGGTGCGGCATCTGGGTAGTGACTGCTCACACCATCATGTAGCCTCTGATCTCCCTCGGGTGTAATGGGAGGTGAAGGAGACTTTAAAAGTAGGAGATAATTCAAGACTGTAGGTGCCTTGGTAGCTTCTCTTTGGGGGCTGTAATTATCAGATTCCCCAGTTCATCTCTATCTCTCTGCCTCTCTCTCTCTCTCTCTCTCTCTCTCTCTCTCTCTCTCTCTATCTATCTCTTATACACACATGCAAAATACATAAACAAATAAAACATAATTAAAAAATAAATACAACCAAAAAATCTTTCAATAAAGCCAGGAATAATGCTTCAAGTGGAATTAAAGGCTTTTTACATTCCATTCTGAAAAACTCAGTTCAGTACTCCTTGTATGTAGAGTTCAAGTTTTTAATTACACTTGGCTGCTAGGATACAAATACACAAATGGTATCCTTCTGAATGCAAGTCAAGAAGCTGAAGGAAGAAAGGAAAATTACATAAAACATTCGTTCAGTTCAACATGTGTTTACTGAGTCTTGTAATGGAAATACTAAATATGTCCCTGGCAACACATTCATAATTAATTTAATCACAGGAACTGCATCTGCTATTGAAAAGAATACAATCTCATGGGTCAAAGATAAAAAACAAATAAGCACAATGAAGGTATTGGGACATATGACCAGTAGACAGAGAGTATTAAATTTTAAATATGAAACATCCCCCATAGGCTCATGTAATCAACACTTAGTCCCCAGGTAGAGTTGCAGTTTTGGAAATTTGGGAATGGTTAGGATTTGGAGCATTGCTAAGGAAGTTAATTATCATGAGTTTTTACAAGCTAGGCACATTTTCTGCTGCCCCCCCCCTTGATGTGAGAGACAATGTCACTAACTACCTCATGTGCCTTATGCTCTGCCTTCCCACTACAGTGACAATACTTCCTTGGATCACAAACCAAATCCTTCTCTCTTTAAGTGGCTTCTGTCAGATATTTAAGTCTCAGTTACAAAAAAAAAAAAATGATCCAACACATGGAGTAGCTCAGGAACATCTTAACTCTCAATGAGGTGTCAGTAAAAGCAATGCTAGAACTGAGTCTTGAGTAAGTATGATCAGAGACCACAAGGTGAGAACAACTCTAGGCATGAGTGGCCAGTAACAACACGAGCAACAGCAGAATAACACATACATTGTAACCATGCGTTGCAGAGTAGAATTCCTTATAAACAGGTATACAGAAAGTGAAAACTACCAGCTGCAGTGGTATAGTAAACACCATTACTGGGAAGAACTTGACCTCACATGTAGGCCAAAGGGCTTAAGATTGATGATGGGGACACCAAAGCAAAATCAAACCCAGATCTCCCATTAGATCAGTCCCACCATCTCAGTGGGTGGACGCACCCCTCACAGTCCTGACTTCCTTGCTCATGTTCTCCCTCCTTCTGCTC
>NW_026068005.1:4346004-4368222 GCF_014885135.2 Alexandromys fortis | reverse complement strand
TATTTGTACACATGCAAATTCAGGAACCCTTGGAGGCCAGAAGCAAGCATTGCATCCTCTGGAGCTGGGGAGGTGGCTGTGAACTATCTGGTATCTGACATGGGTGCTTAGAATCCAACTCTTGTCCTCTGTCACCTCCCCAGACACTTTGGTGTCATTAAGATGGCATTCTTCATTTATTCACTGCCAAATAATTAAACAATTCTCTGCCTTTAATTAGTGTCAGATACTAAGGCAAGACCAACTCATAGCAAATCCTCACTGACAAGAAAGGCTGGATATGGTAGTCTATAGGTAAAGCAAGTATCAAGGAGGCTTCGATGTAGAACAACAGGTAAAATGCTGGGCACAGAAGCATAAGCCAATCCTTCACAACCACATAAAAGCAGACTCAGTGATCCGCATTTACAATCTCAGTTCTAGGGAGGTGGTGACAGGAGGATCCCTGGGATTTGTTGGTTTGTCAGTCTAGCTGAATTGGTGAATATCAGGTTCAACCTGAGAGAGACCTTGTCTCAAAAAATAGAGAATACCCCAATACTGCAACTGACATTGAACATACATACAGGCACATACAAAATGCACACACACACACAAACACACAGACACTCACAACCAAATGTTAGTCTCCAAATCAATAGCAATATTCATCACCCACAAACCCAGAATTAATATTCAATGGCACTTATGAAACAAACATGATATGTGTCTTAACCAAACCCATTATTTCTTAACATTCACAAAAAAAGACTAGATCAATTTAAATAACTATTACTTACTTTTAAGATGGAGGAATTGAAATTTAAAGCCGTTAGATGATTACCCTACAGCCAAGTAACTGGTGAATAATGAGCAGAGGACTTAAAACTAAATTATCTGTTACCTTTTTCTTTCCTTTTCCTGATCCAGAATTTTTTATTTTATTTGTTTATTTTACATTTATTTGATACTTAAAATTATAAAGACTCATAATACCCCATGCTGGAAATATGGGAAGGGAGTTTGTTAATGAGACCTTCATAATAATATCATCTTACAAGACAGATAAGAGGGTAAGTATAAATACATGAAAGATGAATTGGAAAGCACATTGTAATTGACCTCTTTGGTATATCACAGCATGTCTTGAGCTGTACTACAAATATATATATAAATTTGTGAAATTATCTGTTGAAACCTCTAAGTTCAATGGTCATACGATAGACTTTGGAAGATATGGTTTCTTTTTCTACATACTTCAGCTAAGATGTAATGTGACCTATGTTCTTAATTTTAATTTAACCATTTTGCATCAACTTCTCAGATTACCAAAATCATATGGTCTACTTCATTATCCTTCTCTTAATCATATTGATCAAATAACTTAAATTATATTAGTAAAGGAAATAACTTGAGTTCCTCTACAACAAAAATAAACAAATTTTAAGACTATTCTTTTATTTGTGTTATACACATGTATGAACTTGTGTGCATATATCTGTTGCAATTTATGGAGGCCAGAAGGTATCAGATCATCTGTGACTGCAGTTACAGACAGCTTTGATGCAGGTCAGCTGCAAGAGTGGTCATTACATTTAACTACTGAGTTATTTCTCCAGCCCCTAAAGTATTTTTTAAAATTTGATCTAATATCTTAAGTTACTCTTTGGAACTGCACAATCAGATGCACATTAAATTTGTCAGCATAGATTATAATGCCAGGTGTTTCTCCTAATATAGTCCTGAGTACTGACATTAAACACATCCATCAAAGAGTTACTATAGAAATAGACTATAATTACCCCTTATGTAATAAAAACACATTTTAAAAATACACCAAGTGGGGAAACAGAGAGAGTTAAAACTTTTCTTGCCTTTTATGATCTAAATCACTGTGATGATTAATCTTGATTATCAAGTTGATAATATTCAGAATCACCATGGGTCCAGAATCAACTCTGGGTACATCTGGGAGTCAGTTTTTGGACGCATTAACAAAGTGAGAAGACTCTCTTTACATGCGTGCACTATACAAGGAGCTGCTAGGTACTGGACTGAATAAAAGTGAGAAAGGCTGGTCACGCAAGTTTATTCATTGCTCTCTGCCTCCTGACTGCAGATGCACTGTGTCCCGTAGCCTCACAATTCTGCACTATGCCTTCTTTATCATGATGGACTATTCTCTCAAAATGTGAGCCAGAGTAAACAGTGTTTTCTTTTTTGAAGAAGTTGCTGCATAGGGAATTTCGTTACAGCAAGAGGACAAATAACCAATCCAGTTATGTCTACTATACAGTTATAAAAAAAAACAGTCCAGTTTTGTCTGTACTACAGTTATCAAATAACCAATCCAGTTATGTCTGTACTACAGTATCAAATAACCAATCCAGTTATGTCTGTAATACAGTTAACAGTCTAGCTGCCAATAAAACAGGGGCTCAGAAAGGCAGGATACACTGGACAGCAAATAAAATAACCACCAGAGAGAGAGTGTTGAGCACCCAGAGGTCAGATGGATGCCCAGAGTCACAGTTTTGTTAAGGAAGAAATAACATGTTGAGGAAAGAGGTTTATGGATGTTCCTGCTTTTTCAAGTATAGAGAGAAGGTTGAAGACTTCTACAACCTCAGTGATAGGAGCCCATCTTATGTTAAGAACAGTGTAGGTCCACTAAGTGTGATGGAAGAAAAAATTATGAAGTTGAGACTAGGGAGATGGGTTAACTGGGAAAGTGTTTGCCAGATTAACCACAAGGACCTTAGTTTGACCCTCAGAGCCCTGGACAAATGCCAAGCTTAGTGGTGTGTACTTGTAATCCCAATACTGGTGATGTAGAGACATATGGATCCCTAGGGCTCACTGACCAGCCTAGCCTCTCTGACAAGCTCCAGGCTAGTAAAATGTCATATTGGGGACAAGCTGGACAGTGCCTGTGGAATGACACTATTGTCCTTTGACCTCCACATGTATTCACACATGTGTACCTGTGCACACATGACGAGGCATGTCCATCTTATATACATACACACAGAGGAAAGGAAGTCAGAAACAACTCTGTACTGCCTGTGGGCAAACACCTGCTTAGTGTTTTAAGAAATTGCGACCTACATAAAATACTCATTGAAGCATTACCTATTGGTCCCTCTCAGCATCAGCTGAACTGCCATGAATTCCACATGAGCTCGTGCATCCTAACATCACTTCTGTTGACAGAGATCATTTCGAAAAGTCGGCTGAAAAATCGGCAATGATAAACAATTTCAAACCCTTTAATGGACTGGGAAATGAGGTAATCCTCTCGGGTCTGCTTAACCCCAGAAAGGACGCCTGTAACTGCCACAGAATTAGGATAATCAAGCTTTTCATCAACTTGCTGAAAGCCAGAGTTGTCACTAAACCATCTTCATGTGCTGTAGCTTTTATTCCTTACGTTTACTTGGCACGGAGACCAAACCCCCATTCATTCCGCACACACAACTGTTCTCAGTTCTCAGTATGCATGGCACTCCCTGCTCACCAGCCACATTTGCCTGGATGTTATAATTCCTTCCTAGGTCTCCTTCCCAACTTAGAGCCCTTGGAGGCTGTATCCTCAAACACTAGAATTCAAACAAAAATTCAAATTGCAAATGTCAAATGC
Organism: Alexandromys fortis; assembly: GCF_014885135.2. Taxonomy (NCBI): domain Eukaryota; kingdom Metazoa; phylum Chordata; class Mammalia; order Rodentia; family Cricetidae; genus Alexandromys; species Alexandromys fortis. The sequence goes on along the minus strand of NW_026068005.1, from coordinate 4,364,603 downwards.
CATTTACAGGGATTATTTCATTCCATTATTTCTGTTCAAAAGAACATTGTAAATCCTGTTGTTATTTGTACATAGCATAGAAAGCCTAGGAGTCTAACTCTTTTATAAATTTCTTGATCATGCTTAGTTAGTGGTGGTAGTAAGTATTAAAATGAAAGCAGTGTAGATACTACTGTCTGGGGTTTGCAGCCGAGAGTACCAGTCCTCTGTGCACACTTTACAGGCAATGCATCCATTCATATCCATTAAAAGCATGCTAACACACATGGACACTAAGATGCGAATGTTAATTACAGCAGTGAAACTAGAAAGAAATCCAAAGACTTATCAGAGAGTGACCGCAAACAAAATACAGATTGCTATTTCCAAGAACAAGGAGGGCTCCTATGAGCCCTAGTTGGTAGCATATGTGAATATTCACGCATGTGTATTCATTAAACAAAACAGCATTTTTGCTCATGCTTCTGTGAAGCAAACAAAAAGAAAGAAGAGCCAGTTTAGTGTGAGAAGACTGTATGTTATCACTCAAAATAAAGGGATAAGATATGTAGACGATGCAAGAAGGCCTGACATGAAACAAAACCTGATTGAGGCTTCAGGGATGGGTACAAATAATTATTAGCACAAACTTCACCTTTGGGCTAGAGAGATGTTAAAAGAAGTTCTAATAGGCTTGAGTATGCCAGTTCTTTTTCATATTGATACTTCAAGAACTCCTGCTTCCTGTTCTCAGATACATAATATCAAACACAATGAATAAATGAAAATATTTGGTATCTTGCAATGTTGTGAATATGTGTGTCTAAAATGATTCCTCATGTTAGTGGGTGCAGCTCAGTTGGTAGAATGTTTGAAATGAGCTCTCACTGGGATTGCCCTTCAAACCTTACAGAGCCATCTCCCACTAGGACAGATTATACTTCTTCCATATAGCTCTGTAACATATATATTAAAGAACCTGATTAAAGATAGGCTAAAACTAAGGTTATAGCATTGCTATTTGGAGGTAATATTTTATTAGGTGAATTTACTTATGTGGTATTAAATGGTAAGGGCTGAACACAGAGTATTACGTATTTTCATAAACAAACTTTAAAAAAAAATGTTTTCAATCAGTCCTTGAAATGTTCATATATTTATATAATGTATTCTGATAATAATCATCTCTCATTACCTCCTATAACTCTTCTTAGTGCCCCATCCTGAGCCTCTCATCTTTATATTTTTTTTTTAAAAAATTGAAAATATCAAAGTCCAGTCAATGTTGTCCACATGTCCATGGATAAGAGATCATACAGCATACATAGACAACCTGCCATGAGCCATGAACTTAAAGGGGAGTGATGATCTTTCCCTGGCTAGATTTTGTGCAGGTCTCATGAAAATAGTAATCCTGTCTCTGAGCTGATGTATGTAATAGCTGTGTCATGTGCAAATGGCAGCATTTCCCAGCATTCCTCCCAATCCATTGACTCTTTCATTCTTGTCACACCCCTCTTCCATGATCTTTTAACCATTATTTTCCCAGGGAAATAAAATAATAGTACAGTTCCACAGGCAATAAACACAGTGTGACTACCTCTGACATTTTCAGAGTGAAATAATAAAATATTAAATCCAGTTATAAAGGACCATAGAAACTAAACTATTTGAACAACTGATGAACAACTATATAACAATACTAAGTATATATACTATATAACTATATAATTATATATAGCCTCATGTGATACTATTACTATTACATTTATGATTACATAATATCTTTATTATGATTGTATTTATTGTATGCATTTGTGTGGTATATTTATACATGTGAAGACACATGTGCAGGTACACTTGCCCAGGGTGTGTGTGTGGGGGGGCAAAGGACAAGGTCTATCATAATTCATGTTGCTTTTGAGACAGGGTCTCTCTTTGAACCTGAAGGTCACTGGTTGAATAACAAATGCTAGCCAGTGAGCCCCACACATCACCTTGTCTCTGTTTGCACTCCAACAAGTTGTTACAAACACATAGCAGCAAGTCAACTTCTGCACGATCTTGGGGATTTAAATCAAATCTCCAAGAGCGCTTATGTACTAAGCCATTTTCCCAACCTGAAATGTGAATCAGTAGCAAGGGATTTTAGTATATAATAAGTTTAAGTCTTATATAGGTACCATGGACAAAACTGGTATCATACAACTACTATTAATTCACAGAATGACCTCCCAAAAATATCATGCTGTTTCACATAATGAATATGTAAAAATAATTAAGAATATATAAGGATTCTCTGAGTACCACAAAAGACTTTAAAAAGATATTCAGAAGTGTGTCTTCAATTTAGAAAGATTCAGACCAGAAGGATATATTTTGACCATGCTATCCCACATTCTGTGATGTCAGTGATTAGTGTGTGCTTCTTGAAAAAGAGAACTGTTAGTGCATGCCATGTCCATAGGGTTGATACTTTCCAGAAGGCAGGCAGCTCTGATACTCTTCACTTGATATTAAACTCCCTCACAGCTTCAAAAGACTCTGTAATGAGGGGTCACGCCATAACAGAGTCCAGAAAGGAAGTCCAGCACAAGCCGTTTTCTAAAGAGTTAAAGTGCCTTAGGGAACAATAAGAATTTAGTTTAAAGGTAACATAGATAAAGATTAACCTTACAACCTGAAAATTAGCTCATTTGTAGATAAAGCACGGGTACTTGACAAAGGCATCAGTAGGGCAGAGCTTCATTGAGAAATAATTACAGGTGAAGGTCAGAGTTACGCAACCTGGGTTTCTGTTTTTGTATAGCATGCTGTTAACTCAACATCAAATGATTTTGACCTGTCTTGTGCATGAGCACTTAAGCAGAACACCAAATAGCTTCAACTAGTATTTGCTTGTTAGGGGAATAGAATAAGAAATTGAAAAGAAAAAAAAAAATACTTAACCACCCAAATAAAGCATTGGCTGTCTCTCCCCCATCAAATGTAAAGAAAAAAGTAAAAAAGTAATCGGCTTATTCAGTTGATTAACTTAATTTACTTATGTATTTGCTGTGTGTGTGTGTGTGTGTGTGTGTGTGTGTGTGTGTGGTGTGTGTATGTGTGTGTGAAGGTGCTTTTAGAAACTAAAGGACAAGCTCAGATATTGTAATTCAGGCACTTTCTACTCTTGTTTGTTTGAGAGAAGCACTTTCACCAGCCTGAAACTCACACATTAGGTTAGGCTGACTGACCAGACAATCCTAGGGATTCTCCAGTCTCTGCAGACAAAGACAGAAGAATTACCCTGGTATATGCACACACACCACCAGCAGCAGCACCACCAGCAGCAGCACACTAGTGAAAAGACCTTGTGTGAAACAGCATAGAAATGGATGAGGACTGACACTGAAGGCTGTCCTCTGGCTGACACAGATAAGAGCACACCTCTACCTTACTCGCACACATGAACACACATGCGTAAAAGATAAAAATATCTTAATCACCACAGTATAACCAAACGTAGCAAGTCTATACTAAGAATTCGTTGTGCCATTTAAAAAAAAAACGGAAATCAAAACTCAAGTAAAATATTTCATATGTATTTATTTTAAAATATTTGAGTCATGCTCAAATCTTTAGAAACTCTAATTAAGATGTTATGAAATGGGCTGGGGAGAGGGTTGAGTAACTACAAACCCTTGTTGTTTTGCCAACTTATATGGCATTCATACACAAGGCCAAACTCAGAAAGGATGTCAGAGTCTATTAGACAAAATCATGAGATTCTAGTGTTAGATAAGATGTAAGCTATGCCATCTTGATAGCTGTGAAAAGTTGATCCTATACTTACTGTTTGAGATCATTTGAAACTGTAGTATCAGCCATACGATTAGTAAAATTCACTCTCTGGAAGGCTGCTCTTTGTGCCTAGAACTATCTGGGCATCTGGCTCCTGCAGCTGTACACTCCCTAAGCCTGGTCTCCCTCCCACACCATCTCTCCTAATCTGCAAGAGCCTTAAGGACAGCACTTGTCTCAGCGTTTTCACACAGCACCTATTACAGTCTCTGCAACACAAGTGGTGATCAATACTTGCTTAGTGAGTAATGCGGACAAGTGAGGTAGTTAAAGAATATAAAGCAGAGGTTGGCTCCAAATGAAAACATCACTCAAAGTTGAAGAGACAGAGGCTCTGCCTTTCTCTACTCTAGGATCTTTGTTTTAGCAACTAATAATAATTTTAAAGGAAATTATTCTTCTACTCCATGCGGTGTGTTTAAAACTAAATGATGATGGTAAATAAAACATAAAATAAATTAGAAATAGAGAAGAGACATAAATGTTCCTGAGATGAGAACCCTGAACTTACCATTGCCACCAACTATCTTTAAGATGAATAGTGATATTGGAGCTGGGGAGATGTGTGTGCCGTGCAAACATGAGACCCTGTATTGCCAGCACCTATGTATAAACCAGGTGCATGCATTGTTAATCCCAGCCTCAAGGGACAGAGACAAGCAGATTTCTGGGATGTTCTGATGAGCTAGTCAGGCTGAAACAGTAAATACTAGGCTTTACTAAGAGATCTGGGCTGAAGGAAGATATCTGACACCAATTTATGGCCCCTGCATATACATCACAAGCACTTTTATGTATGAGTACACCATTTACAAACAAGCTAAGAAGTATTCCAACTGTCTCAAGCCTTCATTTTTCCATTTTCAACTAAACACTTGAATTAATGCATAATCAGGCTCTGAAATGCCATCATTCTCTTACCAACAGTTGCATATTAGACAACAGACATAGATGAGGAACTAGGATTCTCCATTTTCCCAAAGCCAAGAAAGACCAACCTTTATGCCGTTCCACATCAGGAAGGTCTGAGGCTATCTCCTCTCCCTTGTCTCTTGAGTGCTCTTTTCTTAGGAACACCAGCCCGGCCTAGGTATTTTACCCTGTTACAAATTCTTCAAAGGATTTTTCAGTAATCTCAATTCCATTCTATTCCACACTCTACCACAATATTTCACCCCTTATAGTCTCAGTTCTGAGATAGGGTCTGAAGTTGAGCTTTTTTAATGAGCCTACTCTTTCCTTAAACTAAGGTGTTTTCTCTTTTTCTTATGTAATTTGGTGGTCTACAGAACAAACTCCAATCCATGTCTGTCTATTTAATTGACTTCTGTTATTTAGTCTCCAATGGATGCAAAAATATTGAGCAGACTTCCTTAAACACAAGAAACATTCACTTTTTCCACTGTTAATCATTCCAGGACTGTACATTGGCTCAGTGGTTAAAGCACTGATCACAGCAACTGCCGAAATGTTAAGTGGACATAGTATCCCACCTTCAATTCCAAGTTTTGATGGTGGAGATACGATGCCCACAGTAGGATGACAAGCAAGACTGCAAACCCTGAGTATTATTGAGAGGACCCACCTCAAAGAATAAGGTAAAAAACCAATAAAGGACAATTCCCCACATAAGTCTTTGTACTCTAGGTGAGTACATACACACCAGAAGCACACACATGTGCGTGTGCACACACACACAAACACACACACACACACACTCACATCATACACGAGAAGCATCGTATATATATTCATGGAAACCACACACAAAATAAGAGGGAAAAAATGTTCCAAGCTAGAACAGAGCATTTTTCCTTTCTTTTTTGAGGCATAATAATTACTTTTTTCATAGTGAAAATTATCACCTTGGTTTGTAAAATGCTTCACAACACAGGGTACCTATTGCACTGAAGAAAAACTGGATCTAGGAAGGCACTAATTGCCAAGACTGCTGGAGGAAAACAAATACTGTACTGTAACTATCCACCAGTTACTCTCCGAAATGCAAAGCCAGGCTAACCAGCGAGACAGCTGCGACACGCACAATGATATAATGTGTTTGCCGATCTGCAAAATTGTTTGAAAGTTGCTGCTTCAACAGCTGGTATCTGGAAAGTGTAAGCATCGTTCGGGCTAGTTAAAATTACAGAGAGCCGGAGTGTTTACTGTGCACACAGAAAGGAGATTCAAATGTTGAATCTACAGCACTTTTCAAAGTCTGAACAGTCAACTGCAAGCTTGTTGGCAGTTTCATGCTTTGCTAACTGTTCTGTTCCTTTGGTCCTGTGCTGTTTGTCATTCCACAAGTCCTAGGATCCTATGTTTGAAGTTTGTTAAAGGAACTATTTTTGTTCTCAACGCTGAATGATGAAGGCAATTAAATGTAGAACACAAATCTCCTGTTAGAGAGATAGCACCTTCACTCTTGCTGAGATCATCAGTTCTTTGCCAAAGCATGGGCAGAGACTGAACAAAGCACATAGACTTGCCTAGCTATGATGGTGCAAATTCACATGGTTACGCATTTATAATGTTAATAAAAGATCGATTATTCCTAATACTCTAGAAAAATGAATCATTATAGCCCCTTGCTACTAGATTCTGCAAAAAAGAAAGATAAGTCTTGCTGAGCAGAGCTATATTGTGTGTACCCACAGCTCGTCTTCCAGTGCATATGTTCCTCTGCTATCACTGTGACGCCTAACTTTTTCCACAGCACTCATTTATTGTGTGTGAACACATGTACGTGCACATGTACACATAAACTTGAACACCATTCCTTAGGTACAGTACATCTTGGTTCTTGACAGTCTGTCACTTATATCTGAGGCTCAGCAAGTGGGTGGGCGAAAGCACATGTGAGTACTGCCCACGGAGCCAATGCCCATCTCTCTGGTTTAAAGAGGCACTTTTCCAATGTGCTGTGTTAGTCAGATGTTCTCACGGGTTGACTTAGGTGTATAGAATGATAAACATGGCCCCATTTTACAATGTGGAAAGGCTTGCTTTAGACAGTGTCAACTGGTTTCTCTACTTCTGCCCTCTGTAGAGATTTTGGGGGGTGGGGCATCTATTTTATATTTCGCCCTACAATTAGAATTCTGCTCAGAAACTTCTTTTTCAGAGAATAGTTACTAAAATGTGGAAGTTAGGTCAGAAAACATTGCTTTAAGGTGTTATATTGTTAAAAAAAAATTAAACTGGCTTTCTCGTGAAATCTGCTGCATGGGCCTTATGCTGGGATACATGTCATCCATCTGGCATACTTATTTAGAAACCTTGTCTTCTGATGCAGAAAGTACCACATCTTTATCATCATGTTATCCTAAGCATATGTGTATGCATGTGTAAAACATCTGTATTCATATGAAAATATTCCTGTCAGAGGCTTTCTGGGAGTTGAAATCCATTTCTTCCCTCTGGGGAAAGTGGTTTATCCTCTCTCTGGATCCTTTTCCCTCACAAATGCCCTCTCTACTGTCTAGAGGAAGGGAATTCTTTACCTGATTGGACTTGCAAACTTGTCTTAGTTTTGTTTCTGTTGCTGTGATAAAACACTCTGAAAAAGTTTGTTGAGGGAGAAAGGTTTATTGTAGCTCACATTTTCAGATTCCAGTCTATCATTGAAGGGAAGTCAAGGCAGGAACTTAAGTTGGCTGGTCACAGCACATTCACAGTCAAATCTATGGCAAAGTACAATGAGTACATGCACACTTACTTGTGCTTAGTCCCAACTCTACACTTCTACAGTTCAGGATTTCCTACCTAAGGTTTGGTACCACCCACAGTGTGCTGTCTAGTCAATTAACATGATCAAGCCATTCCCCCACCAATAGACACACAGACCAAAATGGCCTAGACAACATCCTGCCTAGACATTCTTCCCAGCTGATTCTACATTGTGTCAAAAATGACAAAACTAACAATCACAGAGATGAAACTGGGCCTCTTCTTTTTGCTCCTGTGATCTATGCTGTCTTCAAGTAGTGACAGTTCTCTCTTCCTTCCTACAGCCAGGGTGGGAGACTGAGGCATTCTTCTTTCAAGAGCACTTCTTTTAGCCACAAAATACCCATCTATGAAGTGACAGTCAAAACACAAGCTGTGGGGTCCAAATGCTGACTGTAATGTGCCCTGTGAAATCCCAGCATTTTCAAAAGGCACAGTTGATGTGGGAGTCCCCTCTGTGTGTTGCTTTTCTTGGTTAATGAACAAAGAAACTTCCTTGGCCTGCTGATAGGGCAGAACTTAGGTAGGCGGGGAAGACAGAACTGAATGCTGGGAGAAGGAAAGAGTCAGAGAGATGTCATTGATCTACCACCAGAGATAGATATGCTTTGCTGGTAAGCCACCGCCACGTGGCGATACACACATTAATAGAAATGGGTTAAATTGATATGTAAGACTCAGCCAATAAGAAGTTAGAGCTAATGGGTCAAGCAGTGATTTAGTTAATACAGTTTCTGTGTAGTTATTTCAGGCTAAGCTAGCCAGGCAGCCAGGACGAACAAGCGGCCCACTTACTCCAACACACAATAGGTGTTGTGGATGTGGTTCAGTGGTAGAGTGCTTACCTATTGTACAAAGGCCATTGGTTCAAGACCAAGCACCAACAAGAAAAGAGGAAAATTTTTAAAAAGTCCAAATACACTTGAGTCTTGTTTGGATCCATTTCCTCAGGCCATCCTCTGACCTCCACACGAAAATACACAAATGTAAAATAAGTCACAATAAATGATTTTATTTCCTGCAACTATTACAAAATGTACCTGCACTGTCTGTTGTTTTACCAAGAAAGCACTGCAAGAGGCTGAGTACTTAGCTTTATCTTAGCTCTGAATAATGTAAGACTAGTGCTGAACTCGTGCTGAGAGAGCCACTTTCCTCAAACTAGATGAGCTGTCCCTTTTGTACCTGTGCTGTCTGACTGCCCCAATGCGAAGATAGATACCTTGTGTTCCGAGGCTGCCAGCTTACATACCTCTTTAAATTATAGAAGAAACAAGTGTGCAAAGTGTAACAGTTTCTTTTTAAGTGTAGAAGACACTTTCATTAATTAGTGAAATTTGCTTTTCGTGACAAGTGGGATGAAAGTGGGCAAGTCAGACAACAGAAGAAAATGCATAGCAACCCAGAAGTCCTTTGCTCAACTTCACCTTCTACTGAGTCCTGTATCTTTAAAGATACTCCCTGGAGGAATGGAATTTTTCTATGATGTTATTCTTCACATGTTCAACTTAATCTTGCTACAATTTGGCAAAATGTAAAATTCTGGCAATTCAGTTATAACAGCTGTCTTGGATGGTTTTATGTCAACTTGACACAAGGTAAAGCCATCTGAGAGAAGGGAATCTCAACTATGAAAATGCCTTTATAGTACCAGGCTGTAGGCAAAGCTGTAGGACATTTTCTACATTAATGGCTGATGGGTGAGGGCCGAGCCCATTGTGGGTGGTGAGTTCTATAAAAAAGCAGACTAAGCAAGTCATGAGGGGCAAGCCCCTAAGCAGCATTCATCTGTGACCTCAGCATCAGCTCCTGCCTACAGGTTCCTGCCATGCTTGAGTACCTGTCCTCTTTTCCTTCAATGAACAGTGATGTGCAAGTGTAAGCCAATTAAACCCTTTCCTTCCTGATTTGCTTTTTAGTCATGGTGTTTCATCACAGTAATAGAAACCCTAACTAAGACATCAACCATACACCAAATGTTCCTTAGTCTCATTATCTATACTGGATATATAGAATGTATTGCTCAATATACACAGATATATCTAGTTAATGTTACATTATAGCTTGAGAAAATGTTGCTCTGAATGAAAGAAGAAAACAAAACAAAAAGGAATATAAAGGATTCAGTGAGGGCAATACGACTTTCTAAGTTACAGACTTCTGAGTTAAAAAAGAGCAAAAGAGAGGAATAGACACACTGCAGATAGATTAGTGTCAAGTAATTACGCAATTACTAATACAAACTGAATTAGATTAACTTACAATTCCATGGGCTTTTAATCAGAAAATTGAAAAAGAACTCTATCCACCAAGCAATGATTTCTCTAGGTATTTTCATTTTATGAGTAATTTATACTCAATAGCCTTTACTTTTTAAAAAGGATTATAACAAATAATATAAATACAACTTTTGTTATTTAAACTTTTTATTTGTGTACACACACACACACACCAGACTATGTCACATCCTCTGGAACTAGAGTTACAGGTGAAATTATGGGGCCTGGAACTGAACTCTGATCTTTCAAAAGAGCAGCGAGTGCTCTTAACCACTGAGACATACCTCCACCTGCTTTAGGTGACTTTAATCAAATATAAAATTATCTTGATGATTATTATGCTAAAAATGTATAAGCTCTAAATTAAGGTCAAATTTGGAACCATTCTGTCCATAGATGCCTAATCTGAAGACACACTATTATGTCTGGTCTGAAAGAAGTGATGATATTCTAAAGAGATTCTGTGATCCTCAATTTGATTCTCAGACTCTGAAGACAATGAACCCCAATAAATGAAAATTTTTCTAGAAATTTTATGCTAGGAGTTAGGAAAAGATTGAATCCTGCACTTGCCAGAGAGGTAGCTTGTCTTGTGAAGGCAGATTTCACACATATCCGATAGGCTGTCACATCATCCTGTGGGAGAGAATGAAGCCCAGACAATGATGGCTCAGTGGTGGTCAGGACTACAAATGGACCAGGACAGCGGAGATGTGCACAGCTCTGTCCTCTACGCAGACTTTAATCTCCATTCAGGACAACAAAGATGTACTGGAGTGGGGAAGACACTGAATCGCTTTCCTACTTCGTATTGAGGCCACATTGAATAAGCTTTCTTTTTCTGTTTCATAGTATTGATTTGGCTTCTCAAATTGGCATTCTGAAAAATGGATGATAAAACCTGGATTATTGGGGTACACACTGTGACCCCAAGTTTTATAATTTTTTTTTCTTAAACACAACATTCCCTTTTTCTTTGTTGATTCCGTGTGTGTGTGTGTGTGTGTGTGTGTGTGTGTGTGTGTGTGATTTTCATTCCCCATCGCCTTTGCTCATCCGCCTCACACTCTTGCATGCAGGATTATCTCTTGTATAGAACAGACCCCCTCTCTTGTTCTCTGTTTGTTTCATTGTGACTCCCTGAGTTTATGTAAGATGTTTTCATTGGGAAGGAGAGCTTTATTCTGCTTCTTCAGGGTTCTGAATGCAAGCTCTCCAGATGGGGAGGCAGACCTGGATATAAAAAGGCTATGTTCTGCTAAAGAAGCATTCTGCTTTCCTGTTCGTGGCCCCACAGCCTCTGCCCCCACACTCACTCTTAATCATCTTTTTTATTTCGTGACACCTAAGTGTTCACTTATTTTCTTTGCTAAAAAAATAGTTCTTTATTATTTTTCATATTGTATTTTTTTACTTGGAGGCTCACTCGTGCCAATGAACTCATGAGGAGCCAGAGGACAAACCGGGGGACCTAGGAATCCTAGTCTGGTAATCAAGATTCACAGTCAGTATTGTCACTTGCTGTGCCATCTCACAGATCAACTTCCTAATTTTAAAATCATGTTTAATAAATGCAAACAAATTCTTACCCATGACTGGGCTAATAGCACAGCATATTCAGTACATGTATACGTTTCATGCAATTCAAGCAACTCTCTTCACAAACTCACCATCACTACATGGTGAAAACTTTCCAAGTTAGTTCTTTTGTCATTTGGAAAAATACCCATTTAGTCTTTTACAGAGTTAAGTGAGAAATCTAAATTAGGAGCAGGCTGGTGTCGTGACTCGGGGAACGAAGGAAATCTCTCTTATTTCCAAATATTAATGTTCTCTTTCTTGCTTTCCTAACGAAGAATTACCGTGCCTGCTTCCTCACTATGAGGGTAATTTCTTGGGGAGAGAGCTCTGAACTACTTATGAAAATGGAAATATATTCGGTCAATCAGCGATACTTTAGCTTAAATTCATATAAAACATACTCTGTTCCATTATGTGGGAAGGCTCAAATAAAAAAGGCATAAAGATTCATGGACTCTCATGATCAAAAGGAGAACAAGGAAGGTCAATAGGCTGCGATGTATCCCAGAGTGTGGCTCTAACGAGAACAGAAGGCAAAGTGATCAGGTATGGCAGGAACCCCAGAGCTGCAGTCCTGAGGATGTCCTTGCTGAAGGCCAAGTGCCAGAAGAGAGCTCTGGTTCCTGTTTCCTTGACATCTCTTAAATGAGCAGCTCTGTCTAAGGGCTGTGTGACTACATGACCAAAACTAAAGGAGATACGTGGACACCTAGCTGGGCCACTGGAATGATCAGCTCATCCTCGTCCCCATAAATCATCCCCTTTTCTGCCTTAAGTTCAGTAAAAATCTCCTAGGCTAGCAACTAGATGGTACCCTATATTATGGGACCCCTAACTGTGCTCTCTCTCTCTCTGTCTCTGTCTCTGCTTACCCCCACTCTCTCTCCCACCTAGAAATCTATAAGAAACTACTCTCTAAATTGTCCCCTTTGTGAATTTTGTTCTTTGAATTCATCAAACAAGTACCTCAAAACCCCTGACTTTATTGACTGTGGAATTTTTCAGGACTCTAAGTTGCCAAGAAGAGGAGGACTCTGCCATTTTCAAAGTCACTCCAAACTTCCCATAACAGGAAGGGTATTCTGAGACCACATTGCAAAAGACCACCCAGCATAGAAACAGGCCCAGAGTAGGTTAGCAGAGCAGACTTCATTTACAAACTGCTGCAGGGATCTGCCTGGTTCAGGAGACAATATTCTTATAAAGTCATATCCTCCCTAATAAATTATTCATTTCCACCAAACACACCAAAGAATACGCCAGAGTTTCTTTCTGAATGAATCTCTTTGTTGCTACTTAATCAACCTTCATTTTTAATCTGCATATGTAAAAGATTAAATGCGCAGTACCTAATGACTTTGGGGGTAAAAATTACTGAACGTTTAATCTCACCGCAGGGCTTCTTGAACACCTATGAGAAAATTCAAGAATTAAGGCAGAGATTGGCAGTGGTAAGGGTTATTTGAAAGCTAAGCCTCTATACAACAAATGATCTCTCTCAATGCTTGCATTCTTCACAAACACCACTGCTCAGAATGGAAAAGACGCCCAAACCAACCGTCTGTCAGAGAAGATAGAGTTCAGCTGGAACGCCAGTTTGCTTTGCTGCCGTTCTAAACATCCTTTCTTCAAACTCACGAACTGGGGTGGGGTCCGCAAAGAGAACTCGGCTTCTCCCCATGCAGCTGCTTATGCAACAACACAGGAAGGGGACACTAAAGACGCTGCCATCTCCACACAATCTCAGCTTGAAATGATCATTTCCTCACTACCTCTTGGTTGTTGGTCAGCGCTTTAGAAGGCAGCACTCCTCTCTCTCTCTCTCTCTCTCTCTCTCTCTCTCTCTCTCTCTCTCTCTGTGTGTGTGTGTGTGTGTGTGTGGTGTTGGTGTGAGAGTGTCACTGAAGTCAGAGGCAGATGTTGGGTGTTCTGCTCTATCACCTCCCCCTTATTCTTCAGTCTCTCTTCCCCCACAGAGCTGGAGTTAGAAGTACATGGGCAGCCATAGCTGATTTCCTACATGAGAACTAGGGATCAAAACCCAGGTACTGATGCTTAAGAGTACTCTTAGCCACTGAGCCATCTTCCCAGCCCCTCTATTTTACTTTAAAACTCCAATGTTATGACAGTGTTTCATTACTTTTTCACACATTATTTGACATGTACCTAAACTCAGATTCATACCTGTGAATTATGCCTTAGGAAATCCAGATATTTTTTAACCATTCCATAAAGACAAGGATGAAAAGCCAATCATAGCATGGTGACTGCCTTCTCTAACTATCTCTTCCTTGTATGTACAAAGCGAAAGGAGCAGAGTGCTGTAACTAAAAGGCAATGATCCCAGGAGGTGGTGGGGCTGTTAGGTTTGAGATAAAGGACTGCACTGGCCATGCCCACCTGTTGTAGTCTCCTTCTAATTACTGTAGAAAAAATACACTCCCCTTTCTAAAAGCCTGTCTATGAATCTCTAATCCTCTAGCTAACACTTGAATTCCTGGATTTCAGAATGGCAGGAAAGGAAGTTTATAGGCCCAGATTACCAAACTCTAAAAACATCATAAGGCTACCAGTAGCAGGTACCTGGACAAGCTCCTTTCATAGGTGGACACATCTGAAATAAATGTGGCCCTCTTCAGTCCTGTCCTCGACATGTCACATTCCTTCTCAGGAAGCCCCTTCCCTCCCCTTGGCACCAGGAACTAGAGACAGTCTGGTGACATGAAGCCTTTCCTTTCTTTTGAGATTTACCCAAAGGGATGCTCTAGTCTGACTCCTGGGCTCAGCATCTCACCAGAGGCCCTAGTATGCTATCTGACTATCTGGGGTATTGGTGCTTGAACTCCCACCAGAACCCTTATTATGATGTCTTTCTGTCTGTCCATAAGTTTCCTAAATAAAGGACAACTTCAACTTAACCCAGTGCCCCTATTGAGCATTGGTTTTGAAAGAAAAACCAAAGAATAAATAGAACTGTCTGGTACTAAGTAAACTGAAAATTTCCTTTCTCAATATTTCAGGATATAAGTATGGCACAACATAGAAAACTGTAAGACTTTCTATGGTCAAGATGTTCTTCTGTATTATGTGTCACCTAACACCCTAGAAATCCAAATGGGAAGTGCTGAAAAGGGTGGTTTCTTTAGAGCAGAAATTTAGAAGAAAAGTCAGGTGACAAATTAATAGTTACTTCTAATAGTCTGTGTACTTCACTCCTAAAAGCCAAAGGATACAAAAAGATTCAGAGAACTGTCTGCTACTAACACTCTTGTGGCTATAGTGAAAGCTGCATTCGAGTGTCTAATAGATCTTCACCAGAAAATAGGCATATACATCTATGCTCATAGAATAGATAAGGTTCAAGTCAAATAGAAATTAGATTCTCTGCCATGAACTCTACCCCAAAGACAAAGCTCCATCACTGAAATTAAGATGAGCAAATGTCAGCAAATTTGAGACATGAGGGTTTATAACAAGGAAAATTTTTATTAAAAGAATAGGACTTTCATATTGTTCTGTTTTTACTCCCAACCAAAGGAATAATGAACACTATTTTTCAAAGGTGAAAAAACAAAGAAATCTGTATATTAATGTGATGAATATGCACATATATATGAAATTTGAATAGTTTACAAGATTTTTATCTTAGAAGTACAAGAGGTTTATTACAATAAAAAATAAACTTTTTCTATTATTTTCTTTTGGTTTGTTTGTTTTTTGAGACAGGGTTTCTTTGTGTAGCCCTAATTGTTGCTGTCCTGGAACTAGCTCTGTAGACCAGCCTGGCCTCAAACTCACAGAGATCCTCCTGCCTCTGCCTCCAAGTGCTGGAATTAAAGGCATGTGCCACCATGCTCAGCCTCAAAAGTAGAAATTTTAAAGCATTGTATTTACCAATGATGCTCAATATTGTGTTTTATTTTTTTATCATACATATATGCATGATGCTTTATCATCCATCAATTAACTAGATGGTTGGTGTGGGACAATTCTGTATTCTGTAAATTGTGTTTTAAATAATTGTGATTGGTCAGTATCCAGGCAGGAAGTATAGGCAGGACAATCAGGCAGGGAGTAGAGGTGGGTAAAAGAGAATAGGATAATTCTGGGAAGGAAGAAGCAGATTCCTCCCCAGGCCTGTCCCAACCACAGAAGAAGGAAGATGTGATTGTCCCCCTGAAAAAGGTACCGAGCCATGTGGCTAACATAGATAGAAATAATGGGTTAATATAAGTTATAAATGTTAATAAGAATCCTGAGCTAATAGGCCAATTAGTTTATAATTAATGTAGAATTCTGTGTGGTTTCTTTGGGGCTTACTGGCTGTGGGAACTGGGCAGGACAGAAACCCTAAAAAGCAGGCTCTCATGTTAATGATGGTGACTAAACTTTGGAAAGTTGAATGTCAAATCTTAAATCTTTCATTTTCAAGTGGAATTTATGAGCAGCAACATTAATGATTAGGAACTCTCTATATATACAAAATGTTAGTTGTTGTGTCTAAGCAAGTAAGTGTTAAGAGAATTATTTAGGAATGTTGTTATTGTTTTTCCTCTTGTTTTTATTGTTTTGTTTTTAATGGACTAAAAAGAATATATAGTTGTCAAGGATTAAGTTTGGAGATTCCTGTGAATTTCAGGGCAGACAGATGACTCAGCAGGCAAATGTGATTGCCACTAAGCCTGACCTCCCAAGCTTGATCCTACATGGGGCCTACATCATGAAAGGTAAGAATTGACTCTCCAAAGCTTTATTCTGGCTTCTACTGGAACCCCATGGCTCACACACATAGCAAACACACACACACACACAAATAAAATAATAACCCTAGGTGTGATAGCAGATGCCTGTCATCCCAACAGTGGGGAAATAAAGACAGGAAAATTTTTGCAACACATTGACCAGCCAGGCTGGTCACAGCTGTAAGGGCTGTGATCCTTGAGAGAACCTGTCTCAAAAAAATCAGGTGGATAGATATACAGAAATAAACAACCTTATGATCTTCACAAACATGCTCACAGATACATATACATGAACATATACACATGCTTATCTGACACAAAGAGGGGGGAGCAGGCACCGGGGGGAGGGGGAGGAGAAGGAATTTGAGGAGATCAATGTGTTTCATCTTCCAAGATCTATTAGTGCACACAAATATATTTTAATTAGTCTTGTTGCAATTATTTGAATCATTTCTAGACAAGCAGGACTGATGGGACCAGGACATTGTGATGAGACAGTATAGTCAAGGAGAAGCTCAGTTGTTTCTAAGGAATATCTCAAATCACTTAGCAAAATTCAGGAATAGTTCACAGTGAAAAATACACTATTAAAATTCAAAGAGGGGCTGCTGAGATGACTCAATGTATAAAGGAACTAGTCATCAAGCTTGATGTTCTGAATTCAGTCCCTGGTATAAACATGGTGTAAGGAGAGAACGTACTATTCTGGGAGTGGTCCTCCGACCTTCACAACCACCCTGTGGAATATGTGTGTTTCCCTACAACTTCCCTCAAAAAGTTGTATATATATAAATTATATACAACTCTATAAATTATTGAAACTATTCTGCAAGTAGTGGAACAAAGACAGAGCCCAAGAACAGCAACTATCTATTCAAATTCCAACTCACATCATCCTCAAATGTAGTCTAGACATCATCTTAAGTATACTTCTAAATCTCAGTATCATATGACACATCCAAATAAAATGTAGAGTTTCTGGAATGTGTTATCAATCAACTATTTTTCCTTTTGGTACATGTTTTTAGATATGTATGCCAGTTGATGGATACACTGTATGTGTGTGTGTGTGTGCGTGTGTGTGTGTGTGTGTGTGTGTGTGTGTGTGTGTGTGTGGATGTGGATGGTCTCCTCCATCACTTCCTATCTTATCTTTGTGGGCAAAGTCTCACACTGAACTGGAAGCTCACTGATACAGGCTATCTAAAATCAGGTCTTTAAGCATGCACACTAAACATCCTGCCAATTAAACTGTCTCTCTAGTCCTTTAACAATGAACTTTTACAAATAAGCATTGTCTATATCCCAACTTCTGACAAATCAAATCATATGTTGGAGTTAAATGTGGACTCTAAATATAGTGAGAATATCAGATGTCATTGTTGGATGATAACCAATAAAATACTGAAGCCTGAAATGTGAATTCTTAGGTATAATATAGTTATGAATTTATTGATATTGGAGCTGTGGATATGGCTTAGATCAAGTAAGTACTTTTGATGCAAACATGAAGACCAGAGTTCATATCCCCAAAACCCAAAGAAGTACTAGTGTCCCTGGAGGAGAATGACAGCCTGCCTGGAATCTCAGATCTCAGAACGTGAAGCTGGGTAATCCCACTTGGCAAAATGACTAGGCAGACTAGCTGAACCATTAAGCAATGGGTTCTGTGACAGATCATACCTCAATAAATGAAATGAAAATCAATTGAAAACGACAGCAACGTCAACTTCTGGGATCCAGTTCATATGTGGACATGCACCTTCATAAAGCCATGACTGACATACAGCAGGAGCATATTACTTAATTGTGGCTGACTGTCTCTGATGTAAAAGTCTCTCAATAACTGTTGAAGTAAGTCTACTAGTCCAACTCCAATTTATTCTAATCTTCTCTTTGCTTCCTAATACTCTCTCCTTAAACCTCTCCCTACATAATATTTATTTGCCAGTAATGTTCTTCAGTTTACAAACAAAGAAGTTATGCTTTAATCATTGATTGTCAACAAGTGACTAGGCTCTTAGGAATCACTTCTCTTTTTGCTTTGTGCGGTTAGCCACAGCCTGTGATTTCAGCTGCCCTTGTGCTGCACTGTGCTTGGCCTCCAAACATACCTCTCTGCAGTTTGCTTCAGGGCAGTCTGGCTGCATACTATGCTCACACCTTCACATGTTCTAACATGTGTGAAAGTTGTGAGCTGATGGAGAGGTCCACAAACATTCATCAGTTCCCTGCAGCTTGATCAAAAGCCTCACCTCATTGTATTTTTACTGATAGCAAATGCTAATCCAATCTTTTCTAAAAGTTCCTTTCTGTGGCTGGCTCAGTTGATGAAGCGCTTGCCTTGCAAACAGAATGTCTTATGCTTGCATCTCCGGAAACTGTGTAAAGAAACTGGGCACTATGCATAAATGTCTGCAAACCCTGCTTTTTTCTTCTTTTTTTT
>NW_026068005.1:4264168-4345853 GCF_014885135.2 Alexandromys fortis | reverse complement strand
TTCCCTGCCCTGTGGGAAGTCCAAGGACCACCCACCTCCATCCAGGTCTAGTAAGGTGAGCATTCAAACTGCCTAGGCTCCCACAAAGCCAATATGTGCAGTAGGATCAAAGAACCCATTGCCATTGTTCTTGAGTTCTCAGTACCAAATCAGGAGCAGAAGAAGAGAGAGGACGAGCAAGGAACTCAGGACCGCGAAGGGTGCACCCACACACTGAGACAATGGGGATGTTCTACTGGGGACTCACCAAGGCCAGCTGGCCTGGATCTGAAAAAGCCTGGGATAAAACCGGACTCGCTGAACATAGCAGACAATGAGGACTACTGAGAACTCAACAACCCCAGCTTTTTGAGGTGGAAAGAAGGGTACCCATGGAGGGTCCATGGACCAGTTATTCTTGCTGATATAATAAAAGTACTAGGTCAAAAAGATCCTGAAACAAACAAAGAGTGGATGGTTGTTGAGGAAAGAATTTAGGTTGCCTTCCAACCTTCATGCTTAAGTCATGCATGTATGTATGTGCTCTTAGCAAACTTCCCACCCACATAAAGTTTTTTGCTTATTGGTCCAATTAATCAACTAAAGTGAAGAGAAAGAAAATTTCAAGTTCAGTCTTAATAATGCAAAAATTTTTACACTTATAAATGAATTTTATAAATCTGTAAGCATTTTGAAACTCTGAACTTAGAAATCTATATATTTGAAAAGTTTTGAATAGGAAATATTTTGCAGTGATAACTTTAGAATGTTCTTTCATAAGGTTAAGAATTCCTCAGTGGTTTTCTAGCGGGTCACTGTCTATGTCACAAGCCTGTATATGGGTTGAAGGGTAATGTCTGAAAGCTAGGCAGAACCAAACCAAAGATATTCTGATAAACACTGGTCATCTGCAGGAAGAATATATTGCCATGACCGGAGATGCATAAGTTGAACTCAAATTCATCTGTTGCAGTTGAAGTGATTCTTTCTTTCTACATGTCAAATAAATTGGAAAACCACAGGGAGAAATCACTGGGAAAATATTGTGGGGCTTGATGGATTGTTCGCAATCCATAAATAAAATGAACATCTGGTTCCAGGGGAAAGATGACATTTGGATGAGATGTATGTTTGCCTCCATTCTGAAAACACTTCAGATTGGCACAAGATATTGCTCCTGTGGACACCTTTCAAGACGGGTTCTTTATCTGCTCTCCTCTTCCTTCAAATATGCAGTTGTCATCGAAAATAGAGTTTTTCACCAAACTTGAAGCAGTGTGGTAGCGGATTACTGTGTATTGGTACTGGAGTAAATGTGGAAGAATGTCAGAATATTCTAACATGCATTGACCAGGTGCCTGTTGCTGTTAAGGTATGGTGTTAAGGTTTCATTGTCCGGGCAGGTAAAGGAAGGAAAACCATGGCAGAAGGTGCTGCTAAGAATTCTGTCACAGCTGGACTGGAGAATTGGAAAGTGCTCATTTAGCATGTATTAATCTCTTGGTTTAGTCACCAGTACTACAGAAACTAGGCATGGTGTAAGGCTGTATTCCCAGCTCTCAGGAGGTAGAGGTAAGAGGATCAGCACTACAGAGACTGTCTCAACTATATAGTATGTCTGAGGCTAGAGTGGAGTACAGGAGTGTTGAGGGAGTGGCGGGTCTGCATCCCCAGCACCCGGCCGCCTGCATGGCTTATGCCCCGAAATAATTACATGAAAACTGTATTCTTTTAAACACTGCTTGGCCCATTAGTTCCAGCCTCTTATTGGCTAGCTCTTACATATTGATCTAACCGATTTTTAATAATCTGTGTTACCAGGGAAGATCTTAACCTGCGTCTGCTGGAGTGGGAGAATCATGGCGACTCCTCACTCGGCTTTTTTCTTCCAGCATTCTGTTCTGTTTACTCCACCCACCTAAGGGTTGGCCTATCAAATGGGCCTAGGCAGTTTCTTTATTAGCCAATGACCTTCCTCCATCACAGGAGACTAAGTTCTCCCAAATTTTGTTCATTATCCAACTTAGAGTAGTGAGAATAAAATATAGTAATAATTTCTGGACACACACAGCCACGTCATACTTCTCATGACAATAATTTTTTTCATTTTAATCTTTCAATGTATGTATATGGTGTTTGTGCCTGTGTGTACACATGTGGGAATACATGTATTTGCAGATATATATGCATATTCATGTGTATGGAGGCCAGTGGTTGATGCTTGGAAGCTTCCTTGATTACTCTCCACTTTACTTTTTGGGGAAGATTTTCTCGGTCCAATACAGAGATTGTAGACATTGGTAGTCTCACTAACCAGTTTGTTTCTGGAATCCCCTGTCACTTAGCCTCAAATGGGATATAATTGGGCTCCTTCAAGATTCTGGGAAATGTGCTATAATCTTCAGAAAACTTGGCAAGCTCTTTAACCATTGATTTATCTGCCCAGGCCTATGAAAGTGTTATTTTATGTATGAATACCTGAAAAGTTGAGAGAAAAACGGTGAATCCTTTTTATATGTTGAAATCAACAACTGAATGAAAGGGAAGCACTTGGTTAAAACCACCTCTAGAAATAAGTTCATAATTTTAAGAGACAGATGAGCAAAACAAGCTTCACTCTACAAGCAGCTTAGGCTCCACCCATTTCCATTAGCCTTCAGTGAGACAGTCTTCCATGAAGGAAGGTCCCATGATGGACATAAGTTGCTTACCATATAATGGGCAGGAAACAGAGATGCAGGCTATCAATGCTCACTGGCTTTTTTTTTTTTTCTTTTTCCCACCCAGGATTCAAGGTTTTCAGCTCAATCAAATATTTCCTTCCAGAGTTGTCAGTAATGTGGCATGGTGTTTTCATTATACTTGAATATAAATAATGGGTAGTCCTAACATCTTTTACAGTAGACAATAGTAATAGATCACAAAGGGGCAAAGACCACATCACTTTAGAAAAATGTCTTTCTTGAAAGCCACATGGAATCAGAACTAGATGCTTGTATAATGTCTCATGAGTACAAAATGGGTTTTGAATTAGAGGCTTCCATTCTCTAATTACTATGCTGTTTCTTCAACACACACTTGCAAAGTCTGCAAAGAGGATTGACATGCACTATCTATTTATAGAACAACCCCTTCATCCCAGGAGACACTGCCCTCTTTCAAGGTTGTAAGGGAGGGAAAAGTCAACACGAGGGAGCTGCTACCCTGGGTGACAACCAGCACTATAGCTCCAAGATCCACTTAAAAGAAATACTGTGGGATTTGTGCTGTACCCAACATAATACTTCATTCCAAGCATCACACATGCAAATCCATTCTACTTCCATGCCATCCCAATCCCCTCAAAAGTTCACAGCATGTTGTAAAGCAGCAGGAAAGAGTGGTTTGAAAAGACTTGCTTCACACTCATATAGGCAATGCATTAGCACAAGGTTCTCATTCATCTGACTATGTAAAGGAAGAGGAACTTATTTCACTCAGCTTTCAGAGGCTTTGGTACAGTTACAAGGTAAGTTAGTTTCACATTCTTAGTCTTTGGTTGGACAGAGAGCATCATGGTCACAAGAGTCCAAGTTGGAAAATGTTTCTGAACTCATGGTGGCCAGGAAGTAAAGAGAAGGTATTCTCTTACCAACAGGCTCTCCTTTGTTCCCTTTAATTTCACCAGGAGACCAGCTTATAGGGTAGTTTCAGGTTATGCCTGCCTCCCTTCACTCATTCTCTCTGGAGACATCCTTAAGGATACGCACAAGTATTCTTTGCTAATTTCCTAGGTGTGTATCAGTCTAACATGACAATCAACTTTGCTTTAGGTAACAACATAGAAGAGGGAAGACAACCCTGGCCAAGAGACTCAGATCCTATTCTGAAGCCATCTATGCTTGGGTATAAACTTACATACTACTCTTTCTTTATCTCCATGAGATGGGCAATATTATTCATCTGACCTCACAAACACGAATTCCAAAGTATCAATAACAATTCAAAAGGGGCCTCCAAGAGGTCTCAGAGAGTGGAAGCAATTGCTGCTGTACTTGACTCTCTGAGCTCCAGTAAAACACCTGCATGACAGGAGAAACAGTCTTGCCCCTTGTACAATAGTGTCTGCACATGTAGTAGACAGGTAAATGTAGATAAAAAACAAGTCAACATAAGACAAGTGGAAGTTACTTTACTAGTATTTTTTGATCTAAGAATACTCTACTCTGCATCAAATATCAAATTTCTGTGTTACTATATTTAAAAAGTTTTTACATGTTATGTCACCAATTATATATGTCTGGGTCTATTATTTTATTTTTTAATATTAAGGATTGATTTCCAGTTTAAATTTTCATAATCGAAAGTGTGTAATTTATGGCAAAAAATCTACACAATAATGTGTATGCAAAGAATATATTCTCATTTTAATGACATCCCTTGGCTTAAACAACTTACCTAGATAAATACATGCAATATGTATACCCTTTTATTATTTTCAGAATGGTTCTGAGACAACATTCATGCCGTCCAGTAGGCTTCAAGAGTTTTATAGAGGCAAATACAACCTTGAAATTGTGGATTTCCTTCCTTCCCCTCCAGTCCCAGAATTACAACCATGCACTATTACTTCTTGTTTTTATGGTACTGGGTACTAAATCCAGGGCTTCATATATGCTAGGTGTGGTGGTTTGAATATAAATGACCACCATAAGCTCATATATTTGAATACTTGGTACTTAGTACTTGGGGAAATGGTTTGGAAAGGATTAGGAGGAGTAAGCATGTCACTGGGAATCTGCTTTGAGGTTTCAAAGGAATCAGGCCATTCCTAGTGTGCTCTCTGTCTCTCTCTGTGTCTCTCTGTGTCTCTCTCTGTGTCTCTCTCTGTCTCTCTCTNCTCTCTCTCTCTCTCTCTCTCTCTCTCTCTCTCTCTCTCTCTCTGGTGTCTCTCTGCCTTGGGGTTATAGAACAAGATGTGATCTACAAAAGGTCTCATCAAGACCATCAAGAGGTTTCAGCTATTCCTGACTGCATGGTTTTGCTCTGCCATCATAGACCCTAATCTTCTTCTCTCTCTCTCTCTCTCTGGTGTCTCTCTGCCTTGGGGTTATAGAACAAGATGTGATCTACAAAAGGTCTCATCAAGACCATCAAGAGGTTTCAGCTATTCCTGACTGCATGGTTTTGCTCTGCCATCATAGACCCTAATCTTCTGAAAACATAAGCCAAAATAATTCCTTTCTTTTGTGAGTTTCTTAATAATGGTCTATTGACATAGTAATACAAAAGTAACCAAGATGCTAAGAAAGTATCAATTGAGCTACATACCTTTTATAATTAATGTACTATGTATTAAGTCTTATATCACCCCTCTTAGATAAAATAACAATAGCAAACAAAATATACTTCCACCTACCTGGAGTGTGTACACAGGTGAAAATATATGTATTTTGCATATACACATATCTGAATATAAGACAATGCACTGCATTTCTTAATGATTTTTAGACTCATGTGCATTTCCTTTGTGAAGATATTCTTTAATATTATAGTCAATAATCTTAAATATACTTCTTTTCATATTTGCCCCAATATTCACAATAGATTTCTAAAGGTTTGATTAATACATCAATGAGTAAACCTTTATTCAGTTTTACCAGATGCTGCCAAATTTCTCCTCATTTTGGTTAAGTCATATAGTGCCTGTACCAACTCCCAATGACAGACAGCATGTGCAGATAACCAAATGTTTAGATTTGAGCTCATCAAAATGTTGATTAATACTATTGCAATGGCTGGGTGGTGGTGGCACACGCCTTTAATCCCAGCACTTGGGAGGCAGAGGCAGGTGGATCTCTGTGAGTTCGAGACCAACCTGGTCTACAAGAGTTAGTTCCAGGACAGGCTCCAAAACCACAGAGAAACCCTGTCTCGAAAAACAAAATAAAAAAATAAAAATACTATTGCAATGTGTTTTAAACTTCTGTTTCTATTTTTATAAGAAATTATGAGGGTCTTTCTTTAGGAATCACATGGTTTTCCTCTTTTCCGTCCATTCTCTACAGTGGTCTTTTTTGGGTTTTGTGTATTTTGACAGTTTGATTCTTGCTAAGAAACTATGGTACCATTTGCTCTCTTAATGTATCTCTGCAGGGTTAAAATTGCTCAATTAATGGTCTCTTTTAGTTAAACTCAATGCACATTTAGAAACCATAATGTGTGTTAGAAATTAGCGTATGTTTTATACAGAAGGATGGAACTATCTGACATTCTCCATGACCCTCCCTCCTTAATTTTTACTTTCTTCCACACCTCCAATCTCAGACCATCTGATGTTACTTAGAATCTACAACTATCTTTCAATGCTCTCTCCTAACCGTAAGGACCCATAGATCTAACGGCCATCAATATCACCTGACTTCTACATGTCTTCCATCTCACTTTTCCTCTCTCTTCTCCCATTCCTTAAGAAACTATTTTGATATATTCTTTGCTGCTTTTATCATTTCTCACCTAAATATCATAAAATATAATCCTAACATAGCTCTCTCTCTTTCTGCCTCCCTGCTTCTTAAGTTAGAAATTTCTACCTTGTTATAGTCATACTCCCCTAGATGTTATGATCATTTGAGTTTGGAAGACTTGATGGACTTCTTCTCTATATGAGATATAGATGCATAAACAACTTCCATTCAAATATGTGTTTATACATGATTTTTGGTCATAAATATATGGGTGTATGCATGTATGTGGGTTTCTTCGATATATGTGACTTAAACACACACATACATATAAATTACTACCCTCTATGTACACATGTAGCCTCTAATCATATATATTTTGCCATGTATATATATATATATATGACTTTCTTTTACACACACACATACACACACAGGTGACTTAAATGAATATGTAGACATAAATTGCATTAATACATAACAGATGAAACTTTCCTGGTTAATAGTTTCACATTGAACATATAAAGCCTAGGACACTCCATCAGTTCCAGTGTTTTCACACCATCTCCCCTAGAAGATTTAGACTCATGAAAAAAGTGTTTCTATTTTCCTACAGTTATCACCACCACCCAATTAGACAAGAGTAAATGTCTATATTTATGTTATTTTTTGTGGTTTGTTGATTATAATCATAAAACCAAAACCCCATACATCCTTCTTTTAGTTTCCTCCATAAATTTAGCAAACTCACCATTTTAATATAGGGTGACATAAAGTTAAAATATGCCTCAATAAGCATTTAAATTTTATGCATTTCTGTCAGATTTTTGGAAAGAACCTATCATTTTAAAGACTTCAGTGGTTAATTTTTCATGCATAATGAATTTGGTGAAATGGTTCATTAATATTCTGTGAGCTCTTTTTTAGTACAGTCACTCGCCTGATCAATTAAAATTTTTGTCACTTAGTATTTCTTTATTGAAATGCTCTAAATATAGGTCATTGAATGCTGAAGATTAAAATGTCTTTTGGGGGATGTTGCAAGTGGTGTGTGTATGTGAATATGGGTTTGTGCATATTTTTGTGTCTGTGTGTGTGTTGTTTGTGTCTGTGTGTATGTTACAGACATGGAAGAGGATACATAAGCCTATGTGCACACAAAGGGAGGAAGAGGATGTTAAGTGTTATGCTCTATCCATCTCCATCTTGAGATTGGATCTTTTATTCAACCTGAGTTAGGATGGCAGGCAGAAAAATCAAGCTGTCCTTTTTTCTCATCCCCTCAAGATCACCAGGGCAACAGATATATGCAAAAATATACATATTTTTATTACATAGATATTAGGGATATGAACTCCGGTCCCCATGCTTATATAACCAACTCTTTTTTGTACTTTCTCCCATCCCCCCCAAAAATTTAAATTCTTGACTTCAATTTTTTTCATGAATAAGATGTAATTTACCTTCCAACAATATTAGAACCATGTACATACTCTTACAAATTACTGAGTCATTATAATCCAGGAGTTTGCAGAACCCCTCCTCACCAATAGAAATAAGCTCTTGAAATAGCAACCAGATGCGCAGTGAGTTTTAAGCTTCAGACACAATATGACAATGTCATCATATTGTTCCTAATAGTTGACTACCCTAGTGATATAATTCACTTATTATCTAGCTCATGCGACATCCTAACATGATTTTTAAAGGAAAAGCATCCAATAATGCCCTTTTATACCACCATAAATTCCATAATTTGATTGATGCAGAAATCAAGACTACTATATAAAATTTAGTTTCCCAAATAACTGATGAAACTGATGATAAATTATCCTTTAAAATCTTTAGAATTCATTGTAATTTTCACACAATGGTAAATTTGCTCCTTTCTGCAAGAGTGCATCTTTCAGGCTATTAATGGCACAGCTTACTTAGGGCATCTGCTTGTCCTCAGTCACCATTTAGATTCAGACAATGAGAGAGAGCACATGCTTGCATCCAGATATCTGTCTCTTGTACAAATGTTTGAAGGTGTGTTGGGTGATGAGATAAATAGCTGTCTTTCTTATCTAACAATTATTAATATCCAATACTGCAAGGCCGATGTTGACCTTGGTCATTCATTACAGCTGACTTGACTTTGTCTGTTGCTGCTTCCCCATCAGTGACTCCTGTGCAGCTGTGATGAATGGGAGCATTCCTCAAGGGCAGACTCTGAAGAGAACGTCAGCCTTGTCAGGCCTCTGCTCTCATCTCAGAAAACACCAGGACCAGAAGAAATATGACTTTGCATGTACCCTCGTGTATTCACCAACTTCACTTCCTAGCTGTGTTTAAAATTGCTTCTTTTTCTTGCAAAAAGTAGTCAGTCTGGCACAGTGGGGTCAAGTGTGCAGATGACCCAATAACTCTCAAGAGGTGTGTGTGTGTGTGTGTGTGTGTGTGTGTGTGTGTGTGTGTGTGTGTGAAGTACTTCCTTTGAAAATCTACATTGTAGTAAAAAAGTAACTATAATAACAGTCAAAGCTGAGATCATTCAGATTCCTGGACAAGTTTTAATACTGGCTTTATCTAGGTCTATATCTGAAGGGGATAAACATGGACAGGAACAAACATCCTTTGTTTTGGAGTCTCTTTGGAAAGGTCACACCTTAGTTGGGAAGGTATCACAGTAGTAAAAAGTGGGTACTACTTTTGTAGAGAACCCGAGTTTGGTTTCCAACTCTCAGGCTCATAGCTGTCTGTAATTCCAGTGCCATGGGATCTGATGCCCTTTTCTAGTTTTGTGGGTAGCTGCAATCACACATGCACATACCCACACATATACATAATCGTTCATATTGTTAAAAAAAGAAATAAGCAATTCAAATAACCCGACCACTAAAAATGGTGGCTTTCATGTACTCTTTATATCTAACCAGGGATAGGAAGAGTTTTGACTTGTGTGCAAGCGCCTTACACCATTTTATTTTTATGTAGAGTGCAGTATACTATACCACACTATATGTATATGTATACTATATGTATATGAGCATGGTAGAATTGTGTTACTATTCATGGCTGTGAGTATAGGGATATGTGAGTCATGAAAATCATGAAGTGCTCAGAAGACAATTTTAGCTGTGATTCATTGCCTTTCTCCTTATTTGATACAATGTCTCTTGGTGTTTGCTGCTACAAATGCCAGGTACCCTGTGAGTTTCTAAGGATTCTGCTGTCTCACCATAGGAACTCTGGGAAGCAGATGCATGCTGTGGAGTCTAGCCATGGGTGGGTTCTGTGGATCTGAACAGATTATCAGGCTTGCATGACAAATGCTAGCATTCTGTATATGCTGACATCCGAGCTATCCTTGGATGAATGGGAATAGCATGCAATGGAGGAACAGGATGCCTAAGAGATAAGTTAAACTCTTGCTTTCTAGAGCAGATAACTGCTAAATGCAGCCCTATGGCTAGCTCTGCCATACCCTTCCTGTCAGAAATTCTCTTCTCGCTTATCCTTGACCCTTCCCTACAATTATCTTTTCCCTTTTCCTCCTTCCTTTCTGTCTCTCTAGTCTCTGTGTCTGTTTGTGTCTCTGTCTCTGTCTGTCTTTCTCTCTCTCCCATTTCAATCTGTCTGTGTTTTTCTCTCCTTGCTTAATCTTGGTCTTGAGTTCTCATTCACCTACCCAGCTCTCTTTTGGCTGGGATTCATATATCTCAGGTTGAATTCAAACTCACTGTATAGCCAATAATGACTTTGAAATTTCCTCTTGCCTATACCTCCCCAGAGTTAGTAGTACAGGTGTGTGACTTTTCAATTTGTTTGTGTATTTCTACAGTTAGAATTCAGGGTTTCATACATGCTAGGCAAGTATTTTACCAACTAACTGAGCAACATTCCCTGGCCCAGATAAAATTTCTGAAATAAGATGGAGGCTTTAGCCTCCAGATCTTTTAATTATACATCATGATGCAGAGAATTAAACACAATCTGCCTAAGCACTTGTCTCAATATATGTGGGTAGGCACAATATTTCACCAGACTTTTCCTTTGTGACTTCCTACAAATCAATGAAAGTTGCTCACTTTATGAGTTTTCATGCTAAAACTGGCTGAAGATTATTTTTCATGCTTCAGAATGAAAAGAGCAGATTGCCTTGCCTTGCAAGGTCTTAGTGTAAAATCTGAAGATGTTTTATATTGTAAAGTGATTTATAATTCTTCATATTCACAAGCTGGACTATGTGTGTCTTCATTCACTGGTAG
Source organism: Alexandromys fortis (assembly GCF_014885135.2). Lineage (NCBI taxonomy): Eukaryota > Metazoa > Chordata > Mammalia > Rodentia > Cricetidae > Alexandromys > Alexandromys fortis. The sequence goes on along the minus strand of NW_026068005.1, from coordinate 4,335,178 downwards.
GATGCTAGTTATTTCCAGGGGACATAATTTGCCAGACATCTCTTGAGTGTGCCATGAGACTGGCACTGTACAGAAACACACTCATGTGCCCCATCTAACACTTTCAAAGCCCGAAGCCCAGGAGAATCCAAGCTTCTTGGTTGTCCTTTGTCACTGTTACTAGATTATATGATGGAATGTCTGATTTAATTTGCATAACGAGCATCTAAGCTAAGAGATCTTGAATTATAATACAGCAGAGGACTGATTCCTCATGGGATAAATGAGTCATCTCCACCTGGCCCTCATATATAAAGGTGGAATTAGTTTTTCTCAGACCTATACTTGAAATTTTATCCATTCAGTACTGATGACAAACAAGGGCCTTTGCTAATGTCATTTCAGGTTCCTTCTCTATCTATGCCATTTAAGGAGAATTTAAAAAAGAAATTACCAGAGTTTTAGCTGATTTTCATGCATGTGTCCTCTCCTAATAGAACCCCTAGGCATTGTAATACACATGGAGACACCAAGGACCAGATGGCTACAAACTACTTTCTGTTATTCAGTGGTGTTTCCTTCTTTTCAAAAGACATATTTTAAATATTATCATTATATTTATATATTACTAAACATTTATGTTTTATTTTATAAACACTTTATGCATTAGTAAACTTCAGTCCTGTGACCTACCATAGTGAGCCGCCTGTAAGATATTCTGGTGTCACGGTGGTAGGAATGTTTTGGGAATAAGCAACCGCTTTTTGATTGTATTTAAGGGCCATTCCATGATATGGAACTCATCCATGAATGACACTGTTAAAGTGGCCAAGAGGAGTGGCTATGGATGGAGGGGAAAACATAACACCACCATCTGTTAAAGGTACATTGCAATAACAAAATTCCTACTGAAATACTGCTATGTTCATAGAAGAGTCCCTTGTTAATTCCTCACTAGCTAAGCTTCTTATTGCACTAGATTGGAGTTAACATGGATACCCATAACTGTCCAGTGTGCAGAGAGTGAGAGCCTTTGGAGCCCTCAGTCATAAACACTATATCTTCATCAAAGCTCTCCTCTAAGGGCTCAGGGAGCTATGCAGAAGAGGAGATAGAACAATTCTAAGAGAGGTGATGGATGGAAACAGACTCTTCTCTAAAAATGGGCAGATGCATATATGAACTCACAGAAACTGTGATAGCATGCATAAGACCTGAGGAGTGGAAATAGACATAGGGTCTCATCCCCAGCCAAGAACCTATCTTCAACTAATATCTGGTGACAAAGGGAAGATCAGTTTTCGCTAATGGAATGTCACTAGGTATTAATCAGATTTCAGGGCAGAACCCATGTCCAGGAGTAGATGGCCAACATAAAATTAATTCTGTGATTTTTTTTGTTCTGATAGCATTGTTTTGTCATTTTTTTGCCTTCTTGGTCTTTTGTCTATTTGTTTTGATTTTTGTTTTAGTGGTGTTTTTTTTGTTTGTTTGTTTCTTACTTTTGTTTTTTTTGTTTTGTTTCTTAATTTTGTTTTGAAAAAGAGAAAGAATGGATGATAAGGAGGTGGGTAGGATTTGGGGAGAGTTAGAAAAACATGGTCAAATATGTTGTATGAAATTTTTAATTAAAAAATAAAACATGCAAAAGCATATTATTTTAATTTTGTAGATATGTGTGTGGGTGTATGTTTGTTTGCTGTGGGGGGAGCTGCCCACAGAAGGTGGAAGAGGACAGAAGAATCCACTGGAGCTGGAATTACAGGCAACTATGTGCAATCTGAAGCAGGGGATGCTGGGAAATGAACTGTTGTTTTTTTTTTTTTTGGAATAGATGAGATGCTCCTAAACTCATATCTCTGTCACATCTCCTGCCCCTATGGCATGACTTTCTAGAAATTTTAGAAAGCATTTTTCTTGATTTTGTTTGTTTTGTTTTGAGTTTTTTTTGTTGTTGTTGTTTGTTGAAATAGGGAGCGACGGGACTGTGTCCCCAGCACCCCGGCCACCTGCTAGCTCATGCCCGAAATAACAACACACAAATTGTATTCTTTAAAACACTGCTTGGCCCATTATATCTAGCCTCTTCTTGGCTAACTCTCGCACCTGGACTAGCCCATTTCTAATAATGTGTGTAAGCACCCCAAGGTGCACTTACCGGGAAGATTCTAGCCTACGTCCATCCTGGGTCGGAGCTGCCTGGGAGAGCGGAGCCTGGCATCTCTACTCCAGAGAGCAGAGCTGTCAAGTCTCTCCGGGAGCAGAGCAGAGTCTGTCTGAGGAATCTTACCTCACTTCCTCTTCCTCCTGTTTACTCCTCCCACCTATGTTTTAACCTATCAGGGCAAGCAGTTTCTTTATTTAATTAATCAATGAAATCAACAGATTGATATATGACACTCCCACATCAGTTGTTCTTTTTTTTTATAGGGCCTGAAGTTCTTCTTCCTCCCTAGAATTTGGATAAAATGATTGGGTCTACACATTGTTGAGTATGAAATCCTAGACTTTCTACATGCTAGCTAAGTACTTTACCAATCAACTACATCTCTGGCTTGGAAGCTAGGTAAGCTTTTTAGTGTTAAAATATTATCTACTACTAAGTATACTCTGATACAATACAGATGGGAACATCTGATTTTTCCCTATAGTCTTTTATAGAGAAAAGAGTTTATTTGACTTTAACTTTGTAATATTCAAAGAAGGTTAAACTCAATAAGAAAGCTGACATTTTTCCAAATGAAAAAATAAAACAGTTCAACTAAAAATTCCTTTTGTGAAATGGTTTGTAGTCTTTATTAATGAGCCAATAAAATATTCCAATACTACTATTTTTCTTCCTGGAATATTTAATAACAATTTTTAGAACTATGTGGTATAATTTGTGTTTTGAAAAAATGAAATAAAATAGTTAGCTATATTTTAATAAGCTTAAAATAGTTCTCTGCTTCTTAAGCATATAGGATACAAAGGACATAAAAACCCAGGAGTTGATAATCTTTGTAGTAATTATTGTGTGAAAATAAAAGATTTGAGTGGATTCTAGGAAGGCTAAATATGTTAACCTCTCCCTCAGCAAAATACTCTCTTGCTCACTGAAAGATCATCTTCGGTTTTGAACATATGGAGACATTTTAGGGTAAATGTCTGGGAGAATGATATATTTAATTTGTGTGTGTGTGTGTGTGTGTGTGTGTGTGTGTGTGTGTACGAGGTGAGGACACCCACTCAATAGTACATCTGTGGGGATCAGAAAAGAACTGGGAAGAGTTGATTCTTTCCTCCTGGTTTGTGGCGTCAAACTGCTGATGACAGACGTATACAACGTGCTTTATCCTTGGAATCACGCATCTCACCAGCCCAGAACAAGCTATTCCAATAAATGTTCCTACTTATCAAATTGTGCTAAGCTCACATAATATAAGAAAGTGCTCTTGATGAAATCATAATTATATGTAGAGAGCTCCCATATTCTTAAATAATAATATAAAACATTTCACAAAGTCAGACCTTGTCCAAGGTGAGTTTTGGGCATCACACAGTCAATCTGTATCCTTACATCTAATTATCATAGAAAATATAAGGTCCTTATTATTAATTTCTGTATAGCGTTATTGTTTCTAAGTAAAATAGCTCAAGCATGAATATTTCAAAAAGCACAGAATCCTCTCTTTGAATATGTCAACAGTTCCTGCCCTTTCACCTGTCCACAGGTGATTGCTCACCAATTCTTTTCAAATTTTGGAATATATAAGTATGTCTTTTGTTTCAAGTCTAATGGTTATGGATAGAGGCATTTTCTTTACTATAATAGACATACAAAATATGCAGGCCAATGAGATAGAGATGAAGATATTCAGGGATATTACATACTTTTACATGTGTACAGACACGCAATGCACAGTATTGAGGTAAACGGAATTCTTTTGATGACAGTGATCTTCCTACCACTGTGATCGACTGCAGAGTTAGTTGACTTAGGAGAAAGAAAGAATTTAAGCTATAGTTTCAGGGTTTGAGTTGCTGCCAGTAGTTTGAACTGCTCAGAAGCATGTGACTAGGCCGCAAACAGAGACTGCAGCAGAGCAAATGTTTATTTTTTGGAATGCAGAAGAGAAGGAGATGGAAGTGCTCAGGATTTGTTCCCTATGGTCACTTGTTAAGAATTCAATTTCCTCTCCCAAATCCCACTGTTGCTGAGGAAACCAACATTTCCTTTGTAGTTCTTAGTCTCATTAATAAAGAATTTAGAAGCCTGGCAGTGGGTGGTGGCACACACCTTTAATCCCACCCAGCACTCAGGAGGCAGAGTCAGGCAGAGTTTGAGGCCAGCCTGGTCTACAGAGTTAGTTCCAGGACAGGGTCCAAAGCTACAGAGAAACCCTATCTCTAAAAACCAAGTAATTAATTAATTAAAGAATTTAGAAATGATGTGATAGGTATTTTGAGGATAATTTTATTAGAATTAAAGAGAAGTAGCAGAGCAAGCAAGCTGTGATGTTCTTGGCAATTGGCAGAGAGACTGAGAAGAGAAAGAGAGCAGAATGTTGTTGCCTTAGCCTGGTACATTCCACAGACAGGCACCTGTTAGAAAGGCCTGTGTGTACTTCCTGGGGGAAGTGCCTACAAGAATCTGCATTGAGAGGAAGCTTCTGTGGAAAGAAAAGAACATGATCTCATTATTAACTAGATAATAACGACTCATTAGTACAAATGCTAGCTCTCCACCAGGGGCTTGAGCTGCATCTTAGAACAATGCGCAGATCCTATCACCTTTTCATATGATAATTTGAGTTCCAAGAGATGGTCAAACTGATGTTTACATTTCTAGTGTGAGGCAGGATGTGGGAGATGGGTCATGAAACTTTAACAGATGGAGGCATCGCCTCTTAGAAGTTCTCTGATCTGCAAATCTCACCAACACTGCAGACAAAGTTTCCTATACAGCAACAAAACCATAGGCGAACATTCTAGATGCAAACTATAAGTTTTTGAGTTTAGCTTACTTGTGACACCAAGGTTCAAAAGGTATGAGATCTTAGGAAATACAGCTAGGGAACACAGAAGTTCTTTTTGGGTCACACACATTTTACAGGTATTAATAACCAAAATGATTTCATCATTAGTAACACTGATTGGCCAACTGATGGCTGAGTATTAAATCATAATTAGCCCTCTTTCACAGATGTAGTAGTAGCAGATGTACCAGTACATGTAGGAATATCAGCAGGAGTCTCTTGTTGTCACATTATGGATAAGGAAACTGAGGCTGGTGAAGTCGAAGAGCCTGACAAGAACCATATGACTATGGAGGACCCAGCCTCACCCTTGGCTGCCTAATCTCTGGAGTCCACATTCCTGACACTGCAGGAGTCTGCTTCTGCCATAACCACTAGGCATATGCTGTTCTCAGGCAATGTTCCATGACAAAGCATGTGAGCTCTCCTCTGCATGCTGACAAATGCTTCTGTACAACTGCACCAAGGTTGTTACAGAAATACCAGTCTTATAAATCTTTATGCTGTTGTGTCTAGCTTTATGTGTGTGCTGGAGTCTTAAATTCAGGTCCTCACATCTATGTAGCAGTGTTCTATGCACTGAGCCACTTCCCTGGCTTTATGGTACATTCTGTTCAATGTGTTCTAATGTCTGTTTGTGTGAGAGATAACATGAGGGATTTATTGGGCATCTGACTTTGTTTAACACAATGTCTTTACAAATGCACAGCTTTTCATATCTGAATAACATTTTGTTCTATACATGCACCACACTTCCTTCCAATGAAAGACCCTTGGAGAGGACCTTCCATCCGGTGAAGACCCTGTGACCCAGATAACACTCCGAGACCACTGGCTGCAATCAGCAAGAGGTTGGGTTTTTTTTTTTTATTGAAGAGGTATGGAGAGAGTGGACAGCCTTGTCGTGTTCCTGATTTTAGTGGGATGACTTTGAGTTTAGCAAGAGGTTTATTAGGTAAACACAGGTACCTGCAGGTGGCAAAGTCTTTCAGAAGACTTGCATGCCCACAGACTGGGAGAAGGTCTTTTTATAGGAAAGAGGGCGGCAAAAGCAGGTTTACACAAGCAGAAGCGTGGTTATTGGTCAGTTGGAATGAGGCAAGGGGCATAAATGGTTTTTCTTCTCCCAGCACAGATGTATGGCAACAGATATCCTGTTCTTATTTTACAGATATCCTGTTTTGCAGACATCCTATTTCACAGTTATCCTGTTTTGTAGATGTCCTATTTTACAGATATCCTGTCTTGCAGATAGGGGCCTGACCTCACCCTTCACTTACATTTGTTTCTTTCAAAGCCTTGCAAAATGACATTACAGTAGCTAAGCTGGGGTCTTTCATAGGGGTGACTGTTCCTTTTGTGAACTGCTAACATTCTAAGTTTGGCTCATATGCTGACTACAGGTATCCTGTTTTTCTAAGCAAACGGGATGTTCTCATGAGAGCAGGCTAGCTGCAGGTCCTGAGGGGGTCCTGAGGGTCTCAAGCAAACAGGATGTTCTCATGGGAACAGCCGACTGTAGGTCCTGATAACCTTTCAAACAGACAGGAGTTCTCACAGGAGCATGCTAACTGCGGGTTCTGAGAGGGGTTCTGTAGGGTCTTTCACCACCACTTATCTCTAGATGAGCATAAAGTTTGATGCAATTTCTAAGTGATTATGAAGAGAGCTAAATGAAGTGGGGCCTCACAAGTACCTCCTTAATATGTCGGTTGTATTCGGGTCTGTATCCATTTGATAGATATGAACCATAAAACAGCTAAACAGTTCTATTTTTAGGGATTTTTCATTATATTATTAGTAGTAGTGGTAGTATTATTGGTATTATTAGTATTAGTGTGTGGGTATCTGCTGTATGTGTGTGAGCATGTATATGTCATGGCATACATGTGGATGTAAGAAGACAACATTAAGGAGCCCCTTCTCTCATTCGATCCTTACTCAGGTTCTAGAATTTACCAGTTTAGTCATCTACTTGACACAAAGTTTTCTTTCTTTCTTTCTTTGTTGTTTTTTTGTTTTGTTTTGTTTTGCCTCAGTTTCTCTATGTGTCCTTGATTGCCCTGGAACTCACTCTGTAGAACAAGTTGGCATCAAACTCAGAGATATGCCTGCTTCTGAATCTGAATGTTGGGATTAAAGGTGTGTATCACCTCCAGGAGACCCAATATCTTCTTGATAATAGACATTATAAGAGAGTAAGATGACATCCCACTATGATTTGACTTGACCTTTTCTTTTTTTTTTTTTTTTTTTTATTTTATTTTTTTTTTTGTTTTTGTAAGTCTATTGGTCATCAGAATCTCTTTCTTTGGGAAGTCTCTACCTTCCACTGTGGCCCACTTTTAATTGGATTATTTAGGGAAGGAGTTAATTATATTATCATATTCCTAATATTTTATTAATGTTCTGTATCTTAGATGAGCAATTTTCAAATTGCTTTTTTTATTCTGTAACTTCATTCCCAGGCGATCTAATGCCCTCTCTGGGACAACCCAGCTGTGACACACATGGTGTGCCATTGCACTGCAGATGGAACATTTACATACATAAAACAAGTTTTTAAAAAATCTCATCTTCTGAGTAGCACAAACTAGAAGTTGTGTGTTCAATAACTGCATGTGGATGGTGATGACCAGAATAGAATGTACAGACAGGGGACACACACTTATTGTTGTAGAATGTGTCTTTGGGCAGTATAGATATGTAATAACATTTCTCAGTATCCACTATGATAAGTTTCTCTGAGAAATTAAAAGGTATAATAAAAGGATGAGTTTTGATAATTTGATAAGTTTTCTTAAGCCCCAAGTTCTTCACTGATCCCCTTTGTTTAGTGTAGGCAAATGATCATCAAAGTGTTTTTTATGAAACAAACTCAGATATTTGGACAGTTCGCTGAGTTAATAAAATGCATGCTGTATAGGCATGATGACCTAAGTCTATATTCCCAAGCGCCCTTGTAAAAACTGGGCATGTCTGTGTATGTCTGTAACTCCAATGCTGGAGGACAGAGACAAGTGGCTTCTGGGGGCTTGTTATCCAGCCAGTCTAACTGAAGGAGTAAGCTTGAGTTTCTCTGAAAGACTCTGACTTAAAGAAAAAATAAGGTGGAGAAGTGATTGAGGAAGATGTTCTGTCTCAATCTCTGGCATCCTCACACACATGACAGTAAGCACACACACACACAAGCAACACAACAATGTTTATACAAGCAAGCAAATAAAGAGTCAGGGAAGGAAGATACTTGTTTCCAGATACAGTCTTTTCTTTATAAATTCCAAGCTTTATTTTATTATTTGCTCTTGTCCCATACCTTACATTCATAACTCCCTCAATTTCTGCTGCCCCTAAATATCAGTTTTTAGGTCAGAGCATGCCATGTTATCATCGGGAGATATGTAAGTAAAACTGAGACATAGTGGTTAAGACCCTCTGCTTGCCCTTAAATTAAAGGAACAAAAGAAAGCATAAGTGGATTCCAGGTCTGAAGATAATTTTGAAGAATATACTGGGTTCTGGCTGCTAGGGAAGTTTGTCATAAATAAAGGAAGACTTATGTGTCTTAAATCACAACACATGGGTAAGTTATCTCCCTCATCCTCAGAGCAACTGTGAACGCAACTATATCCAGGTACAATAGCCCCATGCAATTTGATCTGAACTGAGGTTCAGGAGAATGGCTGTTCTCTCTGCTGTATGCAATTACCTTATCTCATCTTCTCTAGAGAAGCTATTTGAGATTAGCAAACTGTTCTCCTCTGTCCTTCAAAGACACCTGGACCAATTTGTTGGAGGGAAAGGACCAGCAGTATTGGATGACTGGCTGGGTTCCAGGACCTCAGCGTTTGTGAATTGAGTCTGAACACTTGGAGCTCCATGGGACTTGTGGAGAGCTTTGATAAAATTGCTGAAGAAGCTGGCTGGGACAGCAGATGTAGGCACACATTGCACCCTATTCTAAAGTTAGTTGCAAAAAAAAAAAAAAAAAAAGACAAATGCAAAATAAGTCCCTCACCCTCAAAAAAAAAAAAAAAGCATGAAAGGGTCTTTCCTTTCAGAACAGCCCAGAGGACTGGCTCATACAAGGGCTGTGCTAGGCGAAGAGACGGCTGGATTCTGGAAACTGGTTAATATATTGAAGAAGGGCTTTCATGTACTCACTATTTATTATTAACATAGACTCTGAGCTTGTAAATTTAGATGTTAATTACAGAAGGCAGATGAGTTCCAGACTGGGGAGATGGTTTCATCTGTAAAACACTTGTCTTGCAAGCATAAGAAACTGAGTTTGATTTCTGGAACCCGCATAAAACACAGGGCATTGTGTCATGAAGTTGTAATCCCATCACCAGGGTCGTAGAAACTAGAGAATCCTAGGACTCGCTGGTCAGCTAACCGTGGCTGTCTGAAAATAATGTGGGTGAATCTCCTAAGATTAGACACTATTGTTCACACATGTATGTGCACACCTGTACACATAGACCCACTCACATGTTGCTTTGTTTTGTTTTGCTTTGCCTTTCTCTCTCTCTCTCTCTCTCTCTCTCTCTCTCTCTCTCTCTCTCTCTCTTTCTCTCTCTTTCTCTTTTGGTTGTTTTAAATTCTTTGTATATATGTATGTGCATGAATGTATATGTATATATATATGTATGTATGAGTACTTAATGCATGTATGTATAGCTGTAGAGGTATGGATTCAACCACACCTGTCATCCCTCAGATGCTGCAAGCCTTGATTTTTTGAGACAGGGTCTATAAGTGACCTGAAATTTTCCAGAAAGGCTAGGGTGGTCAGCCAGAGAGCCACAGATATCCATTAGTTTTTCCCTTCCCAGTGTTGGGATTAAAAGCAGTTGCCACTACATATTGCTTTTTTTCCCCTAAAACAGGTTGTTCTGGATATTGAAATCAGATCCTCATATTTGTGAGGCACTTTACTAACCGACCCATCCTTTGCCATGCATGGGTAAATACCTTCTTCATGTCTGAACTCACACTCATTTTCCTCGTCTAGGCTACTTGAGAAGTGAGAATGTCCATAAACTTAAGCTTCCATCAATCATGACAAAACTGATCTTGTTCCTCCCAGATAAAATATGTACATAAAATTTAATCATATTAACCTAATCTTCAGAAAATAAATACAATTAATTAAAACATTTTAGCTAACCTATAACCTCCCCACTTTAATGCTCATTGCTTCACTGTTCTTTTTTTTTTTTTTTTTTGATAGCATCAAAGACAACAGGATATAATTTCTATAGGACTGATAACGAAAGTGTTTTCCCTCTACCAACTTCTCCCCTGGGAGAGAGGAACTCTGGTATCTAATACACCAAACCCATCAATTGTTGTGCTTATGTAGGTGTTATTGTCTGTGTTTTAGCAGTCAACTAGGTCACAATCACATGATCAATGCCAAGAGTTTTTTTTTTTAAAGGTGTTAGTATAGGTTAGCTAGATGGCACAGTGAGTTCTCAGTACCACACTAGGTAGTTCATACCCATCTATAGTCCAGCTCCAGGGGATCCAATACTCCCTCTGGCCTCACTGGGTGCTTGCACCCTTGTGTAAATACCCATACACAGACACACACACACACACATGCAAATAAATAAAAATGAAATAACTCTTTTTTAAAAAGATAAGTATTATTTAAAAGGAGAGATTATTCAAATAATAATCCCTTCTTAGAACTCTTAAGGTCAGAAATCGGACCTCATAGTCTCTGTTAATAGTAATTAGCTTATGTAGATATCATACTGGCCCTGTGTTTCTTCCAAAGTCCAGGTCATTTAATATTTCCTTGCCTTAAACACACCCACATGAAGGATTATTATTCTTTAAAAATTGGCTGCAGGGAAGTCAGCAGATAGCAGTGCACTGTTATGGTACCTGCTTCATTTTGCATCCCCTGTATAACCGCTGTGTGTGCATGACCTCTCTGAAATGCCCGTTCCCTGTTACACAGAGCGACTCATTCTGAGGTTTATATAACAGTTCTGGGCTTGTTAGTCATACAACTCCAAACCAGCAATTTTCCATCATGATGCATTTTCCCGGGTCTTGTCTTAACTCAAAATTGCCCTGTGTGACCCATAAGCAACTCGAAAGTGACATTTCCGAGTCCAGGCATCTAATCCTAGATTGTATTTACCTATTTCTGAATATTTGCACCATCTGTGATTCCATATTGGTTTTTTTTGGCTTCACTGTTACAGCCCAAGGACTGTAGTTCTGGGAAGGAATGAAGCAACACTTCGAATACAGAATGTATGATAAGCAGGAGATGGAATTTATCCATGAGATGAGGAGAGGAAATAACACACTCAGGAGAGTTGATGCATATGCAGTTTGCCACCTTCAATGCCCAAATCTGTTGACTTCTTGGCACTGATAAGGAATATATAAACAAAGGCTACATATTCCCTTAACCAACTCCCAATGCATGTTTGCTCTGGAGCTCGTAATCGTCATATCAACAAGATAGGAGCTCAGGATTAAAGGTGACCTTCAGTTTCTGAGTTAATCAAATAAATGGGGAGAGGTTCTTTAAAACTAGGTCCCCATATATGGAACCTAGGCATTCAGCATAATTTGATTTTTCATTACCCTGCAGAGATCCAGTCAAGCGGAACAACACATTAAGAATCAAATGATAAATACTGCATCTGTCAGTCCTTCCCAGGTGAAAAGCCCCTCTATGGTCTACCCTCCCAACAATTCTATGGGGACAACACCATTTCACTTCCAGAGGCAATATAAATTCAGGGAGATGCTGAGTAAAATAAACTCAATCTAGAAAGTCAAGGTTCTGGGGTTCAGTGTGAACTTAAATGAATAGGCATCCCCAGTTGTTTCCACCAAAAGAAATTATGCATGTTCCAGAAATTCTTTATATAGATTGATTTACTCAGCATATAAACATTTCTCATTCCTGGTATTAGATCTTGGTTCCCTGACAACTTTATTTAGAAATAAAAATAATCACAGTTTCTGCAATGAAATCACACCCACTAAGAAGCCCAGATACTCAGGGTTGTATTGTGTGTGCATGTACATCTATTTTTCTGTGTATACATGTGTGTCTGGTTCTGATGCTTGTGTGTGTGTGTGTGTGTGTGTGTGTACTTGTACATCTGCTCATGTTTGTGCCCCATAAATGGCTTAGGAAAACCCTGAAACATACCAGTATTCAGAGTTCTGAAGAGTTGCAGTTCTAAAGGCAAGTATCTAACATGATTGCCATGCAAGTTTGGGCATCTGAGTTTAGAGTACAAGAACCATGTTTAAACACCAGATGTGGTAGTGCATTTGTAAGCCCTCTGCTCCTACAGTGGATGAAAGGCAGAGACAGAAGCCTGAGAAAAACAATGTGCCAAGTTGCCTGGTGAACACAACATCAACGAATAAGAACTTGTGTCTCAAACATGGTAGGAGGCAAGGACCAGCACTTGAAGATGTCCTCTGACCTCCACACCCACCTGTGGGCCGTGTGAACCTTCACTCTCACATACAAGTATACACATATTACATACATATAACAATATTTTATGAAGAGGCTGAGTGTGTTGATCTGTGGATTCTGACATAAGACAGGAAGCCTAAGAAAGATCACTTCTTTGTAAACAGAGGGGGCAACATCATTTCTTGAAATGGTGGGTATCACAGTGGACTTTCATGTCATTATGGTTGGGAATCAACTTCTTGTCATAATACTACAGATGACACAAATATGCTCTTCTACAAAGGGTTGTAGCTCATGATCAAAAGACTAAGAACACTGTCTTAGACTTAATCCATTGCAAGGGAATACTCTGGAGATGTGTAGTGATGAGGTGACGGGCTGCGTCCCTGCCGCCTGGCTAACGGCCGCCTGGCTAGCTTATGTCCCAAAATAATTACACACAAATTGTATTCATTTTGTAAACACTGCCTGGCCCATTAGTTTCAGCCTCTTATTGGCTAATTCTCACATCTTGCTTTAACCCATATTTAGTAATCTGTGTAGCACTACGAGGTGGTGGCTTACCGGGAAGGATCTTAACCTGCGTCCATCTTGGAGAGGAGAGCTATAGTGTCTGCCTCACTGCCTTCTTTCTCTCAGCATTCTGTTCTGTCTACTCTGCCTATCTAAGCTGCTGTTCTATCAAAACCCAAGGCAGTTTCTTTATTAACCAATGAAAGTAACACATAGACAAATGACCCTCCTCCACCAGAGATGCCAGCTGAGTTTTGTGTATGGACTTGAAACTTTTAGAATGCACACACTAAATCATTAAAAGGTCATAATAACAAGTTTCACTATGACATTTCATAAATGTAATTCCTTTTCCATCTACTCACCTCCCATTACCTCTTTAGCAAACTGCCTGGTCCTCACTCACACATCCATCTCATTATTATTAAAATTTGCTTTCTTTGTTAATAAATGGTATGGTAATGCTGTAAGTGCACCAGATCAAATCACTGAGCCTGAGAGATGTCTCATCTCATCAGCCAAGCACACTTTCTGCTCTTTCAGAAGACCAGAATTTGGCTCCCAGCACCCACAGTTGGCAGCTCACAGCCACCTATAACTCTACCTCCAGGAAGACCTGACAACTCCTGATGTCCTGCATGGTGCTGCAGTCACATGTACATAACAACACACACATAGACATAATTAAAGTAAAATGATAAAATAAATCTTCAAAGTACAACTCTTTATCATTTATTTTTATGTAAAAGGTCACACTTATGTTAAGAGCTAAGGAACTTGAAAGTGGCATTCTGACACCATCCAGGTAAACTCTCAGCTCTCACACAAGGAGACATCCAGGACCAAACACAGCTTCTAACTCTATTAACAAATGCGTGATTTGAGACAGTAAGCTCACTTCTGGGTCATTACTAATTTAATAAGTAGTTGTTTTAGGCTGAGGTAACAGAAGTGTTCCTCAGAGTATAGACATCGCTGCTGATGCTTGGGCTTGTTCCAAGGAGGAGCTTGGGAGGACGAGACTGGCAGTGACATCAAGATTCATTCTTTATGCCAGGAGATCCAGTTTGGCAAAAATAAATTTCAGAAACTTAAGAAAAGAGAAGAAAGTTTAGAAATGGCACATATAAAAGAGGAGAAAAAAATCAAAAATACATTGTTCTGAGAATCCTAGAGATGTCTCAACAGGTAAACACTTGCTTCAAGTACATGAGGACTTAAGTTTAAATTCCAAGCATCTATTTTATTTTTTAATATTTATTTATTTATTATGTATACAATATTCTGTCTGCATGTATGCCTGCAGGCTGGAAGAGGGCACCAGACTGCATTACAGATGGTTGTGAGCCACCATGTGGTTACTGGGATTTGAACTCAGTACCTTTGGAAGAGCAGGCAATGCTCTTGACTACTGAGCCATCTCTCCAGCCAAGCATCTATTTTAAAAGCTAGGCTTAATTGTACCTACTTCTGTCACCTCAGTGCTAAAGGAGGGAGACATGGCTACTAGCCTTACTATAGGTTGTGTGAATCCTGTATCAAGGAAATAAGCAGAGTGCTGCATATACATACACACACACACACACACACACACACACACTCACACACCCTCTTATGGTTCATCTACACTAGAGCATGCCTTATAAACATATATGTGCATGCACATGCACATACCTCATACACATCCTCCTATGGTTCCCTTACACTAGAACATCCCCCCCCACACACACAATACATTTTGTACAATAAATATAGGACTGATGTTCTGACTCTGTGAGGGATGGGAAGAAACTCCTCACCACCACAGGAAGCACTAAGTCAGGTCCATGAAACTCAGAGTAACCAAAGTGAATCACTTCCATCCCTACACCATGTTGGAATCATACATTTGATCGGTTCTCCCAAGATGATCCTTGAGAAGCTGACATTGAGACCAGCAAGACTGCTCAGTTGAAAGGTGCAAGCTGCCACTTCTAACCACCCCCTTGTGGTGGGAAGAGAGAACAACCCACAGGGTATCCTCTGACCACTGCACATGCACATTGACACATAAATGCCCCCACTCAAACAAATAAACCGACAGGTCCAAAAATCTTAATAGAAGCAGTATACCCTGCATTGTTCAAATAAATGAATAGTTCTTAATCTCAGTGCTTTGTTTTCACCTCTGGTGGGTTGTGAGTTATCACTTCCTACCCATTGTTAACAGATTTTGAGATTTCTCTGTCTTCATCTCCTTATTTTGTCTTACTGTGTCGAATAACTTTGACTTTTTTCACTATCTTTGACATCATTTTTAATTTCTCTCATCTATATTTCCATTTATTTGTTCTTCTGTTTACATTACTATGCTCTAATGCTATTATTTCTAAATTAATTTTAAGGTCTACTGAATTAATTTGCAGTATTTTTTTAAACAATTTTGTTTTTCTGTGGGTAAGACATGATATCTTCACAAAATGTCATTACATAATAAAATATATTTAAACATCTAAGGACAGCCAAAAAGAAGTAGCATACCATAATTCCTTGGATCAAAAAAGAAAAAGAACCCCGTTGTGGAAGTTGGACAGAGGCTAATGAGATGGTTCAGTGGGTAATCATGCTTGCCACTAAGATTGATGACTTTAATTTGGTCCCTGGAATCCATATTGTAGAAGATAGAACAGATTCCTGAAAATTGTTCTCTGACCTCCATGCGTATGTCATTGTGTCTGTTTGTCTGTGTGTGTCTGTGTGTGTCTGTGTGTGTGTGTCTGTGTGTGTGTGTCTGTGTGTGTGTGTGTCTGTGTGTGTGTCTGTGTGTGTGTTTGTCTGTATGTGTGTCTGTGTGTATGTGTGTCTGTGTGTGTGTGTGTCTGTGTGTGTGTTTGTCTGTGTGTGTGTCTGTCTGTGTGTCTGTGTGTTTAGGTGTGAGAGGGGAGGGAAGAGAAGTTCACCAGCTACCACCAAATCTGGGACTCAGTGAAATTTAAGACTTCTGAGGAAGGCAGAGAGTTTTCTTTAACCTCATAGGTTGGGCACACAGTAACATACAGCTCCACTGAACATGTGACTAGGTTGATTATTAAAAAGCAAAGAAAAGATGACATACAAAGTCAGAGTGTGTAGGGGGTCTGGAAGGGTTCTGGGGAAAGGTGAGGTGGAATATGATCAAAATTCATTGTATACATGTATGAAATTTCAAATAATAAAGATATTGTATATTTTATAAGATACTAGGTAACTCAAC
Source organism: Alexandromys fortis (assembly GCF_014885135.2). Taxonomy (NCBI): domain Eukaryota; kingdom Metazoa; phylum Chordata; class Mammalia; order Rodentia; family Cricetidae; genus Alexandromys; species Alexandromys fortis. Next base: position 4,318,965 of record NW_026068005.1, on the reverse strand, counting down.
ACATTCTCACTTAAATTTTTGAATGCCCCTGCTGCTCCTTTTATAGAACTAAAAAGAAAAGAAGAAGCCTGGTGTTTTCCAATAATGTCCCCAAGAATAACACACTTGATACAACAATCTTTTCATAAACACCCAGGTCCCTGAAAGTTTAAAGTTTAAGGTAATGTAGCCAAACAAATGATCTATTTCTAAATTGCCGAATGTTTTGTAATTCAGATTTGTTTCTCTCTCTGTTTTCTTTAAGGGGATGGCCACTCATTTGACCATGCTCCAATGAGTATATGGGCAAGACACATTGGACTTTGTGTTTTGTCTTGTTTTCTTTTGCTTAAGAGGTTAGGGTGCAAAGGCGAGAGGGTGGACAAGTGAGGAATGTGAAATGAATGTGATTGGAGTGCATTATATGAAATTTACAAACAACTAATAAAAATATTAAGTTGAGGAATAAAAGACATACTTTGTGTTAGAAATATAACTTAGCTGGTAGTGGTGGCCTGACATTCATAAATCTTTGAATTCTAATCCCTATACCATGGAGAACCAGGTATGGTATTAAGTACCTGTAATCCTAGCACTTCTGGTATAAACAGGAGATCATGAATTCAAGATTATCTTCAGCTACATACCAAAATGGAGAACAACCTGTGCAATTTGAGAACCTGCCTCAGAGGAACAGTATTAAAAAAAATTACTTTTTCAGTCCAGTTTGAATGTAGTCTTTCTTACCAATTTCCCACTGTTTAATGAGAAAAGGTATTTGGTAAATTTGTAATATTTTTAGTTAAAAAAGGTATTTAGAAAACACACAGACACACACACACCAACACAAGGGATGGAGAGATTGCTCAGTGATTAAGGACCCAAATTCGCAGCACCCATATCCATCACCTCATAGCCCCTGTAACTCCAGCTCCATGGGATCAGACATGCTCTTCTTCCCTCCTCAGGCACTGTACGTCTATAATTATACCCACATACACATAGACATATTAAAGTTAAAGAAAAATGATGTAACTTTTCTAAATGTAAAATCTCAATATGATGCATTTTACAATTATTTCTGCCTTTATAGAGTGATTAATCAATGGATGAGCCTGAAAGTGTCACTAAGTTCCTCTTGTCGGATCCCTCGGGTTCCACTAGAAGACTTTCTTACCTCCCCATGCTCGCAACATTAATGTAGCTTTCACCAGGTTCCCTGGTTTACTGTTTCTAAATAAACCACTAGGGAGCCTGCCATTCTCATTCTCAATTATAACCCAACCTTGTCACACTGCTCTTTTCAAGGCAGACACCACCGAATGAAATAAAAAATCGAATGTTCATTTAGCTCTCAAAAAGGAGATGGGTATGAAGCTAATAAAAACGACTGTTTCCCTCACTTGTCTTCATTTGCTTTCTTGTAACCTCATGCATAGCTATTTGTTCTAACCTAAGAAAATCAATAGGTATGAGAAATTACAATGATATTAAAGTCAGATAGGATGGAGTTTGCCGGGAGAACATTTCCCAGTGTAGAGTCAGTTTTTATTATGAACTCAACTAACTTTTCTTTTTATGATTTAAAAAAAAAATTCTATGTGTGTAGGGGTTCCCCAAAGAATTCAGAGTCCTGATGCTAAAGTTATAAGAATTTGCAAGCTGTCTGCTGCCGCTGGGACTGTCAACTCTGCTCCTCTGATGAAACAATCAGCATTCTTCCCTTTGAACTTTTACTCCAGCTTGTTGACTAACTTTGCTGAAACTTCCACATGATATATCACAAGGTCTCAACTAAAAAAAGAGTTGTAAAGCCATCATTTCTGTGACCTCAATTCTGGAAAGGGAATATTTAACCAAGGATACTTCAAAAACATATTTTAATTAAGCCTTTTAGAAAAGCAGTTAGCGTCCATCTAAAAATAATGGAAATAAGTGAAGCTGTCACAAATTTATTTTTCCCAAACCTGTATAATAATGTAGAGTTGAATATGGAGTGTATTTCAATACCACACATGTACATATACATCATGTGATATGTATATATTCGATGATAAAAATAAAAACATACATTTACTGAGAATTTTTGTTGACAAAATTGCAAAATTATTCTTTCAAAGAATTTACTGTGAGTTCAGGTCCCAAGCACCCACATTAGAAGACAGGTATGGCAGTGTGCTTCGATACTCTCAGCTATGGGTGAGACAGAGATTAATGGATCCTTGAGACTCACTGGCCAAACAGTTTAGCTGAGACAGTAAGCTTTGGATACAGGGAGAGACTTTGCTTAAAAAAATGAAGAATGGAAGTGAACATGCCCCAAATGATGAAGAATTCTAGCATCCGCACATGCACTTACATGTGCATGTAAGAGAGAAAGAGGAGGGAGGGAAGGGATGGAAAGGCAGAAGGGAGGGAGGGAGGGAGGGAGGGAGGGAGGGAGGGAGGGAGGGAGGGAGGGAGGGAGGGAGGGGGAAAACACAGAGAGGGAACTATCTCAAGAGATCTAAAGGTCTAGAAGCCTGGCAATACCAAGGGTAAACATTTCTCTTGCTAGCCTGTTCACAAGCCATAAGGGCACTCTATTCTGCTTTCTCCTCGCTCCTTTCCTTTCAAATCTATACTGTGGTTTTTTGAGGGGCTGTGGATTGCACCATGAGTAGGAGACGATGGCTTCAACTGGAAATCTGTTTAAACTCTGCTCTCAACCCTTCCTCTTGTCATCTCATCTCCCTGCCTCCAAATAACCAAATCTAAAAAACCCATTTAGTGTTTTGCTTTTCTGTTTGTACAAAAGTGTTCTGTTCTTATCACTTGAATAACATATTACCTGAAGACTTGTTGGAAATTATTGATATTTTTACTATTCCAGATAAACAATGTCATGGAAAGTATAAGGTCACTTTATTATGTATAAGACATGATAAAAAGTACTTTGAATGATAATTCCTGAGAAGAATAATTCAAAATAAAAAATCACCAGTCTTTCATAAAGGTGGACTATTTGGAGTGGCAATGGATGTTAGATTTTCTACTGTATAAAAAGTTCTGAGACTCAGGACAGCTCGACAGGAGATGAATATATAACAGATCTCTGTCTAAGTGACCTTCTTTCCTTGAACCATATTACTTGTCTCTGTTTGAACCTAGGATGGATAATCACCCTTAGGTATGTGTGGATTATTGTGTCTTAGGTATATAAAAATACCTACCAGGGAGGAGGGAGGTGTATTTAAATGACTTAGAGAGCATATGATTTCTACTTTAGAAAAAGAAGTGCACTCAGCTGACTGCATGAGCCACCGGGTAAAGTGCTTGCATGCCAGCATGAGGACCCCAGTCCAGGTCCCCAGTAGCCACATGATAAGTGTGATGTGCGGCATCTGTAGCACAGCTCTGGAGAAGCAGAGGCAGGTGGACATCGGGGGCTCCATGGTCAGATAGATTACAGGGAATATCAAGGACTTTGAGGGACCTCAAACAAGATGGGAAAGAAATGGACAGATGTATCTGATTTTGACTTCTGGCTTCCACATACACATACTCAGGTGAAATTACTCTCAACATGGACGTCTACATATATCTAGACAACACCTTTCTAACATCTCAAATGCACACACACACATATACATACATACACAGATACATACACACACACAGACACACACACACGCATACCATACAGATACATTGATGATTGCCAAAAGCTATGGAAATCTGGCCAATGAAAATGTGAAAGCTAGGCTAGACAAATTGCTCAATAGTTAAGAACATTTGCCATATCTGCAAAGGAATTAAGTTTATCTCCCAGCATTCATGGCCTCGCCCAGTCACTTGTAACTCTAGCTTCAGAGCATCTGACCCCCTCTTCTGACCTCTGAAGATACTGCATTCACATGTACATACCCACACACAGATGAACACACACACACACACTTTAAAATGATAAAATGAATCTTTATAGTAATTTGAAACATTACTGTGCTGTGGATAAAAATATAGTACACAGACTTGATTAACACCTTTAAAATGTCATTCAGCAAGAAGGAAAGCACAAGGGAGTAATATCCTTAGAAGAATATCAGTATACGATGTGTTGTATATATGTGTTGTGCTGGAAAAATTCGGGGGAGAAATGTTTCTGATTATGCTTGCTAACCCTCCTGACACCAGTGATGCCAGAGACATCCCCTGGGATATTGCAGACTTCCATACTATAACCTCTCAAAGGAGACTGAAATCTCACCCCAAGGAATGTTTCTTTTAAAATAGTTCACTATACATTTTCCTTGTGTGTGTTTATATATTCCTCTTGACAATTACACACATATGTATAACACATTTTGATAATATTACCAAACTTTTTTCTTCCTCCAACAAGCATGCTTCCTCCCTTCTTGTCATATTTATAAATGACCCACTGAGTCCACTCAGGGTTATCTATAACTGCATGTGTATGAGGCTATTTATTGGATCTTGGACAACAGACCAGTGACTACACCACTGAAGAAAAATGACTCAGTCCTCTGGCACCTGATGGCTTCTTGGGGACAGATAGTCATTTTTTGTTAGAAGGGCACCATTGATAATTTTTGCCATGCCAATGACCCTGCAGATGACCCAAAGGCTATGTACAATTAAGGGGTTCTAATAGGAATTAATGGGTTCAGGAAATAAATGAATTCTTAAAATTACAAAGTGAAGGCATGGAGTTGGGAGGAAGGTGGTATAGGGGTCTTTGAGCAGAGTTGAAAGAGGGGAAGTGAAGGGTGGATATGATCAAATACATTGTGTGAATATATGAAAATTTAAAAGAATAAGTAGAAAGGAAAGTGGACCCCTTTCTCCTTAGCAGCAGTTAATGGCCAACAGTTCTTCAGTGAAGGATGGGTAGAACTTCGTGTCCCCCACCCCCTTATCTAGTGTAATATTGATGGTGCTCAATATTGTGCAGTTCCTTTGAAGACAGCAGTTTCAAGTTCCGGAGTACATAGCTGTGTCCCTAGGATATAGTTCTATAAATCACATCACTTCCTCAAACATCTTTTTCTCAGACTGATTATCTAACTAAGTGAACTGCATTGGAAACTCTATGCAGCGTATTTGATACCTAATTAAACTGTTAGGGAATTAACCTGTATTTATTTTCAGCTTGGTCTATTACAGGATGGTGTGGCCAAATGAGTTTTGATTGACTGGATTCTGAGATGCAACAGAAATACTTTGAATCCTGAATGCCTTGAAGTCATATGATACTTATACACACAGACTTATTGAATCTTAAAAATGTCCACTGAGAGTTTATGAAATATAACGTGTCTGTTAGAGGTGACTTATGATCCTCTTTTTATTATTTAGATTTTGATTGGGCTCTTATTCCCAGTTCACACATTAATGAGAGTATTGACTATGAGGCATGCATTCTTTAAAAGTCACTCTTCTTTTCCATATTATTTCATTTAATCAATGAAGGAAGCATGCTGAGTTCCAACAGTCTCCTTCATTCACAGGAGAAATGAAGATACAAATCATCCTGTCTGTCCTGAGCTGCGTTTGTGTTGTTGTGACAAGACAGAATGACAGAAAACAACTGCAGGAAAAGGTTTATTTTGCCTCATAATTGTAGGTTAGAATACATCACTGCAGGGAAGTGAAGGAAACAGGAGTTTGAAGCAGCTAGGCACATCACATCATCCAGAGCAAAGAGCAGAGAGAATCAATGCATGCAGTCCTAGTACTCAGCTGGCTTTCTCTACTCACATACAGTCGGAGCCTAAGACCAGGGGTTGACACCTCCCAATTTTAGGTGGGTCTTCCTACATCATTGAGGGACATCAAGGCAATTGCTGTAGATACTCTCATAGGCCAAACAGGTCTGGGAAATCCTTCATTAAGACTCTCTTCCCTGGTGAATCTAGCTTGAAATTTACTTGAAAATTCAAGTTGAAAATTACTTGTAGATCCATACATAACTTTGAACTTAGGATTTCTAGCAAATACTCACAGACAAAAGTTAGTAAATATTTATGGTTGGTGGTGCAAAATTCTCAGTTATAGTCATGATAATTAGTGTCTATATGCAGCATGATACATGCTAAATACATGAAATAATCTTTTGCATACTAAGGCTTAAAATGTTTTACAACAATAACTAACTCAAGATAGTGGATTTTAGAAATGGCTTCATTTCCCCCCCTCAGTTTGGAAGATATTTAGCTTAAACATTTTTTCAGTGAAATAAGCATAAGATAAAATTTAGCATTAATATTTAACAACACAATTTCCTTTCATGTGTTTTTATATAATTAAATTTTTTTAATGTGTCATTTTCTCATCCTTTGAAATAAGTAAATAGATATAAAAACATAATTTTCAGCAAGATGTTTTTATGTTATATTCTTACAGTAGATAAAATGGATTGTGTATAAAATATTTATGTTGTAAACTTTATTAGTTTATGGCTGTATGTTTAAGTGAATAAAATAAGAAGTTAAGAGAGAGTAAAATGCCAGGTATGTTGGTCACAACTTTACCTCAGCCCTGAGGAGGGAAGATCATGAAGTAGGGGTCTTTCTTGATACACGGGGAGTTCAAGCTAACCCCGGGACACATAACAAGACCTTATTTCAGAAGTCCCAAAAGTAAGGGGCTAAGGAGATAGTAAAGCAGTCAGGAAACTACTTGATGTCCAAGTGCGAGAACCCTAGTTGGGATCCTCAGCCTACACATGAGATCCAGGAGCAGAAACTCTGGGAAAGAAAGGACAGGTAGATGTGTTGGGCTTGGTGTCCAGCTAATCTAGCTAACCAGTTTCAGTTTCAGGGTCAGTGAGATGTTCTGCCTTCAAATCCTAAGGCGGAGAACAATAGAGGAAGATGCTGAACATTGACACCTCACATACATAAAGGCACAAAGACACACATGCACACACACACACACACACACACACACACACACACACACACACACACCAAAGGAAAAAAAGGCAAAAGATAGAAACTTTATATCTATTCCAAATCATAGCAGGATCCTTAGTCAACCATAATAATATTTTCTAACCAAATCATATGGAACTATCACTACGAATTACAAGGTATGTTTTACATTGGCTAGAAGAAAAGCAATGTGTTCCCTATATTGTTTGTTTTTATATGGGGGGGTCACATGGGCTTGTTGTTGTGTTGTGTTTGCTTTTCAAGCTCTTACTCTGCACCCAAGGCTGGCCTGAATATCTGATTGTCCTGTTTGGCCCCCAGCACTGTTTACAGACCTGCTTTCAAATAAGCTTTTCAGAATTATTTCCAAAGTGTTTCATGATTCTACGCTAAAAGGAATAATTTTTAGCTAAATTTTGACATGTTTATATGTGAGCAGAAGAAACATGGACAATGTTTTCACAACGTTGTCGTTAGTTTACATTTCAATATTGTTAGCAATAGCTAGACAAAGCTGCAGTAAAAACAGTGAATGATAACTCCCTATCAAGTTGTTTTCAATTAGGTTACCTTACGGTCCAGAGTAGAATGCCTCTATTTGCCTAATTCTTTTCATACATGACCACCGTCATCATCACAACTTGGCCATGAGTTAGTTATCAGGAGACCTGCAGGTGTCAGTTGTGATAAAATTGGACTTCTACCAAAAGTACAATTTTAAAAGAAAAATGCATGTCAATTTTTATCATTGGTGTCAAATAGTTGCTTTCAAAAGTACCATTGACTTAGATTTCAGAAAGTGAGATTATTCTTTTGCTTTATTTGGGTCTTCTGTGTACCAACAGCTGTTTTGTTTTTGTTTTGTCTTTTGGTGTTGAGAAGATAGTCAAGCATTTAGGTGTATCTGTCCCCATTGGCGTCAGCAGAAGGGCGCCACCTGGTGGAATAAGTACAAATTCAAAACCTTGCCTTGCTGTTAAGCGATCTAGACCTAGAGACCAGAGATGAGCAATAGAAACTTTCTAAAAGCTTCTTAATGTATTTATGATGGCTTATTCTATATGTTTCACAGTATCTAGCTTATCTAAGGAAAGCCTAGTTAGCGTTAACATCCCAAAAGGCAGCATTTACATATGTGCCTGATGCTTTAAAGAGATCTACATCAATTAACCTTTCTGTGCACATATGTGCAAAGCAAAGCTTGTAATCATCTTGCCTACTTCTCATAAAAGTGTGTTGCTGTGCTTGTGTAGTTAGGAGCTGGGACTTCTGATTTAAATGAGCCGAGTTTGTCACTTCACCAATTCTGGATACAAATTGGCTTAAGTGCCTTAACTTTTTCGAGGGGACATTATATGTCAGCCCTAAAGTGGAAATAGCAACAGACGGGACCTCAGCATGCTGCTTTGAGAGTCTAATAGGAATCTGCATCTGATAAATATCTCCTGGTCAATCGAAGCACATCAGAGCACACACAGCAACTGCTTCTGAAGCGCTTGTTCTCAGATCACTGTGAGCTACAATTGGCCACCGGAGATCTTTCGATACATCAATAAAAAGTGAGGATCTGATCATGTGAAGTGGGAATGATGATGTCTTTCCATGAGGAAGTACTTATTTTTGAACATTCTATAAATGTAGAGTATTATGTAAACAAAATAGCTACTGTAAATGTTGTTATCAATCTTTAAAAAATAGATGAATCAACAGTTATTTAAAAAGAGACATGATTAAAATGATAAATATATTAGCCATAATTCCAGGTATTAAAAATGTGTTCAGACCCTGATTCTTTCTTGGAATAAGTTCCTCAGGGCTTCTGTGACAGAGGACAGCAGGTGACAAGAGATAGCAGAAAGGTCAAGCCCTTTACAGGTTCTGATAGCAGCCAGATTCCATGACCCCAGCCACTGCCGTTCCCTGGAAAGAATGTTCTTGCCAGTTCTAAATAAACATAGGAGTCAGATGCCACAGGACAAGGCATCTTTGAAGCTCATGAAAATCTCTATCACAGAAAGTGAAAGACCTTTTGGACAACATTCAACAATCTAAATCATTCAGAATCAATTCACAGTGAGTGAGTGGCTGGAATGTGCCTCCTCTTTAGCCACTCAGAAGACTTTTGTAAAGGCCCACTTCAAGTTAAATTTACAAATTTTTATTTTGAAGTATCATAGCAGCCAGCACAATTAATCTAGCATATCTAATATTGTACGGAAGTTGTCTGACAATTGAAATTCAAGGCATAGTGACTGAAGCTGCTCAATTCTTTGTGGGCTTCAGACTCTAACTTAAGTATTCACAGCGATCACCCACATTATATGGCCATCATTTCAGATATTACTCTTTAGACAAAAGAAATGCTAGCTATAGGGATTCCCCAGGAGTTTGTGAAAGTCTCCCATGAGGCTCCTGTAACAGTTATATCAATCTGACTTTGCATTTACAAAATCAGCCTCCTCTAATGCACTTATAGAATGCATGCCATTGACACTTAGGAACCATGTGCAGCCACAAAATGTCTTAAAAGCAGCCAATTAGAGCGAGAGATCTGTAGATGGCCACTCTCTGAACATCTGGAACAGCTACTACAAATATACATGCTGAGAAATAAATGGAATCAAGTTTGAAGTTCTTTCCCCACATGAATGTCAAGTGTCATATTAATCTAACAAAGGGATTTACCATGCATATATACAATGTGCTTCTGTATATCTGCCTTGCCTCTTGCAACCCACCCCCGCCCTTACAGAAGCAGTCTGCAGCACCTCGAGTTACCAGCTGGTGTCACAGGTTAGTGAGCAAAAATTTCATGTGGGGACCCTCTTGACTAATCATTCTTCTCAGTCGCATCATTCCAGGAGCAGTCAAAAGTCCAAGGTTTGTTGGTGAAATTTAAGGACGTCAGCCTGAAAGGGGAATGTCACATCTGTTCTCCTCTCGTAAAATATTTTTTTAACAAGCCTAATAACCGGTCTCTACATGGTGATGTGTGCTGATGGGGGAGGGGATCAGAGGAGAGGTCTAAGAGGGGAGCATTACGGAGGAAAGCTTTAATCTTTGCATTCTCATCTAAGGGCAAAGGTGCTGGACAGTTGAAGGCAAACAACAACAACAACAAAAACCCCACCTCATAAATCTGCAACATTACTCTGTAAACAGAGAGAGAAAGGTCTGTAAACCTCTGAAAAATCTCCACCACCTGTGTGAAACACATGTATGGGAAATGGAAAGGGGAAAGATAGGAAAGAAGCCATAAGCCAGGAGAGATGACCAGGACTAGAATATTAGCGACAGCATCCCTGGTATCCCTTCCTGTGCCTCAGCATCTCCTGAGCAATTTGGACAGTTCCTCCAAGGCGGATTCAGAGGACTAAGAACTGAATAGCTGGAGTCTAGTTGCCTTACTCTGTCCCAGGCCCGGTTACCCCCCACTTCTAACCATGAGCTGTGAGTGTCTCTGAGGTGAACGAACGCCTCTAGCAGCCTTCGACTGAAAATGCACTCTTGGGGCAAAGAGCTCTTGGTGCTCCACCTCCTGCATATCTGTGCGGAGCTCCTCCAGCTCAATCACTTTGTGCTGACCAAGTACCGGCTCTCTTATTCCAGTTGGAATTGATGTAAACGTGACCGCGTCTATAGCAAGCTCTTCACAGCTTCCTTCCTCCTCGATGGGGCATCGTCATGCTCCTGAACCCTCCAACTTTAGGAAAAAGCGTGACCCAACTCTCAAATCTCCCCAAAACCAGACACAGAGGAGACAGACATTTCTCCATAACATTAGGCTACAGATGTTCTAAAGACCCAAACAACAATAACCAAAAATGGGGTGACAGGTACCGAAGGACGCAAAAGGGACAGGATCAGCTAAAACAGGGCCCCTTAGCTCTGCAGACGCGACACATCTAGACCCAACAAATCAGCAAAATCAGTGTCTTTCTTGCCCCCCTCAATGATAAATGCCGTTCTACTCCCCCATGTTCAGTTCTACTGGGCAGACTAGTAACGCCGAGTCCTTCCTCTTCTCCCACCTAGCTTTTCCATCTTGGTCTTCTCAAAAGAAAATAGAAGGGAAACTCTGGTAGCTTAAAGGTCGTTTGCCTACTTCAGTATATCTGGCTAGCGCGCGTCCGAGCCACAGTGAGACAGGGCTGGACCTGTGCAAGAGACTGTCTCCAGGATCGCGCTAGAACCATCCAAAACGCGTTCATGAGAAGTCAAGCCTCCTCACGGCTAAGACCAGATCATCTCTCCCTCCCACGACGACTCCCCCCACCCCTGAGGATCCCTGGGGGCATCTCGAGCATTTACCTCTCTGCCCCCTTCCCCGCGGCTCTCCACCTTGCGCATCCCGTCGCCCAGCCCCAGAGCGCACTAGGACGCTCTAAGTTCCTGCTGGGTCCATGAATGAGGCGAACAGAGCCTGAGAGTGGGGTGGGAGGTGGGGGTATGAGAAGAGGCAAGCGTGGGAGCCGATTGAGGGACAAGGAGGAATGGCTAAGTGGAGCAACCCCTCCTGGGAGGGATAGTCCCTAGAGGCCAACTCTCACCTGGTCAGCCGGCTGAGCCTGGCTTGCCCTGGCCCCTGGAGTGGGTTGCTGCTCCTGCTTCATGGCTGTCATCCCCTGGCCGCCCGCGTCGGAGCTCGCACTTCCTCGCGGGCACTTCGCACTCGGGGACCGTCACTTGGCAAGCGAACGCATGTCACAGACGCCCCGTCGCTCTCGGAATTGTCGGAAGAGAAGAGCGGCAGCAGCGATGGGGTGGGGGAAGGGAGCGCCAGGGAGGGGACTGAGAGCGGCAGCAGAGCCAAGCAGGCTCCCCTCTTTTGCAGGATCCCTCTTTTTGGCTACCGCAGATCCTCGGGCTCCCCACTGTCCCCGCCCCCCACCACCACCCGAAAATGCAGACACCAGACGCGACCAAGTGGCAAGTTAGTGGAGCGGCGGGCGGCTGGCTACCAGCACCTGATCGCGCCGGAGCGGTGGTTTGCAACGGCGGAGGAGCCAGGCTTTCATTCTACCGCAGTCCGCCACCCGCGCACCCGCACCGCCGCCGGCCCTCGGGGGCTCCCTGCGCGGTGCTCAGTGCGTCAGGTGCAGAAGCAGCAGCAGCAGTAGCAGCAGCAGCAGCAGCAGCCAGGCTCTGCGCTCTAGCATCTCCCGAGCAACTGTAAAGCGCGCGGGAGAGACAGCCCCGCACAAGCTCCACACTCGTGTAGCCCAGGCCGCCGGGTTCTGCGGGCTCCCCCTGTCCTCCACCCCCCCCCCCCGGGCGGGCTCCCGATAAAACCCGGAGAAGCGGAGTGTGAGCTTGTGCAAAAACCCTCCGTGGCTCCAGAGCGGCCACTAGGCATGCTCCAGCACTTTGAGAAAGCAGGGGTAGCGGGAGATCCCCGCCTGGAGCCCCAATGGGCGTGTGCAACACCTGTCTGCACTGGAGACATTTGTCCCACATGGTGACCTGCCGCTGTGTGACTGCTGACTAAAAGCAATAGAAAGGCTTTAACCTCCAGCCTGGATTCCCCAGATGGCTGCCTGGGTAACGCAATGGAATCCCTAAAGGTTTGTGAAAAATGACATTAACCACACATGATTCTTCTCTCCACATCTTTTCCCCCCCGGATTCATTTAAAAAAATCTCTTCACATTTTAAGCCCTTCCTAGTCATACCAGCCATTCCCATTACAAATACGTTTCGCTGAGTCTACCTTGAGCCAAACATAATATGGGGGGGGGGCGGGGGGAGCAACAAGGAAGACATTAAGGTGGCAGTCCTCTCCATTTGCCCTCCGCCTCTGCGCAGGAGCTTAAGCTACTGCGTGAAGACTGGGACCCGGAGCAGCGATACAAATCAGAAAGTCAGCCTAGTTTGGAAGTGGAGCACTTTAGGCTATAATTATCAAAGGTCACTAATTTCACCCACGTGTACCTGCAGGTGGCTCTGTCCGAGGTGCTCAGAGGAATATGCTTTTGGTAAATGGAACACAAGCAGTGCCCTAGTATTTCTGGGTCCACTGAGGATTGCTCCTCAGTGGGAAGGAAAGAGAGAGGCAAATACACAGGCGTTGGCTCTCCTTCCACCGGGTGAGTTCTGGGGACTGAACCCTGGTGATCACGGTTTGCAGCCAGCATAGTCCAGCAGAACAGAGCCTGAGACCATGAAGGGTGATGTAGCACAGCTGTGAGGGGGTGTCTTTAACTTCGGGCTGACTCCCCTCCTGTACCTGTTATTCAGACCATCAAGTCTCCTCTTGTCAGCTGCCGGTCTTGTTACTTGTGTTTCTACAAAAATTATTTTTACCCCCAAGCAGTCATAATAACGAATCAGCTGACGAGAAGCCTTTACTTTTTGAACATCTGTGATCCCCGGCTCCTTGTGAATGTTTTATTTGTTCTGTTCCAGTAGATATAACTTTTTGATGGGAATAATTTTACTTGTTGTAAAAGTATAAAGCATATATAAAGGTGAAATACAAGAAAATCTGCCATAAATCTGGCAACCCAGGTATTTTTCCCCTCCTGTATCATTTGAGTGGTTGGGGAGAGAGCATGCATTATTCAGAAAGTGCTCCCATCTTTACATTCCGTTTCTCTCTTCATTACTGGAGTGTATGGGTTATCTCAAGCGTTTCCATTTTGGACAATTTGCTCACCGTGAGGGAACTTACTTTATGACAGATTTCTTTCACACAGGCAAGTACACGGCAGGAATAGCGGCCTCCTTTTAGGATCACTTACTGGATTGAAGTCCGTGGCTAGCCTCGCATCCATTCTCGGTATTCACCATAATTTACTTTGCTTACAAAACAACACGCAAATTGTTACATGCTTCGCTAACTGTGGTGCCTAGGAGAGAATCTTATTTTTAAGAATAGCTTCATTGTGTCTTTTGTGGTCAATTCCTATAGCTTAAACTTTGGAAAGTTAATCATATGTAAATTGATTTCCTCAAGGCAAACATTCTCTGTCTCTCTCCCTCTCCTTCTCCCTCTCCCTGAAATTTGAGAGAATAAGACATTTGAATTCCAATGGTAGCTAATCTAGTCCCAACTTAATTTCTTACTGAAAGGAAAGATAAACTGTTCAAAAAAATAAAAAATAAAAAGAAGACTTTGTCATCTAAGAAACCTTTGCCATTCTTGTCAGTGTGGTTTTTGATTACAGTGTCATTAAAGACAAAGCAACAAACACTAATTCATAATCCAATATCCATAAACACATCCAAGACAAATAGCACTTGTGCTTGTACCCAGCTAGACTTAAGCAGGCAGCTTGTGCTCCTCTTGCATCATTGATGAGCTAAGAGCAAGGGGAAGTCAGTGGCAGGCTACTTCTGCTTTCTTACCTCATAAAAATAAATTTTTCACACTGTACCATTATTCAGATCCCCTCTATCTCTAAAACTTCATGGTTTTATATGTTAATTTTTGTAAATTAGAAAAATATCTTCTGGGTGATAAATTATTTACTGTTTAAAACAGTGAGGAAAATATAATTAAATTGTGTATGTAGATGTATATATATAGCAATTAATTAAATATTAACTAAAAAAGAGATCATGAATTTTGGAGGGAGGTGGACATGAGAGGAACTGGAGGGAGGAAGAAGGGGTGGTGGTGATGTACATTCAGTATTCATGTATGAAATTCTCAAAATATTAAAATGTAAATTAAGAAAAGATGAATTAACTCACAAAAGAGCCCTGCCTATAAATTTCCAGTAGATTTTTATTACACTTAGTTGTATGATAATTACATTGTTTTATTAATATCTTTAGAGCACATAAAAATAAAATTAAAATTTAATTGACAAAGCAGTATTGAAAATAAAAAGCTTTATAATGAGGTTAGGAATGATTAGCAAGTATATTCCACACAAGCTTAAGGACCTGAGTTCAGATCCCATGCCCTCAATAGAAAGTCCCCTGTGGAACTCTGTGCCTGTAATCCCAGTGCTGGGGAAGCAGTAGAAGGAGGATTCCTGTGGCTTTCTGGCAGCTGTTCTTGCTGAATCAGCAAGCTCCCAGTGCAGGGAGAAACAGTGTCTCAAATAAGAAGACAGCAAACAACAGGTAAATACAATAGATAGGAACCTCTGCCTCCTCAAATATGTCCACGGACTTCCTGCACACTTTACACACAGACAAACACACAGGAACCCATTTGCACACACATACACCAGGGTATACAGAACATAACTAAAGAAAACTATAATGCAAGTTTTCGGAGTACCTCTGGATATTCTTTCTTATTTTGTTTCTTGGAAAAGCTAACTCATGGACTGGACACTTTAACACTTTGAGTAGGTAATGAGAGTTTTTGCTGTTGCAGTGGTGGGGAGTCCTGCTTTCACCACTTAGAAACAATGGGTGAGGCCACCTTAACACACTCCTGCTAAGGGTTGCAATAGACAGTTGACCCTTCATTCAGAAAAATCTACCAAATTTGTCTCCACCATTGCACCATGAAAACTGAATGACTTCTAATTCCAGTTTCAGATCTCCATAAAGAAAACTTTGCAAAGCTGCCTTCCCCATATACTTAGTGGGGATCCTAGAGACACCCCAAAACCTTCCCAGGTACAGAAATGCAGACATCTATATTTTGTACCTGAAGCTGTCACCCAGTGCCTCGGGGGTGAGATTCATACCCTGTGTCTCCTTTCCCCTTAGAATATGAAGTTGAATCATTGAGGACAGGTCATGAAAGTAGATAATGAATGAATGAATGAATGGCTCAAGATATCATTAAAATATTTCAGCATCAGTAGCAAAGATAAATTGTTCCAGAAATAGGCAAGTCTTATCTGTTCTCATCTTCTATTTCAAAGTAAAGGCACAGGGACAAAGAAGCAAAATTTACTCTCTACCAACAACCAAGTAATAAATAAGGGCCAGTTAAACTCTGATATGTCAGAGAAAGACGAAAATGCCTCGAGATTTTACAGAACAGAGTAGAGACACACTCTTCAAATTCAGATAAGCTGGATAAAAACAAATGTGACCCTGAAAAGCGTCTACTTGCATAGCAGATCCCTTTCTTGTCTCTCTTTTTTTCTGAAGTAAATCTGCTTTGTCACAAACAACCTACCTTCACAGGGCTTTCCCCAGCAGGGGCTGGTCCCCCATTGAGTGTCTGTAAGAGCAGAGCATCAGGGAGACCAGGACTCAGGAGCTAAGCTTCAGAGATCCGGCTGGAAATGGGTCCAATTAGCTCATTGCACATGAAGACACAACTTTAGTTCATACTGCTTGGTATCATTTGGTTTCGATTTATAAATTACCTCTCCTCGCCTCCACCAGCTTCTCAAGTTCCCCCACAGTGCCAGAGAGCTTCTCCTGTCCTTGGGCAAAAAAAACCTGAACAGTGAGCAACATTCAGAAAAGAGCTGTGTATTTCAGAAACTTTAGCAAGTAAACTATAATAGATGTTTGTTTTAAAAGAAAGGAAAAAAAAGGATGAAGAGAGGAAAACAGAGACATTGCCTATTTAGGTGATATTTATGCTGGCGACACAGCCTGTTTGGGGCTTCTTTTGCTGCTAACTAAACTTTCTGTCGCTCCCTGCCTACAACAGGAAGACTCTCCTGTTATAAAAATTCATAGCCCAATTATGATCTCTGGTGGAAGGAGACAGAGTTGCAATATCCTCAGAGTCATTCCCGTTGCTCACAAGAGACCTGGGGATATTGACAAACAGCTCATTCATACTGAGTTGCAGTCTGAGAGAGCCTCTCTGCTTGTTATATTTACACACCTCACGTCTTTCTCTCACTTCAGTCTTTGGTGACATATAGAAGGCCATAGAGGCAATAAAACAATGCAGGTGATTTTTCCTAGGGGTGATTTTTCTATATGGAGCCGGGCTGTGGCAATGAAATGACTTGTAAATGTAAGATGTCATCTCAGTTTTACTGTTTTACCCATTACAAGCTCAGCATGATCTTGTGATCACATCTTACTACTTCATGTGTGTGTGACATATGTATGCATAGGTATAAGCATGTTCATAAATATATGGGTGGACATGTTGGTGCAAGTAGGTACAAGTAAAATTGTATGTGCATAAATGTGGAGGCAAAACATTGATGTTGAGTGCCTTCCATAATTCCTCTCACCTTGATATATGAAGTTAAGGTCTCTTGGGAGCTTGTCTGGGGATCTCCTGCCTATTGAGTTCTAGGATTGTAGGCAGGCTGCTACATCACGGTTTTTAACTTCATGCTGGGGATGCAAGTGCTGGTCATCAAGGGCTTTACCTGCTGAGACATCTCCTCAATCATATTTCACTTTTTAAAGAACAGACATACACATTCACACCTGCACACGCACAGTGTTGTGTGTGTCGGTGCAAGGAGCAGTTGTGTATAGCAATTCACGTACACTTGTGTGGCGGTCAGAGGACAACTTTTGAGACTGGTTCTATCTCCCACCACGTGTGGCCTGAGGATCACACTTCGGTCATTAGGTTTAGATGTAAGTGCCTTCATTCACTGAGTTATCTCGTTGGCACCATTCCAAGATTATCTCAATGAATTGGTTATTGGCACAAGAAACAAAAGACCTTTCATCCCTTTTTGATGATATTAGCAGTAATTTTATTTTTCATCTTTTTGTTTGTTTGGAGACAAGGTTTCTGTCTACAAATGGCAGGAAAGCTGTCAGACACGAGAGAGTGTTAAATAACACTAGAAAACATTTGTCCTTTCCAGATAACAAGCCTTCCTTTGATGGATTCATTTTTCTTTTGAGCCTGCGATTTCTCATTCCCCTAAACAGGACTAGATTTTCCAATAATTCAAATATATCTTCTGTTTATCTCTGGGAACTAACTGTATATGTGCGTTCTCTTACAGTCAGACATTAGGGTAGGCTCCTTGCCTTCTGTCTTTATATAATTCACAGGACAGCAAGAACCTATTTCCTACTCATGATGGTTTATGTTAATTGTCAGCTTGACAGAATCTAGAATCATCTTAGGGATGGCTCTCTAGATATATCTGTGGGGGATTATCTTGATTATGTTAATCAATATGAAATCAAGGTGGAAAGACCCACATTAATTGTGGTGTCATCTTCCCCTTATCTGGCATCCTAAACTGAACAAAAAGAGGCAAGGATGCTGAGCAGCTGTGTTTATCTTTCTCTGTTGCCTTACTTGAAGTCAGTGTGTCAACACTTGCTTCAAGCCCCTGGCAACATGGACTTCCCTGCCGTGGCAAACTGTACCTGGAACATTCTAAAACAGATCCTTTCTTCTTTACGTTTCTGACTAAAAGAACATTTTAGCATAGCACTAAGAAAAGAAGCTAAGAGACCACTTAGGAAAATTAAGAGGTTGAGAGAACTCTATGTATGATCTTGACTACATATTGGCAAATAGAGAGGACTTTTATTTTCTGGTACACTTGTTATGCTTAGTTTATTACTAAAGATTTACTACTGGACTCTAATAATCAGACGAATTTTCTTT
The DNA here is from genome assembly GCF_014885135.2 of Alexandromys fortis. Classification (NCBI taxonomy): domain Eukaryota; kingdom Metazoa; phylum Chordata; class Mammalia; order Rodentia; family Cricetidae; genus Alexandromys; species Alexandromys fortis. The sequence goes on along the minus strand of NW_026068005.1, from coordinate 4,300,578 downwards.
CAGAAGCCAAGATACAGCCTCAGATTTGTGTGTGAAGGCCCCTAAGAACCTGCTGTGTGTAGCTTAGAGGGGCCCTTATACTTCCCACTAGCTAAGTTTTTAAGGCTGGTGATTATTTCTCTATAGTATCCAAGAGAAGCTGGAGGCTAAGGTTTTGGGGCAAGTTATTTACCAGACAAAGCTATTTGTTTAGTCTAAGCAAACTGTAACATCAAAACACCCTGGGAACCAGACTGTACTGTAATCAAGCTTGTTAAAATACATGTCTCATTGCTGTCATGCTTAAGTTTATTTAATCTATGAATCTCTATTAGGTTCTTGATGGTGATGTATGTCCCTTCTTATAGACCTCTCTATCTGTCTGTCTGTCTATCTATCTTTCCATCTAGTTTTCTATCATCTATCTTCCTACCTACCTGTCATTATTCATCTGTCTATCTACCTATGTATCTTTCTGCCTATCCCCTACTTATCTGTCACCTATGTATCTCAAACATTTATCGATCAATGTATTGCTTTTCTGAAAATCATCTGTCATCTATTGCTCTCTGTTCATCTATCCATCTACTTATCTATAATTTATTTGTTTACCCATAGCTATGTATCTATTATCTATGTGTCATTATTAATCATTTATCTACCTAACTGCTCATGCTTAATTATTTATCATGCACCTGTCTACATAAATTTAGAATAATAAGTAAATATTTTACATTACTCATTTTCTATCTAAATTTGTAAATCTATATATCTACATGCCCTCATTCCAGTGGAAGAAAGAAAAGAGAAGAAAAAGACAAATTAAGATGGGAGGATGCAAAGTAAAGACAGAACCCAAAATTATACATTCTGAAGCTGTTAGGGTGTCTCAAAGCTCACATTTTTATTAATGCTGTTATAGAGATATCAAAAATTAATAACTCCCATTGGTTAGCTCCAAAACACTCTTCCTGGCATTGGGTGTATGGTATGGATCTGTATAATTTTGTAATTTACAGTCCTCATTATAACCTTCTCATTCCCCTGCAGGTGATTTGTAATTGACAGTCTCAATTAATTTCAAGCTTACCATTTCTTGTAATATTTTATCATATGTTAAGTTTAACAACTTGACAATAAGCATTAGAGGAGGAGGTGAAGAAAATATGTAATGAATAGTAGAGTTCATAAAAAGCAACCACTTGAGAAAGACCCTGCAATTATCTCTTTACTGGCTTACAGTTGGGATAAATTTAATCTTCACTTATAGGACAAGAAGATCTTTCTGGGTGGGTGAACAGTTAACTTGGGTGATTTCCTACCTTCCCCACAGAGAAGTCGGCCCTGCATTTTCCCATCTTCTTCAATGATTGTGAACACCTATCCATGAACTCTAAAGCTCACTTGAACTTTGGGCCTTTTTTTTAAGCTAAGTATTCCTGTAGGGTATAGCTTACTATGTAACTCTCAACTTTACCCTGGACTGACTTATTTAGCACCACAGTTGTGCTGAATAGAATCTTACCTGGTGCAGTAAATTATAATTCTTAGAAGAAAGCAAATCTCTGATGGGTACTAGGCTTAAGGTTTTGTTGTGGGTATTTTTGGATGTTTGCTCATCTTTAGCATGTAGTACTGGGTAGGAGCCTAACTGCTTTCCTTGTTAAATAGAGAAGAACTTGTAAGAAATGGCCCTGAGAGAAAAAGTCTTTTTCCACTATCTCAAAACTAAATTCCATCAGGGTCTCCTGTGAAGATTTCTGTTTTGGTTTTGTATTTTATTGAAAACAGTCACTGTGAGATTGTGTTATAGTTGCTTTATCCTTTCAGCTTGATAAAATGTGGACACACCCTGGAAGACAGTGTGCAGTAGTGACTGTCTATACCAGGTTGGCACCGAGCATGTCTCTGAGGAAGTTTTCTTAACTGGGCTAAGGCTCAGCAGAGTGCAGGCTAGACTGTATCTGAGTGGAGAAAGGGAGCTGAACAGGGGCATGCATGCATTCATTCTCTGCTTTCAACTGTGGAGGCAGAAGCAGCTGGATCTCAGTGAGTTCAAGGCCAGAATTCTGTTCTACAGAGCAAGTTCCAGGACAGCCAGAGCAGTTACACACAGAAACCCTGTCTTGAAAATACAAAACAAAACAAAACAAAAAAGAATATAACAGGTTTGTGTTTTCAGCATCTAGTTTAGCTGTCCTTATAAGGAAGGACTATTTTGGAAAATATAAGTTATAGTGATACCAGTTTAGAAATAAGCTAGATAAACATCAAAAGTATACTGTTTTCAATACAAATAATAAATTATCTTTATACGTCTGTAAATAGCAAAAGCCATCCAACATGGGTGTCGTCCGTTTTATATATAGTAGAAAGCTAAGGTAGCCAGTTGACCTGAAAGTCTCAACATATTCAGAGAGAAAGTCAAATACTCAACACTGAGCACACAACAAAATAAAGTATCACTCTGTGCATTCCATATTCAGACAAAAGGCTCTCGTGGAAGTCCTTCTTCTGTGCATCTTTCACAGTCCTCAAGTTCGTGTTAGCAGGAATTTCCCCCCAAAATATTTGAATATATATTGCTCCAACAAGCTTTTGAGAGGATGATGTCACATCTCTCCATGGAAGAAAAGATGTGGGCTCCTGTGTTGCAAGGTTTTCTCTGTAAGTAATGTGCCCTGTAAGCAGGCATCCACCTGGGCAGAGTTTTTCCCCCTTGGGGCTTGGCAGGAAGTGAAAGCCTATACGAATATGCGGATACTCATCCCACTTCATGAAAACCATAGTCTCTGTTTCAGACACAAAAGTTTCAAAGTCTTTTGCCAATGTCCACAAAATGGGCAAGGTTGCAAGCAGTGTCAGCGTGTATCTGCACATCATTGTTAGCATATCATAGTATTCACAGTGATTGTCATAGGATACGTACGGGCATTCTGACTTGTCTCTCACTTTCCTCACACTAAGTGGTACTTGGCTGTGTGTATAGGTGCATGCCTCTGTGTGTGTGTGTGTGTGTGTGTGTGTGTGTGTGTGTGTGTGTGTGTAATTTGGAGGTCAGAGGACATCTTTCCTTGAAAGCCATCTACCTTGTTTATTTGAATAGGTCTAAAGGATTCTTCTGTGTATGCCTTCCCAGCCCTGGGATTCCAAGTTCATAAATATGTCTACTTTTGTTATATTCTTCTGGAGGTCAAACACAGGCCTTCATGCTTACAACTGTACTAACTAAGATACATACATATGTGTGTACATGTGTGTGTATATTTTACACACATACAATTATTTATATTACTATAATATATTTACTATATATCAGCTATATATATTATATAAATGACTGTATATGCATTCCTATTGCTATGATAATAAGAGAAAAGCACTACATTTGCAATTGGGAAGAACTTTTAACTATATATAATTTCATGAAATCAAATTAAGTTTAAAAATAAATCACATAATACGATCAAGGTCAAATATCATATAAAGATTGGCCTTAAAATAAAATAGAATAAAGAGTGATAAGATAGGTCAGTAGGTAAAGGTGCTTGCTGCCCAGACTGATAACCTGGATTCAATTCCCAGGCCCCATGTGGTAGAAAAAGAGAACTGACTTCTCTAAAATCACCTTTAACCTACACCCTCATATTGTGGTACACACACACACACACACACACACACACACACACACCACTGAATAAACAAACTTAATTTTAAATAAATAAATAAATAAACTTAAAAACACATAAATAAAATAGGAGGGGACTGTGGTGGTTTGAATAGAAATGGCCCCATACATTCATATGTTTGAATGCTTTGCTCATAGGGAATGGCGCTGTTAGGAGATATGGCCTTGTTGGTGGAAGTGTGTCACTGTGAGGGTGGGCTTTGAGGTCTTACATGCTTATGCTATGCCCAGTGCAGCACATAATTCTGCTGCCTGCAGATCAAGATAGAGAACTCTCAGCTCCCTCTCCAGCAACATGTCTGCCTACATGTCACCATGAAGACAATAGACTAAAAAACTTCTGAAAATAAAGCCAACCACAATTAACTGTTTTCTTTTATAGCAAATGCTGTGATAATGGGGGTCTCTAAATAGCATTGGAAACCATAACACAGAGATTATCCCTCTGCACCAGGGATTGGGGATTTCTAGTTTACAAGTCAAATCCAGCCCAGTTTCCCCTATGCAAATAGACTTTGTCGGAATACAGATCAGTGAACTCACCTATCCATTGTCTGCCTCCACTTTTACATTTCAATGCTAACCTTAAATACTTTTGATTGAACTAATATGATATGCATAGATAAGAGAGAGAAGAAGGAAAGAAACAGAAAGAGAAAAAGAAAGAATAAATGAATGAAAGAAAGAGAAAGAAAGGAAAATAACATGTAGGAAAATGTGTACAACTTAGAGAGAAACCCTATCATTTAAGATAGCAGTCCTGCTATTTAAAAAATAGTATCTTTGAAAACATGTACTGTAAACCTGAAAATGCTAGCATGTAATGAGAAATAAGTAAATTTCAATACTTTGAAGGCAAAAAAGTATTTTTAGTATTTTTAGTATTAGCTATAAAGTACTTTCTTTTAGAATTAATTAATATTTTATTTTTGCTTTGGTATAACACCTTATTCTAGTAAGAAGAGATGAAGTAGCATATTTAAGAATTTGAAGTAAAGATCAGGCAGAACAAAGGCTTTCTCCTGCATATCTGAGTGTTAAACACACAGGCTGCAGAGGGACTCTGATTTGTCATGAAATACGATCCTAATGAGTGTCTTTTAGGAAGCTAAGAATAAGGTGTGAAACTCAACCATGACTAAATCATCACAAGTAAAAATCAAACAACAGTGATGTGAAATTTTAGTTTATAACTAAGTATACTTAGTTCAGAAATGTTGAAAATATTGTGAATTTGGTATCTGATTTATATGAAAATTATATCTCATGATTTTAGAAACCCAGTATATATTTTTCACTTAGAACCCATGAATTTAGTTTAGTTAAATTTCAACTGCTCAGTACCAAATGTGACAAGTAGACATTGCAGGGAGGGTAGGTGTACACTGAACTGAGGATACAGGCACACGTTGAGTGTCCTGACCTGTCAACTAGACACAGACTAGCAGCAACTGAGACGGGAGCCTTGGTTGAAGAATTTCCCAGATGAGATTGGTGTACGTGTTTGTCTGTAGGGATAATCTTGAATATTAATCTATTTAAGAAATCCCAGCCCTCTGTGGGCAGCACCATGCCCTAGGTAAGTGGTCCTAGGCAGTATAAGAAAGTTAACTAAGCATGAACACATGTGTGAAAGTCGGCCAGCAGCATCCTTCATTATTTCTCCTGTACTTTTTGGGCTGTGGCTGAATTCCTTCGTTTGAGGTAATACTGTATAGAATTAGCAAGCGAGCATGACTTCAGATTTATGCTTTGAGTTTATGTTTTTATTTACTTCGGTGATAAACAGTGACCTAGAAATGTAAGCTGAAATACATTATTTCCACTCCTAAGTTTCTTTTATTCAGTTATTGATCACAGCAAAAGATAGAAAACTAATTTGATGAGTATTAAATATTTGAGTACTAAAGAATTAACATAAATTCATGGTTAAATAAGAGCACACAATAGTTTTGAGATCTGTCCACATAGCTTTAATATAATCAAAGCCCACATATGGGGAAGAGCAAAGATGCTATATATAAAAATGTAACATTTTCAATCGTTTTTCTTTTTTATTTCTTTTTGTTTTTTTGAGACAGGGTTTCTTTGTAACTTTGGAGCCTGTCCTGGAGCTAGCTCTTGTAGTTCAGGCTGGCCTTGAACTCACAGAGATCTGCCTGCCTTTACCTCCCTTGCACTGAGATTAAAGGCATGCACCACTTCCCACCTCTACTTTCAGTCTTAATAATGTGTGCTGGCTGCATCAGTGTACTGATACTAAATAGTGCAGTGTGGACTGGGGAGATGGCTCAGTGTGTAGTCTGCCAGATCTGAGTTTGGACGACAGCACCTATGTAAAGCAAGACTTGGAAATGTGCATTTGTAATCCCTGTGTTCCTACAGTGAGGTGGGAGGAAGACAGAATTCTTAGGATCTTCTTGGCTAGCTAGCCTGGAATGAGAGCAGCAAACAATAGATCTTTTCTCTGAAAAGGTGGAATGTACTCTGTGTAGTGACATGTTTAATCCCAGAACTCAGGAGAAAACAGCAGGAGGATCTCTGTGAGTTCTAGGCCACCTGGGACTAAACAGTAAGACGCCATCTCAAAAAACTAATAAAATAAATCAAATAAATTGAAAATGGAGCAAGGTGGAAGTGTAATAGTTCATCCAAGGTTGTCCTCTGACCTCCAGATCCATACTGTCACCTGCACATCCATACCGTCACAGGCACACCTGTGCTCACAGGACAATGCACACACATATTTCACATGTGCGTGCACACACACACACACACACACAAACACACTCACAAAGATTAAAACATAGTAAATTAAATGTGTGATATTATCTGATATTCTCATTCCAGTATGTCTAGGGTCTCAACAAACAGGATTATCAGTGAGACTTGGAATGACTTAGTGGTTGAAAGTGCTTGCTGCTGTTGCAGAGATTCAGAGTTTGGTTTCCAGCCCCAGTATCGGGCTGCTCACATCTATCTGCAATGCTAGTTCCAAGGGATCTGTTACTCTCTTCTTGTTAGCCTCTGAGGGCTTTAGTACTCATATACATACACTGACCTTTGTGGATGTAATCACTCACATACACATAGCAACATATGAACACACACATACACATAATTAAGAGAATAAAACAGTAATATTTCTAAATAAAAGATTCTCAATATCAGAAATGAAGACTCAAATGAAAGAGTTTCATTTAAAAAGCACACAAACCCTTACATTTAAACTGGTTTGGAGAGCTCATTATTACATTGTACTGAATGTAAAAATAGCAATAACAGTGGAACCATAATCTTTACCACAAAAAGAATGTAATTGATGCACCAGGGATACCGCCCAAGCCTACTTCTTCAGATCTGTGGGACTCCTGGAATGCACAACATTACCTAAGGACTACTCAATTCTCTTAGAACTGTTTTATAATTTGAGCATGTTCCCATGGAGCTTTCTCTTCTCTCTCTCTTCACAGAGGTAAACCCAATGAACTCCCTGTCTCTGTCATTCCCTTTCATTTTCCCCATTTTAGGCAGATTATTAGTAACTTTTCTGTTGCTGTGATAAAATACCATGACCAAAAGCAGCTTAGAGGAGAAATGTACTTATTTTGGCTTATGGTTATAAAGGGGTAGAATCAGTCGTGAGAGGGAAGACAGGGCAACAGCGCTTGAGATCAGTCTGGCAACCAGGAATCAGCGAGATGGTATTCCATCTCCACACAGGAAGTGGAAAGATAGACACAGAGAGAGAGTGTGTGTGTGAGCAAAATGCAGGGCCAGGATATAAGCTCTAAAAGCCCATCCCCAGTAACCTGATACTGCCTATATTTAGGTGCCATCTTCTACGAGTTTCCTAACCTCCCCAAATAGCACTACTAGCTGGAAATCAGGTCTTCCAACACATGGAGACAGTGGGGGACATTTTCCACCAAGCAGGTATTTATCAGCAGCTCCCTTGTTTATCCAGTTGCACTCACTTCTTAGAGGACTTGGACTTACCTAGTTAGAAACAGGGAATAATCAGTCCTAATCAGCTGTCAGAGCCCATGGTTTCTAACTGAATTTGATTTACAAATAATCAGCATACACACACACACACGTATATATTAACAAACTTGAGATGTTCTTATAGTAAATATAACATCTCAAGTTTGTTATCTTTAGTTTCAACTGGGCATCTTATATTTTTATGGAGTACATCTGCCAAGCACAGGAGAAATTATCAGATCTTTTACAAAGATTGGGGTAATAAAAGACATCAAGGCTTCTCAGAAAAGGGATAGAAATAAGACTGAAGATAAAAACTATTCCTGACTTTGTTGCATCTTGATGCAACCTAGTCCAAAATCTTTCAAAGCTTACCAACCAGAGAATCAAAACTCAGCAAGGCTCTGTCTAGACAAAGATGGAGAACTATGGTCTCCAATAAGTGCTGTAGTTGACAGTGTCCATCAGATATGTTATAATGTTAACCGTTTCTCTTCTGAAACAGGGAGTCAATTTATTATTTTCATAAATACCAGGTAAAAGAACAGGAAGAAACATTGATTCTGACTTTTTTGAATTAAGCTACTGGGTAACCATATTATAGATTATAGGAAGCTTCTGTAAGCTGTAAAATTATTCAATACAATATATAAAAATAATGAATTTGAAATTAAAGTATTATCTCTTTGGAATGTCCAGTAAAACCAATAAAATAATTGATCCATACATTAAGCATCAATATGCTTCTTAGTAAAGGAAGTACAAATTACTTATACTGCTGCCAAATGGGCCCAAGCTGATTCTAATTGAGAGCCCCCTTGTCCATCTGTAGGAACTATAGAGAAGAAGATACAGATTGGCACCAGGAAGGTGCAAGCGTCAGGCCCACTCTAGGGCAGACTCCCAAAGACAAGGCAAGGTTACAATAGACTCATTTCAAGGGAAGGAAGTTTGGGGGAGTGAAGAGAAGATGCCTTGATCAGATCCTAGTTAAAGGACGTTTCAGTTTACAAATTGATGACTGATCTACAATGCTCCAGGCTGCACACTGCAATATGAGCCATAAAGAAACTCAAGGAAAAAGACCTTTATGAAACTCATGGCAGCTCCATGTTTTGGAAGGATAATGATCAGAGCATACGGATAGTTCTCTAGGAGGCCGGCGTGTTTCATTCTTTGACGTGTGTGTGTGTGTGTGTGTGTGTGTGTGTGTGTGTGTATGTGTGTTGAGGATAGAGATAAAAACAGAATTTGCCTTATGTTATTTGTGTGTGTGTCTGTGTGTGTACTTGCATTTTGTTTTAAAATAAAAGTTTTAAAAGTACTTAATTGAGTCCCGGCTCTCACTAAAAACATAATAAAAAGCAGCCATTAAAGAATATAAAGTAAAGCACAGTGATTACACCGAACACAAGCTTTCTGTTCAGTTTTAAAGAGAAACTGAGACTTCAGCTCTTTGGGGTCACACTCTCTCTCTATTGAATGCACAGCTATAAAACTGCCCCTGTCTTTTCAAAATGTGTTTATGGCATTGAAAGCCAGATGTCAACCTTGCATTTAGAAGTCCTCCGAGTTAGTAAACACCAACACAGGAGAGGGTGATGTTTTATGCTGCTGTGGATCTTCAATTCAAGGCTATTAACTCATCTACATACTTTTAAAAAACTGTATCAATGCAGCCTGGGTTCAGCACCGTAGTCAAAGATTGCAGATTGAGGTCTACTTGCTCAATTTCAAATTTATTACAGACGGACGCCTATTTGTTCAATTCCAGTTTACCTTAAAAAAAAAGTGAGGGGTCCCAGTCTAAGCCCACCATTCTTACTGGTAAGAGAATGACATAAGCTTTATGATACAGAGCACAGCAATAACCCATCAGTATCATCAGTATTTCCCTTCTGTTCTTAGTGACATGTTTGTCTTTAACTGGCTGGTGTTCATGTCTGCAATTTTCCAGCTATAAATGGGTGTATGGCACAATATTCAAGCAAGTTAGTTACTGTTAAAAACATATATCCTTTTCAAACCTGGTGATGGTGGTACCTGCCTTTAAAGATCCCAGCACTCAGAAGGAAGAGACAGGCAGAACTTTGTGAGTTCAAGGTCAGCCAGGTCTAGAAGAGCTAGTTCCAGGACAGGCTCCAAAGCTACAGAGAAACTCTGTCTCAAAAAACAAAAACAAAATCTCCTTTTCATACAACCAAGACTCCTTCACCTATGGCAGCCATCTTGGCACCAGCTGACCTCACATTTCTGTATCTTAGCACAGTGTTTTGTCTGAGGAATTCTTCTCATTTGCCAAGGGATGCTACAGTCTTGCTTTTGCCTCCCTGGAGATGCCTGCTCAAATGTATATTCTCTCCATCTAAGACATTCTCTAGTCCCTTCTGACTCCCCCAAGAAGTTACATGTTCAGTGAAATGTTTCTGCTTTCCACTCCCGGGGCTCTTGATCTCTTCTTACGCAGTTCTCCGGTGCCATTTAGTGTCTCATGCCATTAGTCACCACACAACCACTGAAATATTCTTCCCACTCCACCGGTCTACTGAGTCCATTTCATGTTTTGCATTTTTTCCTGTGAATAATAATGATATGAAAACAATAATGCCTCACATTTATTGAGTGCTTAATGTGAATCAGGTACTGTCTAATGCTTGTCACACAATAACTCTGGAGTGACAATGTTATCCCTGCTTCCATTTAAAGTCAGAGCACCAAGACCTAAAAGAATCCTTGCCCAAGGTTGCATAACGGGAGCACATAATTCTACTGCTTATATAGCTTGTGATGTATTATCTTAAGTTGAAAGATATAAATGATACACAACTATGTATTAAGTACATAAATTTCATATAGTGCATGCTATATCAACTTTTTGCTTGGCTTAAAATTGTTGTGAAACACCTATTGTCTATTGATGTGCTATCTATCTATCTGTCTATTATCTATCTATCTATCTATCTATCTATCTATCTATCTATCTACCTAACTGCCTGTCTGTATCTGTCCCATTTATATATAAATTATCTACATGTCATATATTGTATATTTATTAAATCATCTGTTTATCAATAAGTATTTATCATCTATAAAATTTTTATCAATTTTATATTTATCAGCTACTTCTTTATCTTTCATTTCTCTATCATATATGAATATAGGCTTTGATAGTCATTTAAGTTAATGAAAGAGGATGTGAGGATATTTGGGTAGTTTTATGAGTTATGTTTTAGATGATCTTCATGCATTTTCTCTAACACAAAGGGTAACAGTACATTTTACTATAACAAAATATTATAACCTGTATGATTAAACGAAATACTTAGTTTTTAGTAGTTGAAGCTGTGAATTTCAAAATCAAGGGCTGATAGATTTGCATCTGGTGGGAGCATACTGTGGTTCTGAGATAATATTTCTTGCATCCTTGAGTGGAAGGGCAGGTTATACTTACAGAGCCTCTTTCTAAGGGCACTAAAGGAGCAGATAGGAAGCCATTTCCACTAGACATGTCCCAGAGACCCATCTGCTACCACACCTCTCTGGGACTTATGATTTCAATATGAAATTAAGGAGGATACAGACATTCAGATTATACCAGAGGAACACCTGGTCTGTGATCAGAAGCCTTGGTGGGATATGTTTTGCTTCATTTTTATTTTCCTCTATTATTATTAAATTAGTTTGTATCTTGGAAGTCAGTGAGAAGTTTTTACCGCATCTTCCAAACAGGAAACAGAACACACCTGATACATACATACATATATATATATATATGTATACATATACATATATATTACATATAACAGAGAAAATACAATATAAGGCATAAGTAGAACATTCAAACTTCTTCCTGGATGTAACATAATCTCAGCATATTAGTGCAATTATTACTTTTAATTGCCTTTTGTTGCATTTACAGTATGTGTGTGTGTAGATGCATGTGCCAGAGACTATCAGTGGTGCACACATGGGGATGTCAAATGTCAAAGTACATGTATGGAGCTCAGAGGACCACTTTAGGGAGTTAGTTTTATCCTTCCACTATGTGGGTCTAGAGGATCAAAACTTAGGCCATCAGACCTGGTGGCAAAGAACTTTTACCTGAGTTAGATCACTGGCCCTAGTGCAGTGAGTTATGCTGTGTGCATCTTGGACTTTCCTCATCCTCAAGATGAAGATGCTAACGGGGTGGGAGAGCATCTAGGAATGAGGGTTTCCTTAGCATCTAGTTGGCTTTTTCCACAGCTCCACTCAGTTTTCCTTCTGACTGGGACTGAGATAGCAACATTGTTTCTTTATATCAGATTCCCGTAAATACCAAACCTCAGGGAACTACTCAGATCTTGCCCATATATACACTGTCTGTTAGAATTCTCCTCTTCTCATAATTTTTGTTTCCTTTTTTCATTAATTTCTCCTTTATATTTTTTAACATTCAGATATTCCCAGATTTATACCAGGGTTGCATACCAATAAACTCACTATAAATTAAAATATTAGAAATTGAAATTAATTAATTAATTGAAATTTATATTAGAAATTGAAATTAATGTATCCACACTACTGAACATCACAGACCAGACCAGCAATTTCTAAACATGCTGAGAAGACCTGCACTAATCTACTGTTGAAAAGAATCGTTAGATAAAAATTTATTTTATAATAGAGTGCTTAACATCTCGTGGATATTACTGAATATGATGCTGAAAGCAAAACCTAGAATGCTGTGTGAGTCTACTCTTCTACTGTATAGTGATCAAGTACCAAGTTATTGTTTCTGGAACTCCATATAAATTATAAGTATAAAAATATGTGAGTTTCTATAAATAATTATCTATGAATCTATCATCATTATCTGTCATCTGTGTGACATTTATGTCTCACCTATCATTTTTCTATCATTTATTAACCATCTATCTGTCTATGTATCATCAATTATCCATCCCCCCATTATCTATCATCTAACTTACCAATCTTTAAATCTGTTTTCTATTACATAGTTGTCTATTATTTGCATGTATGTATACATGCACATATGTATGTGTCTATATATCCATCTAAATAGATAGATAATAATATATAGGCAATAATGATCAATTTTCTGTCATCTATCTTCATATCATCTAGTTATTTGGCTATCTAATATAATCTATTACCTATCCATCTGATGCCCATCTGCTTTTCCATCTACCTACCTGCCTAACTGGGTACCATTTTGGCTATTTTGTATATAAACAATTGCAAATATTTTGATCACAAGGAAAGGGCTTAGTGATGCTCAATTCCCCCTCTGTTAGCTCACGGAAGTTTCTAGAATGGCTTAGTTATCATCAATGATAACTTCACAGTGTTCCTGGGAAGATAACAACTGGACATTTTTGAGGAATTAGAAAAATGAACCACCTGAGGGCACTGGTCAGGGAGAAAGGGAGTATGTGGGGAATACTGAAAAGATAGTAATCTTGAAAAGGCATGCCGCCCTTCCCACTGCATTAGACAGAGGAAGATTTCAAGCCCTTAGAACATAATTCCAAAGTCTACCTCATTTGAGGCTGAGAAGACACCTCAGTGAATAAAGTGCTAGCCAAACAAACATGAGAATCAAAGTTGAGAGCACCAGCACTAGAGAGTAGAGACGGGAGGATTGCTGCAGTGTTCACGATTGTAACCTGGAAGTGGGGAGGGAATAGCCATGTCTTTATGTAAATAGACAAAGGGTATGAAGCAGCTTGTCCTGAACAGAAACTCCAGAAAGGAGAAATTAATAGATATTTACCATTAGAAGTAGAGGTTAGAGTGGGGGCGCTTTCCTACCAGAATAACAGTGTTTATCTCCTTTACCTCACTGTTAGTTAACTGCTATAACTATGATTATTATTTGTGTGTATGTGAGAGGTAGGGGAGGTGGGCACACACCACAGGCACAGCCATGTGGAAGTCTGGGAAGACTGTTCTTTAGGAGTCAGTTTTTTCCTTCTGCCATGGATTGCAGGGATCAATTTTGTTCTCAGGCATGTGTTGGAAGCACTTTTACCCTGTATCTTCACTAGTAGTATGTTGATAATTATTTCTTTGAATATGATTGTGTTGAGGCGGGAGTTCCCTCTGTGTTCTGTGATTACCATTAATTAATAAAGAAACTGCTTTGGACCTATAACAATATACAGTGGGTGGTTTATACTCATGCATGTGCATACACACACATATACATATATAGAAATATATGTATATGTGTGTGTGTGCGTGTTCCCAAGTATGTGGACACACATTTGTAGAACACTTGTTTGGAAGCCTAAGGTTGATACTAGGAGTTTCCTTCAATGGCTCTCCATTTAATTAATTAAGTCAGAGTCTCTCAATCAAATGACATTCCTTTTAAGGAATATTCAAATTGTGAATTAATGCTCTAAATGAGGCAAGTGGTCAGATCTAGGAAAGATCCATCCATCAGCAAGGACCACAAGCCCATCTGTGAGGGTGATGGCACTCGACCACTTTAAATGAGGACCTGAATTAGACAGAGATTATCAATGACTTTTAAACCAGAGGCTCAAAGAATTCTCGCTTCTTTGATTCCCCCAGATATATAGTGATTATCACCAGAGAAGAGCTCCTCCTCCTCAAAGTGTAGATAGAGAAAGTCATAGAAATGTCTGAACAGTCACAGATATGGTGCACCAGTGGTGAGTCCTCTGGTGGAAACCTCTTATACTTTACCACTTTTATCCCTAATTCTCATTTATAATTTTTTATATCGTCAGGGAAATTCCTTTTCCCATTCTGAACCTGTACACATGAAATTCTTGGCCTTTATGTACACTAGCCTACAGGCTTCCTTCTGAGCACCCTCCAAGGAGCTGACTTCCAGGGCTCAAGTTACCTGCGAACTCACATTGTTTTGTCCCCAGCCTCTGACTCTGTGTCGACTTAGAACCCTCAGCTATGACAAATAGAGATTTTCTGGAATTCTGGAATCCAGACTTCTCCTATTTTTGCACAATTTCTGCATGGCTGGGTTTGATTAACTGATCATTGCAGAAAGAAGTGAATGATTTTTGCAAAGCCTGGGACTATAGGCACTTGATAAACGTTAAACAAGGAAGAGGAACTCAGGCCTTACAGAGCATTGACATCTGATTCTATAGCATCAAGCCCCCAAGAGTTGTGAGTCTCATGTAGGTCAGAAATGGTGAGCAAAGGAAAAGAGAAGACATTTTATCACAACACTGTGGAAATTTTCAATCCTACACTTGTGTGTCTCCGGACTTCATATATTTTAAGATTCTGTTTTATTTTTATCTATATATGTGGTGGATGGGGGTGAGTGTATGCAGGTGAGTGTATGTGAACCTGTGTGTAGATGAGAGGAAAACTCAAACTATAATTATTCAGGCACTCTTCACCTTATTGTTTGATATGGGGTCTCTCACCAACCTAATATCCATTGGATGCTATTCAGGCTGGTAATTAAGCCCCAAGGAACAGCTTGTCTCTATGCAATCAGTGCTGAGACTATAAACATGAACCAGTGTGCCAACCTTTTTTTTTAAAATATGGGTTTTAGGAGTCAAAGTAAGTTTCTTGTGCATGTGAAATAGCGTTTTACTAACCGACTACCTCCAATTTAATTTTCCTTGTTCTCTAAAATTAAGGCAAAGATCTCCATCACAAAAAATAAATGTATCTTGAAGTTTGACTAAAAAAATAAGTAAATCAGCAAGGATTCAAGGCATTCAGTAGATGCACACCCTGTCCCTTTTTTCTGAAACTGTTACATTTCTGGTAAAAAAAAAAAAAAATGAGTCCACTGTGCAATATAGCAATCTACGATGGATATCTAACACTTTCTGATATTTTATGTGAATGTGTGTTTGTCTGTATGTGTACATTTGTGCAGGTGCGCAAAGAGGTTAGAAGATGGTTTCAGATACCCTAGATTTGGAGCTACTGACACTTGTGAGCCTCACAGCATGGTGCTTAGAACAAGGCCTGAGCCCTACGCAGGAGCAGCAAGCACTCTTCACCAACGAGCCCGCTGAAGCCCCAGCTGTCTAGTCCCTTTATTATTTTACCTTCCAAAACCAACAGTTTGCATTTTCTTGCTCTCTTGCTCTCTCAATGACTAACAGACAACTCAAGATGATTTTGGACCCCAAAGCATCTCCTAACTTTCCCCCATTTCATCATCTATACCATTTCTGTAAAATGCAGCTCCATTTTAAAAATTATTTGAAGCAGGAGAACAGCAGTCACGGTTACTTCTTTCCGGCCCTCTTTCCCCTGTTACATCACATCTAATGTTTGGGGTCACTTCAAAATAGATGTGATGTCTCGCTACTTCTGCCTCTAGAAATTTCTGGAGCGGTTTGAATCTTTTGTTTGGATTGCTATAAGGAGCTTGTTGTTATCTTTTCCTACAATGTTGCTTCCCATCAAGTTGCAGAGAAGAGGCAAAGTCAGTTTTTTACCACAGAAGCCCTATTCCATCATGTTGAAATATGAGCGGCGGGGCTGCGTCCCCAACACCCCGGCCGCTTGGCTAGTTCATGCCCGAAATAACAACACACAAACTGTATTCATTTAAGAACTGCTTGGCCCATGAACTCTAGCCCTTACAGGCTAATTCTCGCACCTGGACTAGCCCATTTCTAATGATGTGTGTAAGCACCCCAAGGTGCGCTTACCGGGAAGATTCTAGCCTATGTCCATTCTGAGTTGGAGTTGCCTGGGAGAGCTGAGCATGGCATCTCTGCTCTAGAGAGCAGAGCTGTCGGGTCTCTCTGGGAGCAGAGCAGAGTCTGACCTCACTTCCTCTTCCGCCCAGCATCCTATTCTGTTTATTCCACCCACCTATGTTCTAAGCTATGAGGCCAAGCAGTTGGTTTATTATAATTAACCAATTACCTTCCTCCATCACCATCATTCTTCTATTCGAAACTATACAGTAGGGTCAGGGAAGTTGGCTCAGGGGGTAAAGGGATTCCTACACCAAAACTAAAACTCAAATCAAATCCCTAGTATCTGCATAAAGCTGGGAGTGAGGGCATAGCATCTGTAAGCCTGCACTGGGAGGCAGGAACAGGACGATTCCCAGAGGATGATGACGAGCTAGTATTGGTGAGTCAGTGAGTTACCCGTTCAGGAAGAGATCTTGTCTCAAAAAAGTAAGGTAGAGTGACTGAGGATGACACTCTGGAATCCACGAGCACATGATTCCTCAACACACACTGATACACATACAAACACAAGCATACATACACAAATGCACACACACATACAAGCATACATAGAAACACAAACCCATATACACACAAACACATGCTGTTTAGTAGACTCTTGTCTCAGAGAAAAGAAGAGCCATACCTCTTACGCTATTTCTGAAATGACATCACGCATCTTGCCATATGCCATAGCCAGCTCTTAGAATCATTCTGCCATCACTCCTCCTACTCACAGCCTTGCAGCCCACTGGCCATTTGCTGTCTTTGCATAGAAACTTTGAATTATTTCTGCAGTTCCCTTAGCCAAGAATATATTTCTCTGCAAAAATCTACATGGCACATTCTTCCCTTCCAGGAAGTCTCTGCGAAATGCCCCTGTGCCTGGAAGATCTTTCCTGGCCACTTACTAGGAAATTACATACTGTTCCTCTATCTGCTCCTGGCTTTGGGTATTGGTCAGTTTTTGTTGCTCCAATAATCACCTAGGGAAACTAGAACTAGCATACACAGAAAAAGGGTTGATTTAGACTCACATTCTTATATGTTTCAGCCCATGATTGAATAATCCTATGACTTTGAGTCTCAACAAGTCAATGTATCAGGGCTGGGAGTGTAAAGGGGAGCAAAGCGATGTGATCTCC
The DNA here is from genome assembly GCF_014885135.2 of Alexandromys fortis. NCBI lineage: Eukaryota > Metazoa > Chordata > Mammalia > Rodentia > Cricetidae > Alexandromys > Alexandromys fortis. The sequence continues at coordinate 4,283,062 of NW_026068005.1, read as the reverse complement.
AGTTAATGTGACAGTCCATGTTGACGCCACATTGTCAACTTGGCAGGATTTACAATCACCTCGGAGACCCACATTGTCTGTGAGGCAAATTCTAGGGTGTGAGAAAGCACACCCTAAATGTGGATATGTCATTCTGTAGGGTGAGGGTCATGGGCTGGATAAAAATGGGGACAGTGAACGGAGCAGCAGCGTTTATCTTTCCCTACGTCCTGATTATCCTGACATCAGCACTATGACTAGTCACTCTACCTTCTGGCAGCCATGCCTTGTCAGACCTGATGTAAAGAATCCTCTCAGCATGAGCCAAAATAGACTCTTCTTTTCTAAAACTTCTTTTGTCAGGATTTTGTCATACCAACAAGAAAGACAGCTAATGCAATTAGGATGCAAATGAGAAAGGGTGGAGATTATTCTGGCACAGCTGCCCTTCTTTAAACTGAAGGCTTCCACGGGCTCCTCCTCTTACAAGTTTTGCCACAGTCCAAGAGTTCATGAGGGAGCCCAAGTCTCCAACACACAGGCTTTTGGGAACACTTAAAATTCAAACTATAGCATCTGCTTCTTACTTTTTAATTTTTTTTTTCTTTTTAAGACAGTGTCTACTTTGTAGCCCAGAACTCACAGATTTATCAACATCTACCTCCCCCCGCTAGGATTAAAGGCATAACCACCACTATGCAAAACATGGTTCCTTGACTCGTGATATATGTGCAGCATAATACTCAAACGCAGTGCCCCTCTGGAAGGGTCTCTTCTTCCACAACTCAGCTTTCTGGTTAACGTGAGCATAAGCTTGATTTGGGCTTCATTGACACAGAACATCCGGTTCTTTTTCACAAAGTACTTCCAAGCTCCTGCCTGCTGCATTCACTCTGTAGATTTGATATTCACTGAAGGATCTTTAGCTGATATACGGGTATATGGTAGCTAATTCTCCTGATGCTTGCTTTGCACCTCTGAGCCACTTTGAGACTCAATCCCTTTTTCAGCCTGACAAAGTTTAATTTATTAAATCTTTGACACTCAGCCCAAAATGTCCATTTTATAACCAATCTTCCTAGATGATTATCTTCAGATTTACAACCAGGTCCTTGATATACACTCACTGTCTCTGTAGTATTTGCCTGGCCTTTTAAAATGTAAATCTTCCAAGAGGGTGGGCAAGTAAGAGTAAGGCGAGAAGAGAAGATTTATTGTGTCCAAGGGAGTCAATTGATCATTTCCATTAAGAAACTAAAAAATTGAAAAAAAATATACAAACTTCTTTAGTATTTTCATCTCTGATATCAACTTATAAAACCAAGTCTATAACAACAATATATGTCTTGCTTAGATGATTATAATGTTGAAGCCATAATTCCCCTGAGCCTCTTTCCAGAGGTAATGTAATATATCATAAATTAAAGATGTCTGCTCTGTCCTTTCACATACATTTTCACTGTAATTATTTGAGTGCTTGCTCTTCTTTTTAAAAGATGTATTTGATTTTTAATTATGTCTATGTTTGTCTTTGTGAGTGCATGTGTATGCATGTACCTACAGAGGCCAGAAGCGTGTCGGAGCCCCAGATACTGGAGTTACAGGTGATAATGAGATTGCCCACCTTGGATGCTGAGAGTCAAATTTTGGTCCTCTGAAAGAGTATCAAGCACGCTTAGCCACGGAACCATCTTTCCAGCCCCAGTCATTGTTATCCTAATTTCTACTGTCTTCACAGACACCCTACTGGAAAATAAAATTTCTATCAATAAGATAACTTTCAATCATATTTAAAGGAGGGATAATGATTTATTTAGGTAATACGTGTGTGTGCTATATCAGCAGTTTATTTTCACTTACATCAATACTACTACCTAGATGTTATTGACACGTTTGCAATTTTTCCCAGATCTAAGCAATAAAAATTTACTATAGATTGCAAAGCAAGGAAATGCACATAAATTAAACATAGTGTAACAAAGTTTTGTAGCTTAAGACTTAATCAACAGAAGCCAATCAAGGATCTGGAAACTTCTACCATGTGATTCTAGATGTAAAATTTAGTCATGTCATGCTTCCATTACTTTTCAAAACTTTTAATTAAAACACAGAATCACCTCTTCCAAAAGAGAGGTAAGCATGGTAGATAGGTGGATCAGCAGTTAAGAGTGTGCTGCTGTTCTCCTCGCAGACCCAAGTTCTGTTCCCAGCACCCCATAACCCCTTGAAACTCTAGTTTTGGGAGCTCCAGTGCCCTTTTCTATCCTCTGCAGGCTCTATACCCATGCAGTATACACACATCTGGACATATACATTTAAAAATAAAAATAAATCTTTAAAAAATGATTTGAAACATCATCTTGTTACAGTTGCTGAATTATTAAATGTAATCCAATTAATGGAATGTGCGCTTGCATTTTACGTTCCCAAATGTAATATATGGCTCATGAGAGATGTTTTCCTCGTGAGCAATTATGCTCATATTTTCTGTGTCCTTTAAAAAATGCGACTTTGTGGGCATGGAGAGACAACTCAGTAATAAATGCATTTGCTACTTTTGCAGAAGATCTTAGATCAGTTCCCAGTCTCATGGTGGGTAGTTAACAACATACTGTAACTACACACCCAGTGAATCTGATGCTTTCTGCTTTCTGTAGGTACTTGAACTTCACACAAACACACACACACACATTCACTCAATAAGACGTTGAGTAAATATAAATGGATCCAAATTCTAAATGTGTTTTAAAAGCAAAGCAAAACAAAATGTCTTATTAAATCTATGTGCAAGTATTCTACGGCAATGCAAATCAGCCTTAATTTTATTTTCCAAATGCTACTCTTTAACCAATATAATGCACAATCAATTTTAAGTACCAGGAAGGATACTTTATAATGCTGCTCCAGGGAAGATACACAATTCCTCATTTTATCTCAGCATCATTAAGCTGTATCACCGAATAATCTATGAACCCCTGATTAACCAGATGCCGTTTTCCACCCTCTGTCCCAGATTAAAATGCAGTGATGCATTCAATACAGTACTTTCGAAATATCATTGATAAGTTCTTTACTTTCTACTTCCAGATAGACATCCTAGACCCCCATGTTGGGTACATAATGAGGCAGTGAAAGTATTCAAGCATATAATGTTTAGAAAACAAATTAGAATAAAACGTGTTGGGCCCAGAGCTGTAAGCTGCATCTTATTTCTGAGTGATGCATACCAATGTCTCTCTGCCCTTATTTCACATCCTTCTTTTTCCTTTCTTAACTTTGGCCTTTTAATGTGTTGCAGTGGTGCCCTGGTTTTTCTGTGTAAGTCTTGCTTAGCCAAGTGGGACCTAGTGGGAAGAGCTAAATAGAACTTTGAACTAGTTTTGTTACCATGGTTTATTAGCATGACTGTTTCTGAAGGGTATCCTCCTTGCACTTTGTGTGTGTGTGTGTGTGTGTGCATTTGTGTACACATACCTGTATCTTCATGAATGTGAGTACCAGTGTATATGACACAGCACATGTGTGGAGATCAGAGGACAACCTCTGGTATTGTCTCTCCCTCTCTATCATAGGGTTTCTTGTTTATCTCTAAACACCCAGGGTTAGTTGGCCCATGACCCTTTACAGATTCTCTTGTTTCTGCCTCCCATCTTTTGGTAGAAGTATTGAGTTACAATGATATGGTGTCTAGCTTCTTGTGATTCAAATTCAGTTCCTTATGCTTGCACAGCTAGTGTCTTCAGCTAGCTCTCTAACCTGTCTCATGCGGTGATGGACTGGAGGGGCAGCTTTCCTGTACCCATGCTACCCCAAGACAGCTGAGTAATAGGGACAGTTCTCCCATGCTCACAACCCCGTGGCTGGCTCACCAAAACCTCCACTAACAGGGTTGGATCTATTGTGCTGCTGTGACAAGGTGGGTGTATGGCCTGCTCTGCAGAGTGTTGCAGCTGGTGGGTGACAGGGATGGCTCTCCTGCTCTTAAGACCATAAGGCTAGCTCTCAGACCTTCCTCAGGCATTGATGAGTCAGGACCTATGGAAAGGCATCTCACCCTATCCCATGCAGCCATATGATAGATGAGGGTTGGGTTAGGTCTCCCATGCTCAGGATCTCAGGACTGGCTCACCTGTTCTCTCTTCATCAGGGTCAACTCTGCTGTGCTACACAAATGAAGTGCAGGACTCACTTTCCCATTGCAGCTGGTCAATGGATCAGCTGCTTTGCCATCTCTGTTCACTCTAACACAGCCGATCTGGCTGGTGCTGCCATGTGCCAAATGGACCCGAGTTTTCTGCTTGGAGCCTAGGGCAGACAGCTCTCAAGCCTGCCTGTGGATCTCCTTGTCCTATTCAGTTTGCCATGATGTGGGGCTAGGCCATGCTTCCTCATCACAAGGAGATCATTATAGTGCCCAACTGCCTGGTTGCATGCCATGGGGGTAAGGACTCTGTTGGAATCCAGTGTCAGGCTAGAGATAGACACTTGGACCCATGCTTACCTGAGTTCCTCTCATCCCAACTATATTGTTTTGGGAAGAGACACAGCTGGAATCTGATGGAGAGCTGAGGTTAGCATCTCTGGCCAATCAAAAGGTCTTTTAAAGAAGAGTCTAGTGAATCTCATTTTATTCCCATTGAGGAATTACATTTGCCATTTGAAAGTCTCCAAATATGAATGGGCCCTTCTAATACGTAAACAGCTTTTTCTCCGCTGTATCCTGATCTCCTCTCCTATCTCAGCTACCCTCATGAATTTCTTGGTAGTGGCCCTGAACTTTCAAGTTAACCTAGCCAAACACTCTAGACAAAGTGATGTGGCCCAATCAATTCCATCTCTATATGGTCAATTTCAAATAGCAGGCAGCTGGGCTACAGCACACCCTTCATTTCCCGCACTGACCTTTTCTAACCTGACTCAAGGCTGCCCCTTTGATCGTTCTGACACACAGGTTTCTAGCCAAATATAATATTTCTAGCCAAATATAAAATTATAGGTATATTAGAGAAAATCCAATCCCCGTCGCAGTTGAAAGTGTGGGTGTCATTCCCTAAAGATGTTCTTTAGTTATAAACCTACAACATGTTGCCAGAAAATGTGAATCCTAAATAGATGCCCTTCACACAATGAGGATGATGTAAGAGATGCACTTAGAGTTTATTTTCCATTAGCATATATGAAATCCTCTCCCTACAACTTGCTCTCCCTTGTCACACACAACAAACTGGCACATGGTTTCTATGCCAACTTCTCAGGAACCATTGTGGCAACAAGACAAAATCATCTAGACCACAATAGAGAGTGACTTTTATCTCTAGCTACTACTATGTAAACTGAGTTATTGAACCTCAGACCTGTACAGAGTACACATTTGTCTTATTATCACTGGTTAAAAAAAACTGCCTTGTTTAAGGTCTACTTGTTTTAAAATATGAGATACATAAAAAATCTATTTTTTGTGTATTTGTTTTCTATTATCTATTTGTATGTGTTTCTTCCTGAGTATATGCATTTGTGCTTATACATAAGTGCATGAATGTTCAGAACAGAAGACATGCCATTCTTTTTTTTTTTTTTTGGGCCATATGTGTTGTCTCTGACTTGGAACTCACAAAGCATGCTGGGATAACCGAGGAAAAAATCCCAGGAATCCATCTCTTACACTTACCCAGTGCTGAGATAAGTGCATGCCTCCATTCCTGACTTTTGTATTTGGGTTCTTGGGATCAAACTCGGGTCCTCTTAAAGGCTTGGCAAGCACTCTAGTACTGAGTTACATCTTCCAATCTGAAAATCTAAATTTTCTACACTTCTTTTCCCTTCTCTTACTTTGGAGCTAATTTATTTAATATCCTCGTCCTTGTTCTCGTCCTCCTCGTCCTCCTCGTCCTCCTCGTCCTCCTCGTCCTCCTCCTCCTCCTTCTCCTCTTTCTTCTTCTTGTTCTTCCCATCCTTCTCTTCTCCTTCCCTTTCTCCTCCTCCTTTTCTCCTCCTTCTTCTTTGGCAAGGTCTTTCTCTGTGTAGCCCATATGGGGCTTGAACCCATAGTCTTCCTGCTTCATCGTCCCAAGACCTGAGATTTCAGGCATACACCACAATGTACAACTCACTGGAGATTTTAAATAAGATAATTTGGGTCAACATTTAGAACATCTGTGTGTGTGTGTGTGTGTGTGTGTGTGTGTGTGTGTGTGTGTTCTGTGCCCCAAGAGATATTCAGGTTTGGTGTGATTTTTGGCACCTGAAATACATATTTGTTTACTGCTTCTTGCTGTAAATCAGTGCATGGGCTTTCTGATTTTCCTGTCTACCTCCTTGCATCATTTTCTCTCTACTCTGTACATATCTCCTGAATCTGTTTTGACTAAACAAACAAGATAACTATGTATGGAAGAATGGGTCATGATAGAAACCAAAATGAAAGCTAAACTACTGGAAATGGTGTCCTGCCTGTGGGTCACCTCTTGAGAATATTTGCAAGAACATTTAAGAATAATTGATTTTTGAAATACAATGATTCCTAGGTGCTTCTTTGTACACTTTCTGTGTTCCTGTAGGGACCATGAGAATGAGATCAGGATTGGGAAAACATCACACCGAGGCTCCCTTTAATGTTGGCATAACCTGATTTTTCTTTAGAACATATGAGTTTAGTGCTATTGATAAGGGAATTTATAATCACTATATTTGATAAACTTAATTTAAAAGAGTCAAGAAGTAGGGGATTCATATAGAATCAATGGTTTGAAGAAACGATGGAAAGAAAGAAGGAGAAAAGGAGAGAAAGAAGGGAAGGAGGAGGACAGCCAGTTAGAGGAGAGAAAGGAAAGGAGAGGAGAAAAGAAGGTTTTCAAGAGTAAGAATAGAAGTTGCTAGATTGTCACCATAATCATCTGCCTTTGTTTCTACTATCCCTGTATATAGTACACGTCACCAACCACGCTACAAGGAAGAAGAACAAAGTCACCAACCACGCTACAGGAAGAAGAACAAAGGTGGCCCACATCCCCCTCCTTAGAAGATCCCCACAGTGTCAGAGGCCTACAAGCACGGAGGCATTTTCTGTTGCACACATTAGGTGTACCTACACTTTCAGTCCTCCACCTCCAAGGTCAGGTTGAGCTCACTATCTGTCTGGTCAGTTTAGCACCTGTCAGTCACTGTTCTTTGACGTTGAAGGTGGAAAGCCTTCCTCACCTCTCTCTTCAGTATTCTACTCCAGGCATGACTGCTTTTCCTAATCTGAGTCCAAAGTTAAGATTGCCATCTCTCAGCTCGCCACTCTACAACGAAGCCTGTGTCCCAACACAGCAGCCCCAGAAGATGGCTTCCTGCTGCTCTTCTTCCAGAATGTCTCTGCATCCTAATGCAACCTATAGCCTTGTCCTAAAATGCACTTTTCTTGCTCTGAGTTAAAAATTTTCCATTACTTAAATAGCAAAACAAAATATAATGTAACCGCCGTTACCTCGTGCTGCTTCCTTTCAGTTTTTTTTCGTTCAAAAGTGCACTTATCATTGACCCTGTTGATATTGTAAATATTTTATTATCCATTATGCCGAGACTCTGATGCTTTCGGGCAGAGGCTTAATTTGCATCACTTGCTTTTCCATACATTTTGAGGTATTGGAAGTGGCATGGTTGAAGGATAAGGGGCAGCAACTTTGGGATCGGGCAGGCAGGTTTTAGCTCTGGTCTTAGCACACTCATGGTGAGATGCTTAATTAGTACCCCTCAGTTTCACTGTTCAAACTGGTTATGGCCACTCCTTGCTCATATGCTGCCTTTGAAACTGGTCTGGCAGAAAAGATTTCTTAATCTGACAGCTCCCAAAGAAATGTGGAGTTCCCCAGCAATCTCTTGTGCTAGGAGGAGGAAAAAGAGGGGAACCTGCCTCTCAGAAAGAGATTTCACGTAGTTCTAACAATGAGAGGGGAAGCCCAGACAAGGATGGTTCCACAGTGAGCAGGACCGTATCTTGATGAGGCTGCTTACACCTACATATCCTCAGGACTTTATTTAACTTTGGTCTTTTTTTAGGAAACCAAACATGGACTTGGGGGTTGGGGAGGAGTTTACCAGATATGTTTGTTCCTTATCCCAACATGACCATATTGAGTAAATCTCCTTTTCTCTGTTCTCCCCTTTTAGCCTAGCTCTTTTATTGATTTATCGAGGACAGGTGACTGGACCTGACTTAGGGCACTGGTTGTGAGCCCTAAGTTTGATAAGTGTTTGAATAGCAACTAACTGTCCTGTGTATCAATGAGGGCCACAGATATAAAGCAGACATGTAAGCTCTTGTCACTTATTCTTCATTCTTCACGGTAGAATCAGGAGTTACATTCATTGGAGTATGTCAGTGAGCGGCATATATAAAAAATTATCTCAAGAACTATTACTTGATGGAGCAGAGAGATGACTCAGTGGGTAAGGCACCTGTATTGCAAGCTTCAAGACCTAAATTTGGATTCCCAGAATAAATGCCAATATCTGTAGGGCATATAAATCTGCCTATAATCCCAGCACAGAAGGCAGAGATAGGAATTTCAGAGTGAGCTGCCTAGCTAGACTAGCCAAATTGAAATGATTTAATGTCAAGTGAAAGACGTGGCTTCAATATAAAGATAAAAATAAATCAAAGAAGATGTGGCATAAACTTCTAGCTACCATATACACATGCAGCACTGTGCAAACACATGCACCTCCACACATGTGAACACACATACACACATGCAAAAAATAAATATTACATGATCAAACATAAACAATAAATCTGCTTATTCCATAGAAGAATTTATGTGTATTTAGCCTGTGCCTCAGAGTGGCTATTTTTCATGAGTTATTATAAATGGTATCTTTCCTACTGTCATTCCTAATTTTGTGGCTGTTTAAGTAGGTGAAAGACCAGTAACTTCAAAAACAAATCAAATTATAAACAATATGCTCTTTTTAATAAATTCATTTTCAGAGAATAATAAGGTTATTTGCTTTAAAGGCTACATCATAAGCAGTTTTCCATTAATCTAAAGACACCAACATTAACATTTACTCCTCCCTGCCCCTCGTTTGCCTTCACCTATCAATTGTGGGTACAATTGGGTAGTATGGGGTGAATAAAAGGAGCTAGAAACGTGTCCTCATTGAAATGTAATAAGTGCTTAGTTCTCCTGTGTCCCGAAGGTCTTCCCTTACTTTAAAAGTTGTAATAGGAGGCTAGGAAGATAGCTCAGTTAGAGTGTTTATTGAATAAGCATGAGGACTTATGTTCAAAGTGCCAGTACCTATGAATGAATTTATGAAATGAACCCCTGTGGCTGAGATGGGGTACAGCAGCAGGTGGCTTCCTAAAGCTCAATGACCAGGAAGTCTAATTAGTAGGTAAGCTCCAGGCTCAGTGAGAGACCCTATCCCCCCAAAATAAGTTTAGAAGTAATAGAGAAAGATACTTTATGCTGGCCTCTAACAAACACCTAAACATGTACCTACATACACATGTGGATATGGCCACACAAACAATTATATACAACTCTCAGACACAGAGTTGCAAATAGGGTTGTAATGAAACTAGTTTGGTCCTGAAAATCATCTAGGTAAGGCCCAGTGCTTTCAACCCTGAGCTGAGTCTCCAAGAGCAAGTCACTGGTCTTCTCAGGGCATTGAGCATCATGTGCAAAGTAACTCTTAATGCCCATTAGTGTTCTTGGCATGAAGAATAATCTGGTTGCTATTACTTTCATTATTTTCCCCACTTCGGGTCTAGCATAAAAATCTTCTTGTAGAATTTTATGAAGAATAAGTAAGAAAATACTCTAACCACTCAAGCAGAACTTTAGTATGTCCTATGCCCTTACTGAGTGAGCTGAGCTCCTTGAACTTTAGGTTCCTGAAGCAAAACGTTCATGGCCAAGTTTTCCTTTATGCGCTATCCATTAACACCATCTATAATGGATGAGCTAATAATTATGTTTTTGTTCTGAGGAAGCAGACAGTACTAATGGATGGTTCAGTTCTCTTTGCATTTAAGGACGTAAGAAACAGCACATGGGACATTTGCTTCTGTAAAAATAGCATTGGGATTCCTTCTGACTCTGACTCCCAGTTTGAATTGGCTCCAAAACCAACCCAAATGGAAGAGCTTAAAAATGGCACATTAAACACATCTAATTATCTGTGACTTGATGATATCTAGATTCTCATAATAAAATTTCAAGTTTATATACTAACTTTTCCATTGCATATAAAGTACATCATGGTATGTAGAAAATCTATCAAATGCTATCTCTAAGGAATTAATGCTTTGGGAATGGGGACAAGAGTCAATCAGTAAAATGCTTGCCTAGTAGGCAGAAGGCCCTGGCACAGTCTCCATCACCAGACAAACCAGGTGTGGTGGTGCACACCTCTAAACTCAAAGCTGGAGAGGTGGAATAAACAGGATCAGAAATTCATCATCATCTTTGCTACATGATGAGTCGTCGTCTTGGAAACATGAGACCCTGTATCAGAAAAAAATGGGTAAGGCTGGGGTGCTTCTGTTGGTAAAACAGAACTTGTATTCAGATCCCCATTACACGTATAAAAAGCAAAGACATAAAGTCCCAGCCCTAAGAGGAGAAGCAAAGGTCTCCTCTAATTCCAGCTACCTGACCAGCTAGTCTAACAGAAACAGTGAATTCCAGGCTCAATGAAAGACCCGTCTCAGAAAATAAATTGGCGATTTACAAAGAGGACACTCTACATCACTGATTTCTTTCCTCTACATTCACGTGCACTCAATGCATGGTCACCCATAACACATTCACACATTCCTAGGAATTCTAATGCACACACCAAATTAATTAATTAATAGATAAATAAATTAATTAAATGAAACAGTATTTTCAGTCGGTGAACCCTTGCTAACCTGTGAAGCATCCTTGAGTTGCTATCAATCATAGTGGCAGCTCTAGTTAACTTAAAATAATCAAATGACAGAGTCTTTAGTTCGGTAGCCCTCACAGCACAGAATAGGGCTTGTCAGGCTTGCAGCTGAAGCAGTTCCTAGTCCATGTATTCAACAAGAGTACTGCTGTGTCTCATCTTTGAACTGGTATTCTCATGACATCCTATAATCGGGCTCCAGGAAGCCTCAAATTGTTTAGACTCAGAATCCTAGTTATTGTCATGCTACCTTGTTCTTAAACTGTTCCTTCAACCCAAATTCCTTCAGGCAATCACCACAGAAAGAAAGAAGTTGAAATGGGGCCAGAGACCTGGACGTGGACCAGGAAGATCTCACAAAATAAAAATGGAAAAAGAACTCTTTAGACTGGACTTGAGCCACATCTTGGCTAAATCAAATTTATTGTGTCTCTCCATCTCTACCTTCCTCCCTCCTTCTCTTCCTCATCTATCTATCTATCTATCTATCTATCTATCTATCTATCTATCTATCTATCTTCTATCATCTATCTATCTATCTATCTATCTATCTATCTATCTATCTATCTATCTATCTCTATCTCAGTCTATTTTATCTCAATCTGTCATCTATATATCCATCTATTTATCTATCATCATTATTTATCAAGTCTTCATTTTTATATTCCATCATCTTTTATCTTTTTATATATCATCTTTTTTTTTAACAGACTTAATTCACTTTTATTTTCCTTGTATAAAAACCCTTATGTGGTGCCCACAGCTGGAGCCTGGGTCCTCTGAACAGAGACTCTGGTGTGGGTTTTCACAAGATGGTCAGTGAATTCCTGATAAGGAGACTTGGTGAACACAGTCTCTTTCCAGAGGTCAGGGGTCAGGTAGCTGTAGGTCTTAGAGATGGCATCAAAGGTGGCCTTGACAAAATTGCCCAGGGTGGCAGTGCAGCCCTGGCTGATGTGTAGCAGTCATCAATGCCAGCAATCATCAGTAGCTTCTTGGGCACAGGAGCGGAGACTATGCCAGTGTCCCTGGGGGCAGGGATGAGACGCACTAGCACAGAACCACAGCGGCCTGTCACTTTGCAAGAAACAGTGTGGGGCTTGCCAATCTTGTTGCCCCAGTAGCCTTTCCACACAGGGACAATGGAAAGCTTGGCCAAGATGATGGCCCCTCGGATGGCAGTGGCTACCTCCTTGGAGAACTTGACACCGAGTCCTACGTGACCATTGTAGTCCCCAATAGCGACGAAAGCCTTGAACCTGGTCTTCTGGCCTGACCTAGTCTGCTTCTGCACGGGTATGATCCTCAGAAGCTCATCCTTTAGGGAAGCTCCCAGGAAAAAGTCAATAATCTCAGATTCCTTAATGGGCAGGGAGAACAGGTAGATCTCCTCTAGGGACTTGATTTTCATGTCCTTAACCAGGCGGCCCGGATTGGTGACGGGAATCCACTCCTTGTCTTCAGCTTTACCTCCGCGAGCCCCGCAGCCAAGGCCTCGACCCAGCCCCTCAGACAGCTGTCAAGTCCTCTGCTGGGCCCCCTGGTCCTCCAGGCCCTCCGGCTACACCGGCATCATCCACCATTTGGTGTTTTCCAGAAGAAGAAGAAGCTATATATCATCTTCTATCATTTATTTATAACAATCTACCTAGAATCCATTAATCATCTATCTATCTATCTATCTATCTATCTATCTATCTATCTATCTATCTATTATCTATCTATCTATCTCTATCATGTTTGTCTGTGTATCCACTCATCTGTCCATCTGTCTATTTGTCTGTCAGTTTATGTGCTACTTATTCTCTTACTTTCACTTGCTATGTACTTAATAAGCCCACTCATTGAAAACTAAAGATATGGTTACCAGAGATCATCGCTTGGCCATATAGAATACCCACAAACTTGTGGTTCTTTTGATCAACCCCCAAGTACCTGGGAATCAGAAACGTGTGATGCTGTGCTTGGCTTCAAACATTTGACATTTTCATTAAGTGCACTCTAAATTTTTATATAATGTACAAATGCTTTCCCAATGAAGATCATAGAACAAGAGATTCTGAGTTGAATCACTGGCGCTTTTTATGTATCATACATAGGGAAGAATGCAAAGAAAATATATCTTTATGAATATATTACAGATGAATAAGTACTTAAAAATAAAGACCAGCTCCATTAGACATGGCAACCAGCTTCCATATTTCTTTGGATCATGACTTTAGGAAAGATTTTCAACTTATCATTCAATTTGAAATTGACCAAATATTGAATTGTATTATCATCTGCCAGTCATACATTCATCTTTTAAAATGGACATGGCAAATATCAACTTCCTATCGGTTTGTGAGCCAGAGAGAAGAAAGTGAGGATGCAGTTTGAATGGCAGTCTCCCTATCTCTCTGAGTTTCTCTCACAGTGGAGAGCTGCAAGAAGCATGAGTTTGAAATCATTTTGTTCAGACAGAATGGAATCCAGGAGCTTGTGTCATACAGAAGGAGCTGCTAGTTATTCCAAGGTGGCTGGAATCTTTTAAAGTTTTATGTTTTCTCATAATTCCTTGAATCTGAGACAAGCCTTCACTTGGTATTACAACATCTTAACCAAAACCCAGTGAATTTCTGTAGCGCTTCTTACCTTTGTGTGTTTGTCAAGTTGTTTAAGAACTTCGGAGAATGAGATTTCTTTAGTAATTTACCTAGTAATTTTAGGGAATGGGAAAACAGGTAAGGTAACTGAAAATCGTCACTACTCCCTCCTTCCCTCCAATTCAAATCTCCCAGTTTCATCTCTAACACTGTAACAGAACACCAGCTGCAGTCTTCCATCCCCCCCCTGCCCACATCTCTCATAGATCCCACAGACATTCCCCTCCTAATATCCCTAGGCCTACTATTTGTTTTTTCACAGCCCCTAACTCCAGTTGGCACTGCCATTAACCCATAGGCTATGCCATTCAGAAAACCAGGAAGGCTTGCTGCACACCTCTTCTCTCTTTGCTTCCCCAGTTCCAATCCCCCTTCTCATCTCTACCTGTACAGCAGAACACCCCTGGCAGCTCTCCATGGTCCCCTGCTCTCATCTCCTGTGGATCTCACAAATCATCCCCTTCTAACTTTTCTCCTATGACTTCTTGCTTTGTCCCAAATCCCAGCTCCAGCAGGCACTCCCTAGTACCCCCAAGGCTGCTTCTCAAAGAGCAACAAGTTGTCCTAAGGTAGAATCATTCCTCTCCTACTGCCTCTGAGATCCACTGCCCCCATTTTCATCCCCAGCTCTTTTTTGGGAATTCTGCTGCAGTATCCATTTACATTCTGACCCTAAGCAAACAGATTACAAAGACCTTCTCCTTCAGCCTTACCTCCATCAACATATCTCAGTATCATAGCCTGATGTAGGTGGGTCTTCTGTCTATGTGTTACTTTCATTGGTTAATAAAGAAATTGCTTGGCCTGAAAGGTCAGAACATAGTTGGGTGGAGTAGACAGAACAGATTGCCGGAAGGAAGAAAACAGTGAGGCAGACGCCATGATTCTCCAACCTGAGATGAACACAGGTTAGGATCTTTCCCAGAAAGCCACTACCTCGCAGTGTTACACATATTACTAAATATGGGTTAAAGCAAGATGTGAGAATTAGTCAATAAGAGGCTGAAACTAATGGGCCAGGCAGTGTTTAAATGAATACAGTTCGTGTGTTGTTATTTCCGGGGCTAAGCTAGCCATGTGGGAGCCAGGCAAGGCAAAAGCAAGCCTGATTGCCTCCTCAGTACACTAGCCTCCAACACTAACAAACATTCCCTGTGAGAATACCAGCTGAACAGGCCAAAACAAAAACAAACAAACAAAAAACAAAAAAAGAAACACAAAACAAAGCAAAACAAAAACAAACAAACAACAACAACACATGCAATCATCACACTCTCTTAAAATCCAGAGGGAAAAGAGAAAGCGAAGAACAAAACACTCCCCAACAAAAACAAATCCAGAAATCAGCACTTAGACCTATGATCATTTGAAACCCAGATGCCTAGAGGCCAGCATACAACACAATCAATAACAGTTAGGATTCTATATCATTATTAGAACCCAACTATTTTACCACAGGAGGCCATAAATATTCCAACATAACTGAAACACACACACACATACACACACACACACACACACACACACACACAAAAGACCTTGACATCAACTGTGTGAAGATGATAGAGATTCTCAAAGCAAAATAAATTGGTTAAGAACAAAAAGTCCCCTTGGCACATAACAATGCAAACACTAAATATAAATAATGAAGAAAGACTAATAAAATTGGCAAGGGAAAAAGACCAAGTAAGTAACATATAAATGCAGACCTATTAGCATTACACCTGATTTCTCAATGGATACCCTAAAAGCATAAAGGACTTGAACAGTTATGGAGCAGACTCTCAAAGATCACAGATGCCAGCCTAGACTACTATATACTTCCAAACTTTAAATCACAATAGATGGAGAAAATAAGGTATTTTATGATAAAGTCAAATTTAAACAATGTCTATCTACACTGGAGTCTATCTACACTGGAGTAAATCAAATTTAAACAGTGTGTATCAAGGGTTGGAATCTTGGCTCTGTAGTTAAGAACATTGCCTGCTCTTCCAAAGGCCCCGAGTTCAATTCCCAGCAATGATACACTGACTCACACCCATCTGTAATGAGATCTTGTGCCCTCTTAAAGAAGAGACCTAGTTATTTGTCTTCATCAACCTAGATGATAAAACCCAATATGGATAAGTTAATCAGAATCTTCATATACAGATTGCCCATGCATGCTTCAACATTGTGAGGGCATAAAAATATTTCATTTTTCATTATCTATCTACAAATCCAGCCCTACAGAAGGTGCTAAAAGGAAAACTCAACCCTATAAAGGTTAACTTCACCCATGAAAACACAGGAAATAAATAATCTAAGACCAGCAAGACCTAAAGAAGGGAATACACACACACACACACACACACACACACATGCACACACTTCACCACCACCAACAACAACAACAGCACTACCATCAACAGCAACAACGACAACAAAATAATAGGAATCAACAATCTTTGGTCATTGAGATCTCAATTTTTTTAATAAGAAATGTTACACTTTTTATTGTTTTTATAGAGCTACATATTTTCTCTATTTCCCTTCCTTTCTCTCTCCTTCACTTCTATTCTCTTCCATAATCCCCACACTCCCAATTTACTCAGGAGATCTTGTCTTTTTTTACTTCCCATGTATGTCTCTCTTAGCATCTACTTTGTTGTCTAGGTTCTCTGGGACTGTGAATTATAGGGTGACTTTTCTTTGCTTTATGTCACATATTATATTTGCATTTCTGGATCTGGGTTACCTCACTCAATATGATGTTTTCTAAATCCATCCATTTGCCTGCAAATTTCAATATGTCATTATTTTTTTTTCCACTCTGTAGTACTCCATTGTGTAAATGTACCACAACTTCTTTATCCATACTTTGGTCGAGGGACATTTAGGTTGTTTCCAGGTTCTGGCTTTGACAAAATAATGCTGTTATGAACATAGTTGAGCACATGCCCTTGGGGTGTGATTGAGCGTTCTTTGGATACATACCCAAAGTGGTAATTCCTTGATCTTGAGGTAGTTTGTTTCCTAGTTTTCTAAGAAATCATCATACTGATTTTGAAAACAACTGTGTCAATTTGCACTCCCACCAACAATGGGGAAGTTTCTCCTTTACATCCTCTCCAGCATAATCTGTCATCAGTTTTTTTTTTTTTAATCTTGGCCATTCTTACCAGTGTAAGATGGAATCTCAGACTTGCTTTGATTTACATTCCTCTGATGGCTAAGGATGCTGAGCATTTCCTTAAGTATCTTTCAGATGTTTTAGATTCCTTTGCTGAGAGTTCTCTGTTTAAGTCTGTACCCATTTTTTATTGAATTATTTATTCTTTTGATGACTGACTTCTTGAGTTCTTTGTATATTTTGGAGATCATACCTCTGTCCAATGTGGAGTTGGTGAAGATCTTTTCCCATTCTGTATGCTGCCATTTTGTCCTGTTGACTGTGTCCTTTGCTTTACAGAAGCTTCTTAGTTTCAAGAGGTCCCATTTATTAATTATTTCTCTCAGTGTCTGTGCTACTAGGGTTATATTTAGGAAGTGGTCTCCTGTGCCAAAGTGTTCAAGTGTGCTTCCCACGTTCTCTTCTATGAGGTTCAGGGTCATTGGTTTTATATTGAGGTCTTTGATCCATTTGGACTTGACTTTTGTGCATGGCAATAGATATGGATCTATTGTCATTCTTCTACATGTTGATATCTAGTTATGCCAGCACCATTTGTTCAATATTTCTTTCTTTTTCCATTTTATATTTTTTTTCTTTGTCAAAAATCAGGTGTTTATAGGTATATGGATGTATATCTAGGTCTTTGTTTCAATTTCATTGGTCCTCCTGTCTGTAGGTGTTTTTAGTACTGTAGCTCTGTAGTAGAGTTTGAAGTCAGGGATTGTGATGCCTTCAAAGTTTCTTTATTCTACAGGGTTGTTATGACTACCCTGCATTTTTTGTTCTTCATATGAAATTGAGTATTGTTTTTATTTTTATTTTTTGGTCTGTGAAGAAATTTTCTGGGATTTTGATGGGCATTGCATAGAATCTGTAGATTGCTTTTGGTAAGATTGCCATTTTTACTATGTTAATTCTACCTACCCAAGAGCATGGGAGATCTTTCCACTTTCTGGCATCTTTGATTTCTTTCTTCAATGATTTCAAGTTCTTGTTATACAGGTCTTCTACTTGTTTGGTTAGAGTTACTCCAAGATATTTTATGTTATTTGTGGCTATTGTGAAGGGTGATGTTTCTCTGATTTCCTTCTCAGCCATTTATCATCTGTATAAAAGAGGGCTACTGATTTTTTTTAGTTAATCATGTATTTTGCTACATTACTGAAGGTATTTATGAGCTGTAGAAGTTCCTTGGTGGAATTTTTTGAGTCTTTTATGTAAACTATCATATTATCAGCAAATAGTGAGAGTCTGACTTCTATTTTCTGAATTGTATCCCCTTGATATCGGTTTGTTGTCTTATTGCTCTAGGTAGAACATCATATACTGTATAGATAGTGGAAGTCTTGTCTTATTCCTGATTTTAGTGGCATCACTATGATTTTCTATACATTTGGCTTGATGTTGACTATGTTTATTATGTTTATAATGTTCTTTGTAACGCTACTTTCTCCAAGACTTTTATCATGAAAGGGTGTTGTATTTTGTCAAAGGCTGATCAGCATATAATGAGATGATCATTGTCTCCATTGAGAAGTCAGGTGTAATTCTGATAGGTCTAACTTTATATGTTACTTGGTCTTTTTCCTTTGTTACTTGGTCTTTTTCCTTTGCAGCTCTTAATATTCTTTATTCTCTATGTTTAGTGTTTTGATTACTATGTGGTAAGGGACTTTTGTTTCATGACCAGTCTATTTGGTGTTCTGTAACCTTCTTGTATCTGGATATTCATATTTTTCTTTAAGTTAGGAAAGTTTTCTTCAATGATTTTGTTGAATATATTTTTTATGCCTTTGAGATGGAGTTCTTCTTTTATACCTATTATTCTTAGGTTTGGTCTTTTCATGGTGTCCTATATTTCCTGGAAATTTTGTGGTAAGGGTTTGTTAGACTTAATGTTTTTTTTGATTGATGAGTCTACTGTATCTTTAACATATAAGATCTTCTCTTCCATCTCTTGTTGTTTATTGTTGCATTTGTGGTTCCTGATAGTTTCCTGTATTTTCCATTTTCAGAATTCCCTCAGTTTGTATTTTCTTTATTGTCTCTATTTTGGTTTTCAAGTCTTGAATTGTCTCTTTCATCTATTTGATTGCTTTTTCTTTGTTTTCTTTAAGAGATTGGTTGATTTCTTTTAATTTTATGTTTGTTGTTTCTTGCATTTCTTTGGGGCATTGGTTCGTTTTCTCT
>NW_026068005.1:4259420-4262022 GCF_014885135.2 Alexandromys fortis | reverse complement strand
CAACAAGACATCTCTTTTCACCAGGCAAAGCTTTCAATCATGGGTTTGGTTTATATTCAATTGAGTTGTAAGCCAAATGGGTAACATCTATCACAAAACAACCCAGACTGTAGCTAAAACTGAGGGTTTCTTTCCACAAACTGAGAGAAGGGTACTTTTGCCAAGGACAACACCACAATTGAACCCTGAGAAGTTTAGCTGGTGTCTACACTGGGCCTTCATCTCTACATTCTAGTCTCTTTGGTGAAAGATGGTACTCCTCAGGCTACAAAAAGAATAATGTGGAATCAATCCAGCCACGAAACCATTAGTCTGCAAAATATGCTAGAGCAACTAAGCAAGGTGCATATGAGCTCACACAGACTAATATAGAAAGCACAGGGCCTACATGGATCTCATGAGTTCCTCAATTTATACAGTATAGCTATGAGCTCAGTATTTTTATTGGAGTCTTGATTATGAGAAGGAGTGGGTCTTTAACTATTTTGCTTGTTCTTGAGACTCTTTTAATCTTGTTTGCTTGTAATGTTGAGCAATAATTTTTGCTTCATCTTATTTTGTCATTTGGTTGTTGTTCCTTTTGACGACAACAACCTTCTCCTTTCTAATGTGACACAAAAAATGGAATGGATCCAGAAGGGAGGGGAAATGAGAAGGAAGAGGGAGGAGTGGAGGAAGGGGAAACTATAATCAGGTTATATTATATAAGAAAGGAATTTACTTTCAATAAAAGGGAAAAAGTGAATATGTTTTGTGAACTGTTCTTGAAAACAATGGATAAAATATAGTTTGAAGTTGACAAGAACTTCCAAATATCTCATATCAAAACTTTTCTGCATTATTCATAGGAGAGTTACATACTGCTATATTGCACAAAGTCGTGTAATAAATAAATCTCTCTCTACTTTTTGAAATTTTTTACACTTATTTATTGTGAGCATTGTATAATCTATACATACGTATATGTCACAGTTAATGTGTGTTAGTCAGATGACAATTTATGGAAGTTGGTTCTGTCCTACCACACTGAGAATTCAGGAAATCCAACTAAGATTCTCAGAATTTTGTGACAAGTGCCCTCATGACTGAGGTACTTCAGTAGCCTACCACCTTTATTTAAACCAAAGGTTTCTGACTGTTTTTCTTTAAAAAAAAAGATTTACTTTTATTTTAATTATGAGCGTATGCTTATGTATACATGCTGTGAATGTGAGCATAGGTATTCTCAGAAGCCAGATACCCTGGAGCTAGAGGTATGAATGTTGTGAGACTATTAATGTGGCTTCTAGGAATGGAATGTGGGTCCTTTATAAAAACAATGTCCAGTTAGGAAGGTAGTCCTCATTTTACAAGGTTAAGGAAAGCATTATAAATAGACCCTGAGCAGGTATGAAGTGAGATTCATATTTTGAAGTGTCCATAACATGAGATATTCTGGAATGGGGTGACATTAATAAGGTCAACAGAATAAATGGGAGTGTTGAAGGGGAAATGGTTTAGAGTTCAGGTGTGTTCAAGAAACAATGAGAAAATATATATGCCTGGAAAGGAGGTTTTTGACTTAACTGGAGAAGCTGATCATAATGGCCCCTGGTGTGGTACTGTGAAGACTGAAGGTTGAATTAACTGTAAACAATTTTTAAACAAATATTTTAAAACTTGTGTGTATGTGTGTGCCTGTGTATAAGTATTTTCACATGAGCAGTGGTGCTTACAACATTCAGAAAAAGGCATTGGGTCCTGTTGACAGAGGCTACTCATTCATTCCCAGCCACTCAGTCCCAAATAAATCACACAGAAATTATATAATTTGTAATACCGTTTGACCAATAGCTTAAGTATCTTTCTAGCTAGCTCTTACATCTTAAATCAATCCATTTCTATTACTTTATATTTTACCATGAGGTTCGCAGTTTATTGGCAATGTTCTGGCACGTCTGTCTCTTGCAGCAGCTACATGGCTTCTCATTGACACTGCCTGCTCTCTCTCTATATCTCTCTGCTTGGAATTCCTTCTTTGTCCTATTCTGCCCTGCTGGTAGGCCAAAGCAGCTTTATTCATTAACCAATGGCAACAAAACACACAGCATACAGATGGGAATCCCACATCAGGGTCCATTGAAACAGTAGTCACAGGCAATTGTAATATGCCTGGCACAATTCCTGAAATCAGAACTTGGGCTTTCTCCAATAGCACCAAATGCTGTTAACCAAGGAATCATCCCCTAGCCCTATATCTGTACCAATTTCACCGAGAAGGGTATACACAGGAAATAGGCAGTTATGATTCATTTTATTTTGTATTTTTTAATTCACTTTTGAAACTCACATGGTAGGCCAACCTGATGGAATCACTATGTGACTCCAGCTGGTCTTGAATCTATAAAAATAGTACAATTACAAACATGTGCCAGCATGCCTACCTGTACTTAGTTTTCTACAAAATGGTTTCTTTATAATTATTTTTGTTTTGTTTTATTATTTCTCTGTTTTTAAAAATAACAAGCAGACAGCCTGGTCTACGAAGTGAGTTTCAGGACAACCAGGTTTGTTACACAGAGAAACCCTGTCTCAAAATCCAAAAATAAAATAAAATAAAAAA
>NW_026068005.1:4253279-4258849 GCF_014885135.2 Alexandromys fortis | reverse complement strand
CTCTCTCTCTCTCTCTCTCTCTCTCTCTCTCTCTCTCTCTCTCTCTCTCTCTCTCTTTCTCTCTCTCTCTCAGACACATACACACACACAGTAAACATAAAAATTTTTATGGCTCCAGAACCTAACTAACAGATTAAGAAGTAGACTAGGTATATGTCCTCTGATATTTTATCTTAAGAATTCACACATTTCAGGGCTTTCATCCAGCTCAGCTCCTACTACAACTGACTTATTATTGCTGTTGCACTTCAATTCACCTAAGAAGCAAGTAAGCTAATAAAAAAGAATATACTGAAGCAGGAAGGTGGGATGGCAAAGATGTCACCTCTCCCACAGGTGCATTATAAATTAAAAATATGATATGCTTTAGACTTCCCCCAAAATGCACTCCCTTCCTGCACTGTACCTCCGTGTTTGAAGCATGCAGCCATGTAGATTCACTTTAAATCTTATTACTGTTAATGGCTACACAAGAATAGATAAAACAAGAGCAGATTAAAAACATGTTTCAAGTTTAAAATTAGGAAAGCAGTAAAGACTGAATTCTCAGAGTGTGAAGGCAATGATGGAGGGGAGAAGAACTAAGAGGGAGAGTTGCTCCTTCTACGGCAGTCACTTGTTGCAGGAACTGCTACAGGTCAGAAATAGGATGCAGTGTCAGAAGTCCTCTCTTCTCTTCAATAGAAGACAAAAATTATGAACCCAGGCCTTCTGTGATGAGCTGTCATAGCCCTGAGAATTTAAACTGTGCCTTGTTTTTATTTTAGGCACTGGAGATGGAACGCAGGGTTAGCCCATGCTAGACAAATGCTCTGCTAATGAACTTCACTTTCACCAGTGCATTTAGAAAAAAGGAATTACCTATTTTAGCACAATAATACTCTGAATTCTGTAGCTAAATAATGCAATCCAGACACAATTGTTTTCTGGATACTTATACACACTCACAAAACAAAAAGACTTTTTCTTATTGTTATTTTTTTTTAAATATCTTTTCTTATACTTACTTTTTTCTCCCTCATTCTTCTTTCCCTTCTCTCTCTCTCCCTCTCTCTCTCTTTGTGTGTGTGTGTGTGTGTGTGTGTGTGTGTGTATGCATGCATGTGTTTGTACAATAGTCCACATATGCAAGTGAGAGAACACCTTGCAACAATAGACTTTTTCCTTCCCCATATAGGTCTTAGGGTCTGCATCAAAAGCTATGGGTTTGGTAAACATCTCTTGGCTACCATCTTGCTAGCCCTGAACTTCCTGACTCTTTCAATTCAGGCAGATATTCCTGGACATGCTCTCTAGCTTAAAATCTTAAAATCCTAAAGTAATGAGCATCTTTACTTTCTAGAATTCTGCATCATTTATATGTGGCCTCATATACTATTTACACTTGTATTAGCATACTATGAATATTTCATTATAATAGGGCTCACTTGGAAAGTCTAGAGAAATTCAAAACTATACTTGGTGAATGATGAATGTATATTGTGTTGATTCAAAGGGGAAGATCTACTCCCAGATGATCTTGGGTTGTTTTCAAGAGGTCTCTTCTGAATGCTGATGTGTCCTCCTGCCTTTGCAAGAGTGGGGACAAAGCTGTTTGTGCTGAACTTTGAAAGCACAATGACTAATTAGCCCAAGGCCTGTAATCAGGAAAAGGTTAGGACAGGAACAGAGAAGTATAAAAGGACACAAAAGGAACAAGAGAAAGATCGTCTAAACAGCAAGAACAAAGAGAAGTTGAGTTTTTCACATAATGGATGATTTATATGAATAAACAGATACTGAATATACAAATATCCAGCATATATACATTATAGTTATAATTTATTTTTTGTATATATACGTATTCCTCCATTTCAAATGTAAACCATTCTCTCATCTGAAAAGTCTTTTCCTGGTCATAATGCATTTTTACTAATTTATATCATTACTACCGCTTTTAAGTAAATGTGTTTCAACTACTCTAGGCTAGCAAAGAGAGCATTATTTTTGGTCAATATTGTCTAAGAGCAGAAAACAGAAAGTCACTTGATATTTCGTGAAGTGCTAATACAATTCTTGTCAGCGGCATTGTTGCTGTGGACTACAGACTACAAAAGTATGAAATAAAAGAGAAATATTCAATAAAAGCTGGCGAGATTGTTTAGAGATAAAAGCTTTGGTTGCATAAGCCTGATGTCTTGAGAGCAATTCCAGGAACCAGATTGGACTGAGTGAACTGGATTCCTGAAGTTGTTTTGTGGCCTCCATGTGTATGACCCCACCACCTCACACACAGAGCACATATACACACCACCATCACCATCACCACCAACAAGACCAATAATAAGGTTCAGCAAATGGATATCTTGCAGTAAATCTTTGTAGCCATCCTTAGGCATTCCAGGACTCTTCATATATCAGTTCTCACACCAGTTATGTAAAACATCACAGTATTGACATTCAGCGGACACTTGTCCTTCTGTATTTTAGTTGATTTATAATCCATGATGCAATATAGAAACATTAGGACATGGAGACACTTCTGCAGTGTTTGAGGAATGTCCTTATTTACTGTCTATTTCTGTGATAAGATAGCATGACCCAAAACCAGCTTATTTCATCTTACAACTTTTGGTCATAGCCCATCATTGAGGGTGGTCAAGGCAGAAATTCAAGCAGAGCAGGAACCAGGAAGGGTAAACTGATAGAGAGGATAAAGGAAACCTACTTAGTGGCTTGTTTCATGGCTTGCTCAGTGTGTTTCCTTGTAAAATCCAGGGCCCCTTGCCAAGGTTTGGTACTACCCATAGTTGGCTAGACCTTCCCACATCAGTCAATTACCCAACAGGCTTGCTTGCATGCCAATAGGATGGAGGTATTTTCTCAGTTGAGGCATTTTTTTTTCAAGATAACTCCAGCTTTTGTCAAGTTTACCTGCACCTCACCAGCAAAGGACATAACGACAGTAGAGGGTCAGCTCAGTGACAATTTATTCCAAGGTGGTTTGAGTCTGATGTTAGTTAGATATTTGAATGACTAATCTGTAAACATGTAGAGAAGACTGCTCATTCATTATAAAAATATGTATTCAATCTATTTGTGTGGGGGGGCATTAGTACTTGTCTGTGGAGCTCTGCAACTCATATCAGGAATCTTATTCCACTTTATTTCATGAAAACTCAAAGTTTACTAATATTACTAAACCAGCTAGTCAGCTTGCACCGGTAATCCCATCTCCGTTTTCTGAGACAGAAGATTGCCAAAGTTACTTGGCATTTCTGTGGGTTCTGGGGAAGTATGGTGTTCTTGCTTACATGACATGCACCTTAACCCTTGAGCCATCTCCCCAGCCCATATTTAATCCCAATTCTGAAAAGAATACCTACTGTTTAGTCTAATAATATGACTTATTAAAGCCCAACTCAAATATATTTAAGGAAGCTATGACCTGTTAATTTCAAATGACTCACTAAGGGTGTGGAGAGAAGACACTCACAACAAATGTTCATTGTAAAGATGTCTAAGTGTATTTCCAGCATTCCTCACACTGGAGTCACCACTTTTCCTACAGTAGAACGGCTATGAATTGTCCAGAAGTTGATCATTGATCTAAAACAGGCCACCATTTTTTAATCTGGTTTTGTCTTGTTTGTAGTTAATTTATGAAATATTAAAAAAATCTACAAATTTCTCTCTCTCTCTCTCTCTCTCTCTCTCTCTCTCTCTCTCTCTCTCTCTTTGTGTGTGTGTGTGTGTATACCAAAGACTGATCTTAATAAGATGCAGTAGAAGGAACACTAACACTCAGGTTTGATTCCAGCATAAATGTGTGTTTAATCTTAATGAATCTTTTATGATTATAAATATGTGTATGCATATTTAATACTAATCTTACATGTCCATATAGACATATTTAAGCCATATTTACCAATCTCACTAACTCAAAAGTTTTAATTTGAGAAATTACTTAGTAGTAAAGAGCACTTGCTGCTCTAGCAAAGGACCCACACTTGATTCCCAGCACCCATACAGTGACTGATAATCATATGTAACCCCAGTTCTAGGACATCACCAAAAGCAAACATGGAACACATACATACAAAGAAGAAAATACTCATACACATAAAATACAAATAAATGAGTCTTTTAAAAGTTAAGAAATTTTGTTTGGGATTGTATACTAAACCTCTTAGCAATGTACCACTTAATAGGCTTGTCATTACCATGTCTGAGTTATAGCACGTTACACAGAAAAGGAGAGAATGAAATTTGTGACAAAGGAAGGCTGGGTCATATCACTTTACTTTTACATTGGGTAGCTACAGTGCTTTGATAACTAGCTTTCATGCGGCTGTTACTACAAAACAGAAGCAACATACATGGGAGGAAATATTCTACTTTCCAGGAGATTTCGGTACAAGACTGTTCACAACATGTTGGATCAATGAAGAGGATAATGATATCTGTATAGATGAGTTAGGCTGAGCTATCACCTTCAAAATCCAGTCTCTCTTTCCCACTCCTACCATGTAGGGCAATCTCCTAAAGCCTCCACAGTATTTAAAGCACAAATATTCAAATATAAGCATTTATGACATTTCAGATTCAAACTACTTTTATTATGTCTGATGCAATTTCTTACTTTCCTAGTTATTAAACCTAGGCCAAAGACGAAAAATAAAACACCGGAGGAAATCTATATATATTTCCCTGATCCATTTATTTATAAATAATGTTGACTGAACTAGATGCCAGGTATTGTTTTAGATGCAAGTGACATGATGGTTAACAAAAAGAACATTTCCCTTATGTATGTATGTATGTATGTATGTATGTATGTATGTATGTATATATATATATATTTTAAAACCCCCAAAAAAACCCAATAGAAAAAAAAATTAAGTCACATAATCACATAAATAATTAGGTATACAGTTCTAAATAGTTATACAGTTTTAAATTTGTCCAAAACGTGGAGACTTGATTTACTTGACTTAGTCTTGAGTAGTCACATAATAATGTCATATAATAATGTCCCTAGAAATTGCTCTGCAAATTGAGGTGCTGGAGACTTGCAATATGTATAAATATCCATGAGATTTTCCCTAAAAATGCTGTGTTACTTCTGAGATAAGAAACAGAAACATCAAGGCTGGAAAGATGATTTAGAAGTTAAGTCATGTGCTGCTCCTGCAGAAGAGCTGAATTTGGTTCCTAGAACCCATTCAGGTAGCTCCCAAGCTCTTGTAACTCCAGTTCCAGCAGATCTGAGGCCCTCTTCTGCCTCCACAGGTAACTATATACTAAGGCTTTCATGCAAACACATGCAAAATATTAAAAAACAATAAATAAACATATTTTAAAAGAAATACACATATTTTGAAAGGTGTTGGGGGAGGCCACTTGTTGGCTGCCCAGACTCCTGAGATAATAACACAGAAACGATATTATTTAAATTGCTGCTTGGTCTATTAGTTCTAGCCTCTAGTTTCTAGATCTTACTTCTTAATTTAATTCATTTCTATTAATCTGTGCATTGTCATGTGGCTGTGGCTTACCAGCAAAGTTCTGTCCACTGTCTATCTCTGACA
>NW_026068005.1:4249250-4250357 GCF_014885135.2 Alexandromys fortis | reverse complement strand
AAAAAAAAAAAAAAAAAAAAAAAAAAGAGGAAGAAGTGGTACAGGATAATTGTCTATATTCTGTCAATTAGGTTTTAAATAAACACTGATTGGCCAGTCACAAGGCAGGAAGTATAGGCAGAACAATGAGACAGGAAGTAGAGGTGGGTCAAGGAGAACAGGAGAATTATGGGAAGGAAGAAGGCAATTCCTCCCCAGTCTTGTCCCAACCATAGAAGAAGGAAGATGTGATTGCCCTGCTGAAAAAGGTACTGAGCCATGTGGATAACATAGATAAGAATAATGGGTTAATATAAGTTATAAGAGTTAATAAGAAGCCTGAGCTAATGGGCCAATCAGTTTATCATTAATATAGACCTCTGTGTGATTTTATTTGGGGCTAAACAGCTGTGCGACCTGGTGGGAGGACAGAAACAAGGCAAGATAGAAACCCAGACAACACCCTATCAACAGGCAGTTTCTTTATTCATTAATGGTAATTACAGCACATAATTACAGCACACAGAGGGCCCTCCCACATCAGTCAGTCACTTTCTTCTATATCCAGCCAAATGTCTAGCAAACACTTTTATGAAGGAGGAACCTTTAAAGTTCATCTCATCTTTGGGCAAGTCCAGCAATCATTTCTCTGTGGGTCCTGCATGAGCATCAAGCAGTCCAGGCAAGAGCAGTTTCTTGCCCAAATTGCTAGCAAATTCCATAAGGAGCCTCTTTGAACCCAATTTCCTCTTGAATTAATTGGTGCTTCCAGGAGCAGATGTGTCTAATTGTCATGAAAAGTCTAAGTTCTTAAAGCATTGTAAATGCCTGGTGTGGGATAATTGTATTCTGTCAATCATATTTTAAATAAATGCTGATTGTCCAGGCATGAAATATAGGCAGGAAAACCAGATAGGAAGTAGAAATGATGCAATGAGAACAGGAGAATTCTGGGAAGGAGGAAGCTGATTCCTTCCACTCCTGCCCAGACCACCAAAGCAGTAGGATGTGATCTGCCCCACTTAAAAATGTACTGAGCCACATGGCTAACATATATCAGAACAATGGGTTAATATAAGCTACGAGAGCTAATATGTAGCCTGACCTAATGGACCAATCAGCTTTATA
>NW_026068005.1:4240785-4244330 GCF_014885135.2 Alexandromys fortis | reverse complement strand
AGGGTCTTGAGGAAGGTTGTTTCCTAATTTTCTGAGACATTGACATACTGATATTCAAAGGAGCTGCACCAGTTTGCACTCCCAGCAGCAACGGAGGAGTGTTCCCTTTATCCTACATTCTCTCCAGAATAAGTTGTCATTGTTGCTTTTGATCTTGGCCATTCTTACAGGTTTAAGATGGAATCTCAGTGTTGTTTTGATTTATATTTCTCTGATGTCTAAGGATGTTGAGCATTTCCTTAAGTGTCTTTCAGCCATGTTAGATTCCTCTGTTGAGAGTTCTCTCTTTAGGTCTATACCCCATTTTTATTGGATTATTTGTTCTTTTGATGATCAATTTCTTGTGTTCTTTTTTTACTTTGGCAATCAGCCATATGTCTGATGTGGGGTTAGTAAAGATTTTTTTTTCATTCTGTAGGCTGCAATTTTTGTCTTGTTGACCATGTCCTTTGCTTTATAGAAGCTTTGCAGTTTCAGGAGGTTCCCTTTGTTAATTGTTTCTCTCAGTGTCTGTGCTACTAAGGTTACATTAAGAAAGTGCTCTCTGTGCCAATACATTCAAGTATACTTCCTACTTTCTCTTCTATGAAGTTCAGTATGGTTGGTTTTACTTTGAGGACTTTGATCCATTTGTTGAGTTTTATGCATGGTGATAGATATGTATCTACTTTCATTCTTCTACATGTTGATATCCAGTTATGTCAGCCCCATTTGTTGAACATGCTTTCTTTTTTTCCATTTTATATTTTTTTGCTTCTTTGTCAAAAATCAGGTGTTTGTAGGTGTGTGGATTCATATCTGAGTCTTTGATTCAGTTCCATTGGTCCTTCTATCTGTTTTTATGCCAATACCAGTCTATTTTCAGTACTGTAATTCTGTAGTAGAGTTTGAAGTCAGGGATTGTGATACCTCTAGAAGTTCCTTTATCGTACAGGATTGTTTTGGCTATCCTGGGTTTTGTTTTTCCATATGAAGTTAAATAGTATTCTTTTGAGATGTGTAAAGAATTTTGATGGGTATTGCATTAAATGTGTAGATTGCCTTTGGTAGATTGCCATTTTTACTATGTTAATTCTACCTACCCAAAACCATGGGAGATCTTTCCATTTTCTAGTGTTCTCTTCAAATTCTTTCTTCAAAGATTTAAAGTTCTTGTTATACAGGTCTTCTACTTGCTTGGTTAGGGTAACTCTTGGTGTGGGAGAATTGTCTGTATTCTGTCAATCATGTTTTAAATAAATGCTGATTGGCCAGGCCAGAAATATAGGTGGGAAAGCCAAACAGGAAGTAGAAACGACGCAAGGAGAACAGGAGAATTCTGGGAAGGAGGAAGTTGATTCCTCCCACTCCTACCCAGACCACCAAAGCAGCAGGATGTGATCTGACCCACTGAAAAGGGTACTGAGCCACATGGCTAACATAGACCAGAATCATGGGTTAAGATAAGCTACAAGAGCTAATAAGTAGCCTGACCTAATGGACCAATCAGCTTTATAACTTATATAGATCTCTGTGATTTTCTTCGGGGCTTGTGGGCTGTAGGGAACTGGGCAGGACAGAAACCCCTATTCATGTTACAAATGCCATATTATATGGTCTTTGAAAGATCTGAATACCCATCTAATTGAAATATATCTCTATATATCTAGAAAAACCTAACTAACATGACTACAAGTTTGACTATTATAGATGACTATCTATTAACCTATATATCTTAATTATGTATTACATTTTAAAATGAGCTGTACAAGTACAATACCTTAATGAAAAACAGAAATATACATAATACAATAGACCTAAACTTATATCAATAGAGCAAGATCCATACCAATGCAAATCTGTATAGCATGTCCCCCTTTAAATGCAAAGAAACATTTATAAACAATATTGAATAGTTCTTTCCAAACTGCCTTGCTTTTTGTTGAACAATGTAATTTTTGGGGTAATACAGTGACCTTATAGTGGTCTTGGATCATCAAACCTCATTAGTCTGAAATTAATCCACAGGTTCTCATCATCTGTGGAAACAAAAGAAGGACCTATTTTCCAAAGCAGTAAATCCTTAGACCCAAATCTGGGAGTCAAGAAAGCTTTAGAACATATATGTTGGTTTAGTTTAGCAGCCCATACAATAAAATTCTCTCCATACCTAGCTCATTCACAGTCAAAAAATTTTTAAAAAAACACAGTACTATACATAATCCAGACTCTCTGTGTATATTCCATCTTTACACAGCTTATTTTTCTTACTCTATTACTTTCACTACAAGTTTAATATTTATTTGATTATCTTTACTCCTTTAATCTACTGCCTTCTTTTATATGACATTTACTATCTCTCACTCTTTTTCTCTCTCCAAAGCCTAAGTACATTTTTTAAACACACTGTGTCTCATTTAGAGATCTTTTATGTCTGAATCTGCCTTTTTGTGTATCTGTAATCCTTTTCTGTCCTGGAGAGCTTTTAAAAGTTAAGCATCCCTGGGTGCTGGCTCTGTCTCTCTCCACTTTTCAAAATGGCAGAGGTACCATTACAGCCAGCTCTGGGATGGTGTGGTAGGAGCCACTTTAACTCTGGGAAGGAGTATGCAGTACATAAACCCTTTATATCTGAGTAATAGCTAAATCTGCCATGCAGTACACTGTGCAGCCTGGAAATATCTCTGTGTATGGCAGCAGAAATCAACCATGCTCTCCTGCCTGTGCATGCCTAATAAACCTGACTGTCCACACTGAGCCAAGGGCATGGTCTGAGCTACTGTCCTCCCAACCCTGAGTGGGCAAACAAGCACTTGTCCCACAAATGTCATTCAAATACTCAACCTCCAGAAAAAGCCAGAAGAGTTTGTGTTGCCATTTTGAAACTATGAGGGTTTGTTTGTTTGTTTGTTTTGTTAAAACTGCTGAATCAAGAAGACCTCTCTTAAAGGAGCTACAGCACACAGGCAGCAAAATGCTGGCTATCAAGAAGCTGTGCTCAACTCTGTTCTTTAGAGTCTAAATTTACTTTTTAAGCTTTTTCAGGTTTTACGTGAATATAGTTGACCATGTTGACGTGCCAATCTGTTGCAGGAAGCCACTTGTTTGTTCCTGGCTGCTCAGCCCTGAAATAATCACACAGAAACCATATTAATTATATCATTGCTTGGCCTATCACTATAACATATTTCTAGCAAGCTCTTACATATTAAATAAACACATTTCTATTATTTGATATTTTACCAAAAGGTTCGTGAGCTGCAAGTTTTCAGCTGGCAGTTTGTGTCATTCTCCTCTGGCGACTACATTGTGTCTCTCTGACTCTGCCTTCTTTCTGCCAGCATTCAGTTTAGTTTTCTCTGCCTAGCTCTACTCTAACCTATCACAATCCAAGGGAGATTCTTTATTCATTAACCAATAAAAGCAACACATACAGAAAAAATTTCCACATTAAAAAAAAAGGCAATACAAAGAAAAGACTTGGGGTGGGAAGAAAGACAACATCTGAATTTCTTTTCCCTTCCTGTACTTGTTTGTTTTCTTTGGATAATTTGATTTCTTTAAAT
>NW_026068005.1:4232307-4235977 GCF_014885135.2 Alexandromys fortis | reverse complement strand
ATATAATGTGTTACAAAATCTTTTCAGGAATCAGTGATCAAGTTGGTCCTCTAAAGATTGGAGAAAGGATGTGAAGTACAAACACATTTTACAGTCCCAACACTACCAGTTATTTTCAGACTGACCTAGAAGCATGACCCAGGGAAAACTATCTGTTATAAACCACTGTTTTCCTTTCCTCCCTCCAAAGCAGCAGGCAGAACTCCATTGTGAATTTATAACATGTGCAATTTGTCTTTTTCTTTTCACTGACAAACACATGCATTATGTGACTTGCTGTATGTTGTAAATTGAAATAGACTGAGCAATTCACTCTCTGTCATGATCAAACAATTATTTAGTCAACAGTTAGATTGTGGGCAATGACAAAGGCAAGATAAAGTAAAAGACTGAGGTGGGAAGATTTAAAATCGAGATTTCATATGGAGGCCACCAGGTGAAGAAGTATGAACAGCGGTGCAGCAGGTAGGCCAGGCTGGGCTCAGTGTGAGAAACATGAGCAGCAGTGTGGCAGTGACAATAGCAGTGGCCCTAGAAATTATCTGACCACTTGATCCCCAGCCCTGTCGACAACAGGAGGAAAGACTATTGGAACTTTGGGCCCATAGACACCTGGAGGAATGATCACCAAAGTCTCTCTTCTGCCTACACCTGAGGGAGTGATCAATGGAAGAAATGGAGTCCCATGAAACACAGGCTTCATCTGTTCTGATTAGAGGAAGACATGAGTAGGCTACAGGGTAAGAATACATTCAACAACACAAGGAGCAATGCAGCACCACCAGAAATTGGTGGCTCTATAACAGCAAGACCTAAACATCCAAGCACAGTTGAACTAGAAGTAAACAATATAAAAATAACTTTATGGTCTTAAAGAGAAAATAAAAAAAAATCCTTTAAAAGAACGGGAAAAAGACAATCCTAAAAAGGAAAGAAATCAACAAATCCCTTAAAGAAAACTAAGAAAAACCAATCATTCGGGTAAAAGAAATGGTTCAAGACTTTAAACTGAAGTAGAGGCAATAAGAAAAAAAGAAAAACCAAGGGAAATCTGGAAATGGAAAATCAAAATAAATGAATGGGAACTACAGATGCAAGCATAAACAACAGAATACAAGAAATACAAGATAGAATCTCACTCATTGAAGATATGATAGAGGAAATGGATTCATTTTTCAAAGAAAATGTTAAATCCAACAAATTCTTAACACAAAATATTTGAGAAATATGTAAAACCAAAAAAAGACCGAACCTAAAAATAATAGGAATTAAAGAAGAAGTCCAGCTCAAAGACACAGAAAATATATTTAGCAAAATCAGAGGAGAAAAATTTCCCAACATAAAGAAAAACATGTCTATGAAAATACCAGAAGCTTACAGAACACCAAATAGACTGGACAAAAAAAAAGGGGGGGGGTCCCATTACCATGTAATAATAAAAATGTTAAACATATAGAAACATAGAGAATAAAAAAATATTAAGAGCTGCAAAGTAAAAAGGTCAAGTAACATATAAAAGCAAACATAGCAGAAATACACCTGACTTTTCAGAAAAAAAATGAAAGTGAGAAGGTCCTGGTCAGGCATTCTGAAGACACTAAGAGACCACAGTGGCCAACCCAAACTACTATATACAGCAAAGTTTTCAACCAACATTGATGGAGCAAACAAGATATTCTATGGGAAAAAAAAAACAGATTTAATCAATACTTATCCACAAATGCAGCCCTACATAAAGTACTAGAAGGAAAACTCCAACTCAAGAAAGTTAGTTACAATCACAGGCAATAGATAATCCCACACTAGCAAATCCCAAACAAGAGAAATAAACACACACCACCACCATTATCAACAAAAACAAAAATAACAGGAAGTAAAAATCACAGGTCATTAATATTCCTAATACCAAGGGACTCAATTTGCCTATAAAAAGACACAGGTTAGCAGAATGGTTTCAAAAACAGGATCCATCCTTATACTGTATATAAGATATACACCTCCACCTCAAAGACAGATATCACCTCAAAATAAAGGGTTAGGAAAAAATTTCCAATCAAATGGACCTACCAAACAAGACAGTGTAGCTATCCTAATATCTAACAGACTTCAAATTAATAGTCAAAAGAGCTTAAAAGGTCATTTCATATTCATCACAGGAATAATTCATCAAGATGAAGTCTGAATTCTGAACATTTATTCCCCAAATACAAGGAAACCCTCATTTGTAAAAGAAACATTACTAAAGCTTAAATCACAAATCAAACCCCCCACACTAATAATGAGAGACTTCATCACCCCACCCTCACCAATGGACAGGTCTACCAAACAAAAACCTAACAGATGTTATAACTCAAAAGGGCTTAGCAGACATCTATAAAATACTTCATACAAACACTAAAGAATATACCTTCTCAGCACCTCATGGATCATTTTCCAAAATTGATCACATACTCAGTAGCAAAGCAAATCTCAACAGATACAAAAAAATTGGAATAAACTCTTCTTTCTTATTGGACCATCATGGCTTGAAGCTAGAATTCAGCAACAACACTAATTGCAGTAAGACCACAAACTCATGGAAACTGAACAATGCTCAACTGAAACATTGTAGTGGTATTTCATTTATATTTTAATAATAAAGCTTGCCTGAAGATCAGAAAGAAAACAGCCCCACTATCAGCCTTACAGACCAGGCAGTGATAACACATACCTTTAAACCCAGTAGCCACACTAGTCTCCAGAGAAACCTAATGGTGCATGATTTTAGTCCCAGTCCTAGAGAGGGTTATAAAATACAGTACTCAAACGCAGGCTCATTCTGACATTCTTGGAGGCAGGATTGTCATTTCAGACTGAGATAGAGGTAAAAGCCAGTGACTGGCTGTTTTGAATTTTGACCTTCAGGTTGAACCCCATTTTTTTTTAATCAATCGTGCTTCAAATCACCACTGGGTCAAGGAAGAAATTAAGAAAGAAATTAAAGAGTTTTTAAAATTCAATGAAAATGACTGTACAACATACCAAAACTTATGGGATACAGTGAAAGCAGTGCAAAGAGGAAAGTTCATAGCATTAAACGCCTACATAAAGAAGTTGGAAAAATTCCACACTAGTGAATTAAAAGAACACCTGAAAACTCTAAAACAAAAAGAAAGAAACTCACCCAGAAGGACTAGATGACAAGAAATAATCAAACTAAGATCTAAAATCAACAAAATAAAAAGAAAGAAAACAAAACAAAGAATCAATGAGACAAGGAGCTGGTTCTTGAGAAAATCAGCAAAAAGATAAACTTTTATCCAAACTAACCTAAAGGCAAAGAGAAAATATCCAAATTAACAAAAGCAGAAATGAAAAAAAGGGACGTAACAACAGACATGAAGGAAATCCAGACAGTCATCATGTCATACTTCAAAAACCTGTACTCTAGACAATTGGAAAACTTAAAGGAAATGGCCAGTTTTCTGGGTAAGTATCACATACTAAAATTAAATCAAGACTAGATACACAAATTAAATAGTCCTTTTACTGCTAAGAAAATAGAAATTGTCATCAAAAGTCCGCCCCCCCCCAAAAAAAAAGCCCAGTTCCAGATGGTTTCAGTGCAGAATACTACCAGGTTTTCAAAAAAGAACTAATATCAATACTCCTCACATTGTTCCACACAATA
>NW_026068005.1:4140754-4232015 GCF_014885135.2 Alexandromys fortis | reverse complement strand
AAAATAAACAAAAAAAAAAAAAAAAAAAAAAAAAAAACAGTGGCCCTTCATTACACAGATGATAAAAGGGTTGAGAAAAAAAATCAGAGAAACATTACCCTTTACAATGGCCACAAATAACATAAAATATCTTGGGGGTGCCTCTAACTAAACAAGTAAAAGACCTCTGTGACAAAAACTTTAAAGCTTTGAAGAAAGAATTTAAGGAAGACATCAGAAAATGGAAAGATCTCCCATGTTCTTAGGTAGATAGAATTAACATAATAAAAATGGCAATCCTACCAAAAGCAATCTACAGATTATATGCAATGCTCATTAAAATCCCAGCAAAATTCTTCACATACCTCAAAAGGAAATAATCAACTTCTATGAAAAAACAAAATACTCAGGATAGCCTATACAATTTTATACAATAAAGGAACTTGTGGAGGCATCACCATCCCTGATTTCAAGCTCTACTATAGAACTACAGTAATGAAAACAGTCTGTTATTGGCACAAAAACAGACAGAAGTACCAAAGAAATCGAATTGAACCCTGATATCTATCCATACACCTATGAACACCTGATTTTTTAATAAGAATGCTAAAATTTAAAAAAAAAAGTAAATTAAAGCATCTTCAACAAATGATCTGGCATAACTGGACATTGACATGTAGAAGATTGCAAACTGATCCATATCTATCACCATGAACAAAACTCAAGTTCAAATGGATCAAAGATCTCAACATAAAACCAACCACACTGAATAAAAAGAAAGTGGGAAGTAGTTGTGAATGCATTGGCACATGAAACCCTTCCTGGTGTGGGACAATGGTCTGTATTCTGTCAATTATATTTTAAATAAACACTGACTGGCCAATAGCCAGGCAAGAAGTGTAGGTGGGACAACCAGACAGAAAATAGAGGCAGGTCAATGAGAACAGAATTGTGGGAAGAGGAATGCTTATTCAGCAGTTGTGACCCCACCACAGAAGAAGCAAGATGTGAGTACCTTGCTGAATAAGGTACCGAGCCACTTGGCTAACATAGACAAGAATAATAGGCTAATATAAGCTATAAGAGTTAATAAGAAGCCTGACCTAATGAGTCAATCGTTTATAGTTCATGTAGACCTCTGTGTGATATCTTTGGGACTTAATGACTATGGGAACTGGGCAGGATAGAAACCTCAGACAACAAATTCTTAATTATAATTCCAGTAGCATAGATACTGCGAGCAACAATTAATAAATGGGACCTCCTGAAGCTGAGAAACTTTTGTAAAATAAAAGACACAGTCAACAAGACAAAATGGCTGCCTACAAAATGGGAAAAGATCTTCCCTAACCCCTTATTTGACACAGTATTGGCCTACAAAATTTACAAAGAACTCAAAAAACTAGACATCAAAAGAATAAATAATCCAATAAAAAATGGATACGGATCAAAACACAGAACTCTTAACAGAGAATCTCAAATGCTGAAAGACATTTAAGGAAATATACCACATCGTTAGCCATCAGAGAAATTCAAATAAAAACAACTCTGAGAAATCATCTTACAACTGTAAGAATTGCCAAGATCAACAACACTGATGACAACATATGTTGAAGAGGATGTGCGGTTAAGGGAACCACTTTGCTATTGCTGATGGGAGTGCAAACTTTAACAGTTTCTTTGGAAATCTGTATGGTAATTTTTCAGAAAATTAGGAATCAGTATACCTCAAGACCCAGCAATATCACTCATGGGCATATACTCAAAGAATGCTCAATCACACTGCAAGGACATTTGCTCAGCTACATTCATAGCAGTATTACTTGTAATAGCCAGGACCTGAAAACAACCTAGATGCCCCTCAACTGTAGAATGGATAAAGACAATACGGTCTATTTACACAAGGGTGTACTACTCAGCTGTAAAAGATAATGACATCTTGAAATTTTTGAGCAATTAAATGGAACTAGAAAAAGAACAAATGAGTGAGGTAACCCAGACCCAGAAAGACAAAAATAAAAAATAATAAAAAATAATAAAACAGTCTTCAGTTCGTATCTCCAGACAGTCTAGAAAACAAAGAATACTCTAAGAGAGACATATATAAATCTACATGGAAGGGAAAAAAGAGACAAGATCTCCTGAGTAATTTGGAAGTGTAAGTGCAAGGGGGAAGGGTGGAATGAGAGAGGGGAAGAGGGAACAGGAGTAGGAAAAAGAATATAGCTTAATCAAAAACACTAAATAAAATTAAATTTAAAAAAGTTATTTCATATGGCATGCACCTGATTCATCACATATGAATGCATTTTCAAAATGGAGTGGGATCCTGAAAACTGTTGTAGGTTGTATCTGAGATGCTTGGGTATTATTGTAGGTTGTATTATTAGAATCTTTGGGTATTGTAGTTTGTATTCTTAGGGTCACTGGGTATGGTTGTAAGTTTTATTGCTGGGGTACTTGGGTATTGTTGTAGGTATATTGATGGGGCCCCTGGGTATTGTTGTAGGTGGTATTGATGGGATCCCTGGGTATTGTTGTAGGTTATATTGATGGGATTGCTGGGTATTGTTGTAGGTTATATTGATGGGATATCTGGGTAAGGTTGTAGACTTTATTGGTTGGGTACCTGGGTATTTTTGTAAGTTGTATTGATGGGATCCCAAAGTAAGAATCTATGTTGTACTGGTGGGGTCCCTGGATATGGTTGTAGTTATTCCTCACTGTATTAGTTAGCAACAAGGGAATAATCATCTGCAGCCTCACAGTTATCTCCAATGCACTGCCTTCATTTTATTAATTTTATAGATTATAAGAATAATGCCACAAAACATATCATTTGCCAAGAATATTTCCTTTAACTCAGAAAAACTACACATTCCATTTCAGAGACAAATGCCACTTACAAACAAGATACTGTAATATATATTGAAGTTTCATGTACTGAAGACTCCAGTGGCTATGGGTAGCCAATGAATAATGGATAGGAATGATTAATGATTGAGATGAGGAATAACTAGATTCGGCATGTGCATCCACCATTTAAGCAAATGGTATGTGGACTGTTTTTTTGAAAGAGCTGCAGACAAATGACATTAGGCTTCAGTGATTGAATGGGTCTCCTGAGAATGGATGAGCCATTTTTTTTTAATAATTTTCCCCTCACAACTCCACACAACCGTAAAGGTTACCATGGGCTTTATTGTTTTGTTAGCAATGGTTGTCACAGCAACTGAGTGACAGACACAATAAGCCCAGGCAAGCCTCTTCACACCTACCGCTTTCAGGTCATTTATCCATTCCTCAGAACTGGGCTGTTTATTCAAATAACATTTTGTAGTTGCACTACCAGGGAAGACAGTGACACTGACTAGTAAGGACTCTGAGGAATTGTATAGAAATAACTGTTTTTCCACAGTATTACTGACTAACCTTCTCCAGTGTACCAACATGAGGACAACTATGCATACAGGCAAGCCTCTCTGCATCTTCCTTAGTTAATCCATATTGCAATTGTTCAGCTCTCCACAAAGAGAGACATTAATAAGGCTATGCACTTATAGTCTGCAAGATGTTTTTGTTCCTTTATTCCTATCAAACCGTTCATGTCTCATTAAGTCAAGGAATTAATACGCACCCTTATGCTAATGGTTTTCCTCTAAATTTCAATGTAAAAAAACTCACTGCATTATTATATCATAACCTGGTCAAGGGTGTGCCAAAAGTAATAGGTTACTAATCCCAGTATTGGTTAATAGCGATAGATAAAATGAAAAAAAATATGTGGATATTTGTTATTTGACTGAAATGCTCTTTCACAATATGAGAAAGGCTTGATTTAAAGGGTGATTTTATTTTTTTTCTAAATAAGAGTAAAATAAAAGAAGGCACCATTGAAATGAAATAACCTCATTATGTATATTTATGTGTGTGTACTTGTGTGTGCATGTGTGTGAATGCCAAAGTTCAACATTGAGTACTTACTCTTTATCTTAGTTTTGAGACAAGGTCTCTCAATGAACTGATAGTTCATTGATTTCCTGAAAACTGGAAGTTTCAAGTTCTGCAAGAGACCCTGACTCAATGGAAGCAAGCAAAGAATGATAGGAAGACAACCGGGTACCTTTCTTGGGTCTCCCCATGCACATGAACACACACAAACACACACACACACACACATACACACACACACACACATGCACACAGTTGCCAATGTAAAAGAACACTCAGATAAGTAAGTAAAAAAAATCTAAAAAATAAATGTAGGGTGTTCTAAAGAAAATAAGAATTTGTTTTACTTATTACAAACAGAATAGCAATAAAATGGGGAAAATCATTCCCTATTGTTATCCTATTTGTATAATACATCTCAAAGATTTCTTCCTCTCTTAACTGATATTTGTACTGTTGACCAATCTTTGGCCTTAAGTTTTGTAAATTCCACGCATGAATGAGATAATGTTTATTTATCTCTCTACATTTCTAACAATGCATTTTAATCTTGAAAATTATTGAGACTTGAGGGAGTCCATTTAAAATGTTGTTTCCACAAAAAGTGTTTAAATATGTATTAATTAGCATACCTTATTCTTTTCATAATATTTGTGTATTTCAAACCACATGAACAAGAAATGTACACATTGTGCTTTTCATAATGTAAGAAAAAAGGAAAGAAAAGAAAGAAATAAAAATAATTGAATACTTTAAAAGTCAATTTATAGAATCAAAAATACAATGTAACAAAGCTAAGGACTTAGCTAATGATCTAGGAGATAAAATTTAATAAACTGTTGCAGGAGACAATCAGAACAAAAGATAAAGTGAAGGAAAATAGAAGAGAAGGATTTTTTCAGAGAAGGCCGATGCAGGATGCTGCATTTAGTCCATCAAGAATTCTAGGTACAAAATTAAAAGAATTCTAGGTATAAAGAACAGTGAGATGAATGAATGAGATATATATTGAAAGTAGATTATATTTGGGAAAGAATGAAAGATCTTCATGCTGAAGCTCATATAAAAGCTTAGTGTGAAGAACAATCCAAGCCTTTGAAGTTTCAGACCTTCAAAGATTAAGAGAAATATGTTTATTGTTCTATATACAGGTAATGTCAAACAAATGTCCAATAAGCAGAGCTCTTGTTGGGCTGTTTCAAAAACACTGATGGCTCAGGAGATAATCTATACATAGTTTGAAAATCACCTGTGGGTCAACTCATCAGTGACCTAAGTGAAACATCAGCTTTTACAATGTT
Source organism: Alexandromys fortis (assembly GCF_014885135.2). Classification (NCBI taxonomy): domain Eukaryota; kingdom Metazoa; phylum Chordata; class Mammalia; order Rodentia; family Cricetidae; genus Alexandromys; species Alexandromys fortis. Next base: position 4,226,784 of record NW_026068005.1, on the reverse strand, counting down.
GAAGGACAATTCCGTGTACGTCTTTCAGTTGATAGACGGCATGCTTACCCTGTGTAAAGTCATAGGTTCCATCCTTACACCACATACTGTAGGTGTGGTGTAATCCCTACCTTCAGAAGGTAGTGGCAGGAGAATCAGAAGTTCAGGGCCATTCTTGGCTATATTGCCAATAGAAGGCCAGCCTTGGTTACATGTGACCATATATCCAAAATAATATGTAAAAAAAGTTCAAGAATCTCACATGCAAAAAGATTACCTTTGTTTTCACTTTCAGGCCCTAAATTAATAGAGTACTAGCTTCTGCGTCTATCCATACTTGACTTTTAGCTGTGGCTCTCTTTATTTCCTACCTCAACACTCTGCTGGTTGAAAAGATTCACCTTATTCAAAGTCATCGCCCTTCTTATAACACATACCCAGAGTCTACTTCTTGGCATCAGTTAGGATTGAAACTTAAGGAGCATCAGGCATACAAAAAAGAGCTCCCCATTATAGTCAGAGGAGGCATCTGCTGGGACCAGATCACAGTGCCATGTTCTCATTTATACAATGCTGCCTTCTTAAAAAACAAAACAAAACGAAACAAACAAACAAACAAAAAAACAAAAGGAAGCTCATGTTTCCTTTGCTCATGCTATGACAGGTGGATTTTCATAGACAAGGTGCAGTCAATTGCTAGATCACAAATCTGTCTCAGATTTTGTTCCAAGATAACCAAACCACTCTAGTAAATTTAACAGGAAAGTTTAAAAACACGAGGACCATTTGCAGTAGCAACCAAAACAGCACTCTAGGAAGACGGAATGAGAAGATGAGTATAGATGCAAATTAATTGTCATTGAAGATATATGAAGAAATCTATGTCTAGAGAAGAAAGTATTCTATGGATAGTGCTTGGGATATTTTCCTTTAGCATTTGAATTTAGTAACAGGATTGCGTTTCCTTTTATAGGTTCCACTTAAGTTATATATCTACATAATTTTATTTACATAATTTTAAAGCAATAAATGCCATGTTTTTATGCTTATGTCTCTGAAATCAACTCACAGTAAAACTGGAAAGCAACCTGAGCTACAAGTCAAATATAGATTTTATAAACTTTACAATTTTAAAATAATAATACAAAAAATAATCTCTAGAGGCAGAAGAAAAGAATATGTGACTGGGTGAGTCATGGTTCAATCTTTGGAAAACTAGAACCAATTGTTCTCTAACCTGAGCAAATAAAGAAAAAAAAGTTAAAAGTATTTTAAATTTGTAAACAATGATGAAGAAAAATGAGAAAATATGAAATGGAATGAACTATATAGAGTAAAAATGGATATTTTAGGTGTGGAATTTTGAACTTTATTTTGTCTTATTTTGTCTAAGACAAGGTCTCAGTAGGTGGCCCTAGATGACCTAAAACTTACTTTGTGATCCAGATTAGTCTTGACCTCAGTGTGTTCTGCCTGCCTCTGTCTCCCAAGGTCTCATATTTAAGGCATGGGCTTTCATAATCTGCTTGAATGCAATGTTAGATTCACTTGTGAATTATATGTGAAATTATGTCCAATTTATCTTAATAATACATTTAAATTTCCCATAGATAATTCCTTAATATGTTTTAAATGTGGTTTAATTTATTATTCAAGAATTTTATTTGTGTCTATAATGTGTTTTGACCCTAGCTACCTGCACTCTTTCAACACTTCCCAGATCTGTTCCATCAACTGTGCCCTCCTCCCAACTTCCTGTTCTCTTATATTTTCCCAAATACTACTGTGTCCAATTAGTCCTGCATATATGCGCAAGGATCCAGACCTATTCACAGGAACACAGACAAGATGCACATTCTTGCCAATGAAAATCTGGGTGAATACTTAAATTCCTCGATTTGGATCATGTGCTTCACTTCTGAAAGAATTTGCACATGTTGCTGAAATAAAAATTATTTCTCCATCACCTCTGGACTGACTGTTGCTTTTCCCATGTAACCACATTTATTTTAATCTCTGAGACAGGTAGAGGGAAAAGCCCTCTCATCTTTTTAATGGTTAAGGTAACTAAACAGAGAGGCAGGAAATTGCTTTGCCTAATGTCATAAGTAATTTGGGGAGAATAGAGACATATTTCTTTCCCCCCTAACCCTAGAATTTTCCTGTTCATGTCTCTTCCCTATCTCTTTGAACAAGCTGATTGTCAAACAAACTTAATGCAGAACAACAGCCCCCTTATTCCACCACAAAAGAAAAGGCAGCAAGTGAGAAATATATAATAATTAAGCGTTTTCTTCCTGGCTTTTATCCTCCATTGTAGTAGGCACTTGTTAAGAGTTCTGTTCATTAACAAAAACTAAGAACTAAATCTTACTGTCCTCAGGTTCTGCATAAGAAAGCTGAAAGACCAAGTGGCGGTTTCACTTCCGGGCCTCCACAGAAGTTCAAAATGGCATTACATTATCTAGGTCTCTTGTTGGTGAGTTTTCTTTTATAGCAGTCTCAACCTTGACATTATTGACAAGTTGGGTTAGATGGTTATTGATCCGAGAATTTCTATGACTGTTGTATGATATTTGATTCATTCCTGACATCTGTCTATTACATGTCAGTACCCTTCTTCTAGACTTGTAACAACTCACAATGCTTCCATGTGCCTCCAGGAGACAGGTCAAAGGGATGACCTCTGGTGTGAAACACTACTCTATAGGAAAGGGTTACCTCTATGAATGGTATTATAGACGTAATTCCTTGAATTTTAATACCCTTTAGCATTGCATTTTCTTTGTGCCTCCTGTCACATTTTTACTGACATTTCTGTATCTATAATTCTGGGAAACCATAGGGCTAAGAAACTCCCAATGCCTGTTCTAGAAATGTCTTTCTACAAGAGTTCATATACACCCCTATACAGCTGAGATAAAAATACAGTTATTCATTGTGTCTACCTCTTACAAGAGCAGACAATAATCCCAGTGGGTGCTCCAGTGGTAGGGAAGGGGGATTGTCACAGTGCCCTGATGCAGACTACAGCCATGCTCTGAAATCTCTCACTCCCTTTCTCTCCCAGATACCCAGCCCTGTTTCTACTGATGGTGTTTATTGAATCAATACTGGTTACAAATTAAAGGGACCTAGTGCAGGAAAAATGACAAGACTGACGGATACAGGATGATAAGTGACAAGTGAAGTAATAGAATGGTCACAAAAGACATGAAATTTGACCCTTTTATTGAACTTCTACAAATAATTGGTCATTTTTGTATCAAATTTATATATTTATTTAAAGATGGTCACTACAACTTTCCAATCTGTGTTTGCAAAGGTCATCTACGTTTAACTGAGGCTTGACCTCAAAAAGCAGACTTTTGTTTTCTCGAAATGTTGGTAAAGTCTATTCTATATTTGGACAACAAGGCATGTAAATATTCAAGTTCTTTACACACACACTCACACATACATATACATACACTCACATGTGTGTAAGTGTGTGTGTGTGTTTGTGTGAGTGTGTAGGTGTGTGTGTATGTGTGTGATGCATGGGAAAGAAGAGAAAGGGGCATGATATAATTATATTGTTATTTTAAAAATTTTAAAATTATAAAAATAACTATGTAAACAAAACCCAGCTTGACATAAAAAAGTCATAGTTTTTTTTTGCTATATTCTATGTACATATGTTTTAAATGATTTTCGGGTTACTTACAGTAACTAATATAATATAAATGCTTTTGAATTATAGTGTATAGGGGATAAAGGTAGAAACAATCTGTATTCATGTTCAGCGCAAAGGAAGCAGTTTGATTTGAAGTACTTTGAATTTGCTAATGCAGATCATGGAAGGCCACCTCTGTCTGTCTACTACTTTATTCTTTTAACAATGACGTTTATCAATTGAAATTTATGTTCCTGGCTTTTAAAATACAGAATTTAATGTTCGAGGCCTGTGTCATAAGGTCAGTCTTGCTGTGAGTTCCTGAAAGTAAAGTAAAACGAGACAAAAGAACAGAACCGTTGCCAACCCCAAGTCGTGCTCGTATTTCTCTTTCATTGTCTCGTTCACCAGTCTCTTGCTTCTCATTTTTCTTCCTAAACAACTTATTGCTTTAAAGATTGATTTTTAATTTTATTTTATGTGTGTGTGTCTACAATTATGTATGCATACTTGAAAGCAGGTGCCCATGAAGATCAGAAGGGGGTGACAAGTTCCTTGGGGTTGTATTTACAGGGGTTTGTGTACACCCAACCTGGGAACACAATGTGAATTCTTTGCAAGAGATATTCTTTCTTAACCACTAAGCCATCTCTTCAACTCCATAGACAATTTGCTTTCATCTTTATCTTTTAATGTTTTGTGGAAATATAGTTGTACAAACAATTACTTCTGATAGTGGGCTCTCATATAGATAGTCTCTTTTTATAGTATAATCCTGTCAAATATACTCCCTCAAAATTGTAATGGTCAGAGTCATGCTAGCCATTATTAATTATTGATTATAGAAAATCATTGGCTTAACCCCCCTCCCTTTTTAGCACAGCACAGATCCTCACCCACATCTGTGATAGTAAAGCTTTCCCAGTGTTTCTAATCTGTGCACAGGTTTTCTCTCAGGACTAGAGACTTTGCATCTGGATGCCAGGAAAATCACTGTTAGGGCTCTTGCTCATAATGCAATAAGTATTCCCTTCCTATGTCACTCCCAGATACTGTCTGTGGAAATTATCAGTAATTCCAAGCATTTCTGCAATCACTGTACCAAGTGACATTATCTGAGGTATGGCACTGACAGGGAGAATAACTAAGCAGCAAGTAAGATAAAGTAATTTCCAAACTATAGTAGGTCATCTCAGTGATGTCAAAACTGCTTTAAGTAATGGGCATTACATGGATGTCCACATCTTTATTCTGGGGAACAACAGGTAAATACCTGAGATATGTCAGGAGTTAATCTGACTTCTGCTTAAAAGCTTATGTTACATTAAAATGTGCACTAGTGAACCGTGTAAACCCACTGAGTCATGAAGCAAAAACAAGATAAAGACATGAAAGTTGATAGATATTTAGTGAGAGGAAGTCAGTGGTGAGAAAGGACAAAAGAGGGTGGAAGAATGAGTGTGACAAGAACACATTAGACACTTGCATGGATTTGTTCAAGAATAAAATAAAGGTATAAAATGTTTGCTGTTATAAAATCAACCACACTGAACCTCATAGAAGAGAAAGTGGGAAGTACTCTTGAACACATTGGTACAGGAGACCACTTCCTAAATAGAACCCCAGTAGCAGAGACACTGAGAGAAGCAATTAATAAATGGGACCTCCTGAAACTGAAAACTCCTGCAAATCAAAGAACACTGTCAACAAGACAAAATGACAGCCTACAGAATGGGAAAAGATCTTCGTCAACCCCACATCAGACAGAGAGCTGATCTTCAAAATTTACAAAGAACTCAAGAAATAGGACATCAAAAGATCACATAATCCAATAAAAAATGGAGTACAGACTTAAACAGAGAACTCTCAACAGAGGAATTTAAAATGGTTGAAAGACACTTAGGGAAATGTTCAACATCCTTAGTCATCAGAGAAATACAAATCAAAACAACTCTGAGATCTCATCTTACACCTGTAAGAATGACCAAAATCAAAAACACAGATGACAACTTATGCTGGAGAGGATGTGGGGTAAAATGAATACTTCTGCATTGCTGGTGGGAGTGCAAACTAGTACAGCAGCTTTGAATTTCAGTATGGAGTTTTCTTAGAAAATTAGGAAACAACCTACCTCAAAACCCAGCAAAAGCACTTTAGGGTATATACTCAAAGGATATTCAATAATACCACAAGGGCATGTGCACAACAATGTTCATAACAGCATTATTTGTCATAGCAGGAACCTGGAAACAACCCAAATGCCCCTCGACCAAAGAATGGATAAGGAAAATATGGTACATTTACACAATGGAGTACTATATAGCAGTAAAAATAATGACATCTTGAAATTTGCAGGCAAATGGGTGGATCTAGAAATCATCATATTGAGTGAGGCAATCTAGACCCAAAAAGACTAATATCATATGTGCTCACTCATAAGTGGCTTTTAGATATAAAGCAAAGAAAAACTAGCCTACAATTCACAATCCCAGAGAATTTAGACAACAAAGAGGATGCTAGAGACATGCATAGATCTAATCTACATGGGAAGTAGAAAAAAGACAAGATCTCCTGAGTAAATTGGGAGCATGGGGATCATGGGAGAGGGAAGAAGGGGAGGAGAGAGGAAGGAAAGGGAGTGGAGAAAAATGTAGCTCAATAAAAACAATTGTTAAAAAATGTTTGTTGTTGATATCAAGGTGTAATATTTATTCCCAATCCTGGATAAATTTATTTGGAGTCTCTTGCCAGCATACTTTAAAATACAGTCTCTAAAACATGTGTCTAATTAAATAAAAAAGTAAGTGTGTGAATGATTCAGTTAAAATGTGTGCTTTGCAGCAGGTGACATTACTTCAAAAATATAAATATTTAATATGTATAGGATTGATACTAGCTGAATAGACCCTGGAGTGTAGTCAATGATCCATCACTGAGCTTATCCATTTTATTGTAAAGAATCTTAGGGGATTTTACATTCAAAATATGGGCATCTCTATTGGTTAATTTTGATTTTCAACTTGTTGGTTCATGGTCCTCTGTGCCTGCTTCTAAAGTATTATCTTGATTGTTAACTGAGATGAGAAGACTGCCCATTGCTGGTAGCACGATTCCACTGGCTGGATCCTGGACTGAATAAGAAAAAAAGAACATGCTGAACACTAGTATTCCTTTTTCTATGATCCCTGACTGTAGACAATTTGACGAGTTCCTTCTTGCTACTGTCATCATGAATTCTCTGCAATGATGGGTCATACCAGTGGTTCTCAATCTGTGGGTTGCAACCCCTTGGGGCTGATAAATTATTTCACATGGGTGGTATTTCAGATATTCTGCATATCAGATATTTACACTAAGTTCCTAACAGTAGCAAAACTATAGTTATAAAGTAACAATAAAACAATTTTATGGGGAAATTTTATGACTACACAATATGTATATGATATCTAGAGATGTGTAACTAGATATCAGCCCAAGCAGTGATAATTACAAAAAAAAATCATCGGAACTGATTTCTAAGTTGTCTTTGGCAAATTAGAATTTTTTCTGACTACATTCAATCAATTCATGCAAAAGTTTATTTTAAAAAATGGACTTTTATAAAATTTCCATTCAAAATGAGAAAAAAAGATGGAGTAAAAGTATTATTACAGTCAGATGCTTCTCATGTTGTACTGGTGGGTGATGGTACTCCATCAAATTACTGGAAAAAAAAAGAAAAGAAACAATATATCCTACTCACATATATTTCACTTAATATGAAGAGCCAAGGACATTATTAACAGTGTCACTAAAAAGACTGCCAGATTGGTATTGTGAAGATTCACACACACACACACACACACACACACACACACACACACACACCACATATGACCTCAGAAGGTGGCTCAGTGTTTAAAGAACTTGACTTGAAATCGTAAGACTTGAGGTGCAGTCCCCAAAACCCGTGTACTCATGGACAGGGTAGCATTTATTATTAATCCTAAGAAGAGATGGGAGAGATGAGAGGTTGAGTTAACTAAAGCCCCAGAGGCTTATGGGACAGCTAACTTGTTTGATGAAGCAGAGAAGAAAAGACCCTGAGTTTCACAAAGTTAAATATGAGGACTGAGAATGAGCTTGTCCTGGGAACTCTGTGTACATGCATAAAGGCATACACTCCCTTGTACTCACACTCACCAATATACACAAACATGCACACACACAAAATTATAGTTTGTCTGGAACTTACACATGGTTATATAAAACATTACAAGTTGTGCATAAATAAAAGTTTTAATTTTAGTTGTGGAGCAGAACAAAGGAGAAGAATCTTGATCTGTTAAACAATGCTATGTTGAGATTATATTATTATAACCTAGGCATTGAACTAGGTTTTGGAGATGAAACAGTACAAGATAAAACTATTATTTTCTCAAAACTTGTGCGTTGATAGAAAGGCTAAGAAAGGAAAGAAGGAAGGATGTGGTCATATTTGTTATTGATAATATACTGATGTGGGAAAATGGTCTGTATTCTGTCAATTATATTTTAAATAAACACTGATTGGCCAGTAGCCAGACAGGAAGTATAGGCAGGAAAACCAGACAGGAAGTAGAGGTGGGTCAAGAAGATAAGGAGAATTCTAGAAAGAAGGAAATCCTATTCTGCAGTCCTGATCCAGCCACAGAACAATCAAGATGTGACTACCTCGGCAAAAATGGTACCAAGCCACATGGGTAATATAGACAAGAATAATGGGCTAATATAAGCTATAAGAGTTAATAAGAAGCCTGAGCTAATGGGCCAATCAATTTATAACTAATGTAGACCTATGTGTGATTTCTTTGGGACTTAATGTCTGTGGAAACTGGGCAGGACAGAAAACTCAGGCAACAATATACAAGCAGTACAATTTAGGTTATATGAGAAAATGACTGGAAAAAATGCATTAAGTTTCTCTGGATAGTGCTACTTGCCAACCTTATCCATTTCCTCTTTGCAGGGTCACAATTATTATGAGTTTCAATAAAATATTCTCAGAAGCAGTGTTCCTCATTTTGAGGTTCATCTATCAAAATCTATACCCAAGATTCTTAGTTCTCTCATGTCATCAAGCATCATGAATACATTTTCTTTATTCCCAAAATTTAGGGAATCATCTTTTGAAGCCAGGAAATGAAATCTATATGGTGTGAGTTTCGCAGTAGTCTGGCCAGAGAGTTATCAAAGTGAATGGAGGGATCAGCTAATGCTGAAACTACAATTGTTAAAGGAGTAAAACAGTGAGTGTCAATCATGACTGAAGACTAGCTAAAGTGCATGGGTCTTAGTGCACTCCGCCTTTCATTTTCATGTTTCCCCAGGAAAAGCAGAGTAGTGAATTCTATAGCCCACATGAATTGTGAGGGTATGAGCCGCACAAAGGGGAGAATGCAGGGGCTGCTCCTGTTCAGTTTTCATGTGACCTACAGGGGTGTGGCTGTCCATGCTGTGAACTCGATACCATTTAGAATCATGTGAGAAGAGAATCTCAAAGATGAATCACTTACATTAAGTTGACCTGTGATCACGTCTGGGGGAAACTGTTTTAATAACTGATGTGGGAAGGCCCAGCCCTCTGTGGACAGCACTATTCCTTAGGTAGAAGGTCTTGACATGGTTAAGATTGGAGAAAGTGAGCTGAGCCAGAGTACGCATGCATTCATTTGCTACCTGTTCTCATGGATGCATTGTGACCAGTTCTTTGAAGTTCTAGCAATGATGACTTCCTTACACAGATGAACTATAACTGGAAATTGTGATCTTAACAACTCTTTCTCCTTTAAGTTATATTTGTCAAACTAATTTATCACAGTGATGGCGAAAGAAAATATAACCCCAGTTCTGATAGTATTTTTAAATTGTGACTCTTCAACATCCTTCTTGGAGTATTCGAGACAAGTTAAGGAGTGTATAATGGTCTTAGTGAGAAATGGCACCCATAGGTTTGTATATTTGAATGTATGGTCCCCAAATGGTGGTCCTGTTTTGGGATCTTATAGTACCTTTAAGAGGTATATCTTCTTTGGAGGATGTATGTCACTGAGAGTGGGCTTTGAGGGTTTATAGCCTGATAACACTTCCTATTCCTCCCTACCATATATTGCCTTGTCATGTATGTAGATTAAAAGCTTCATCTCTGCTTTCTGCTTCAGTTGCTCTTCCTCCACATCCTATCCCATGATCGGGGTACATCTCTCTCCCTTTGGTAGTGTGAGCCTAATCAGTGCTTTCATTTATAAGTTGCTTTGGGCCATGTATTTTATCACAACATCAAAAAGTAGCTACTACAGAGAGTTCACTTTTTGTTTTTCCTCATGTGTAATGTTTTAAAGGGGGTTTAAATGTGAAATGTCTTCCAAAGGCTCACAAATTTGAACATTTGTTCCCTAGTTGGTGATATTGTTTATAGAGGTCACAGAATCCATGGCAAGTGGAGCCTTGCAGAAGAAGTTACATCATTGGAAATGGGCTCTTTAGGCTTATTGTCTAAGCACATTTCCTGTTCTCTCTGTGTCCTGTGTAAAGATGAGACATGATCTTTCTGTTTCATGCTCCAGCTGTCATGGTATCCTCCTGTATTTCCATGATAGAGTCTGGCCATCTGGAACCACAAGCTAAAATAAACACTTTGGTTTATAAGTTGCATTTGATTATAGTATTTTATCATAGCAACAGGAAAGTAACTGGTACTGACTGGTAAGAATGTATAGATATCTTTTCATTGAGAAGTCTGAGACTAATTCTACAGATACATCCCTGGTTAAAAAAAAATGAGGTCTGCTGAGGTCTTATTTTCTTCTATGTGCATCTTCCCAATCTAGACTCCTTGACTTTCTGTCTGTGTTAAGTCCAAGGAAATTGCTCACTAAATCTCTTATATTTATATTTCTGTCTCAAATTCTATGTTCTAGAAGACCCTATCAGATACAGTAACTATATTTCTGCATTCAACTTCAGTGCCCACAATATTTTGATCATAATAAGAATTGTGATGATTAGTATAAAATTCCAACTTAATAAACTCTAGCATCATCTCAAAATGTCTGTCAAGGATTATCCTAATTAAGCCCATCAAGATAGAAAGATCCATTTAACTTGTGGATAGGCTCATTCCTTAGGCAAGGAGATCCTGGACTGCACAATTAGAGAAAGTAAGTTGAGCAAAAGCTTGCAAGCATTCATGATACTCTCTCTTGACTGTAGATAAGATATGACCAGCTCATCAAGCTTCTACTGCCTTGACCTTCAGCCATAATGAACTTCATTTGTATCTGGGAATCAGAAGAAGTTGCCTTTTTATAGAATATTTTGATCAGCACAATGGGAAAAGTAACTAATATGAGAGCTGTTTAAAAAAATTCTACAAGGTAAAGAGATAAACTGCATTCTTATGCACATTCTCACTTCAACTCAAGGTGACCCAACTGCACCTATATTTTGCATCTTAATAAAGAACAAAATGGCTTTTTAAGAACCGTTGGAGTCCACAATTTTCTTAAAAAATCATGGCCATATACACACTAAGCAAGGGCCTACTTCATTAATGCCTACTTTAAATCAATTACAGTCTGGAGCAAAGTGATACATCTCTAATGTAGGGATTTCAGGTCATATTTATTGAGGGATTAATGTCTTACATGTTCATGATAGTTTGTTAACTAGCCAATAGGAGTCATTATTTAAAGAAATTCATTAGTGAGATTTGAGTGATCTGAGAGCACTTAAGTAGGAATCGATATTTCTAATCTGGTTTAAAGCATTCTAGCAAAGATAATCAAGCTTCAATACAGACACGATATGACATTCCCAGATTTTTAAGATTTTATCTTTAACTGAGATCAAAGAGTCAGTCTTTAACACAAAGTAGAAGGAAGGTTTTATGAGTTCTTTACAGCAGATTGTAACATTCTACTACTGTTGATCATTTTGTTTAGTGAATACTTGCTACAAGATCTTGCATACTGGTAACATGGCCAACTGATTGTCAACCAAATAAGTATACTTCTCTCCCAGTTTCATTATCTAATTGACTCACTTATTGCTATCAGAGGAGTTATGTTTATGAGAGTGTAATGTCAACATTCAGCAGGCATATTGTTTAGACAAATATCTTATTATACTTTCTAAGAGACAGTACTAAAATAATGAGTTTGATGAAAGTGGAATATTCATTAATTTATCTTTAAGAGTTATGCAAGCTTCATAATAATATAAGTTATGTATATTTCATGTATAATACAAACTATTACCACAAAAAGAAATTGAAAACAACATTTTGCAGAGTTGAGAATGTCACTATACGTGTACATACATATATGTAAAATTTTATTATATTGGTACATTTTAAGGTGTTGTTTAAACCTTTCAGAAAAACTGATAGGGTGGCCCCCACCCTACAATTCATACCATAGTATATTAATTTCAAAAGTCCTCTGGAGATAGTTTGCCCCCTCTAAATCTTGATAGAAAGTTGAGTAAACAAAACAGCTCAAGAGTAAACACATTGCTCTCTTGAGAACAGCTGGATGATAAACTATTATAACAGATAATTAGTGTTAATTTCATGACATCACCAGTTTGCTGATCAACCATAGAAAAATCAGCCATGGGGGGAACATAATCAGAAATTTGAGCTGACAGCCTCCACTTCCCAATCTATTTCTATTGTGTTCTGTGGTAAACACACGATCCCACCTCTCTGCTCCTATTTGATCTTCTAAATTGATGTTTCATCTGAGGGGATTGATGTTTGCTTAGCCCGAAAATCTCAACCAGGAAGTTTAGTTGTTCAATGTTCTGAGCACTCAGTTTGATGTCATACTACCCTTTGTCCCCTCTCTCTTTCCCCTTCTCCTAGTCTATCAACTCTCTATCTGCCTCTATCTGCCTCTATCTATCTATCTATCTATCTATCTATCTATCTATCTATCTATCTATCTATCTTTAATATATCTATCTGGTAATTGCTATTGATTCCTTTACTTTGGTTTGCCACTTACATGTAAAACTCACTAAGCCAAAACACAAATTATGGCTATCATAGATCATTCTGCAGATCAAGCAGAAAAAGAATACAGGTATGATGTATTCTTTGGGTTCCTTTCCTTTACTATTTCACATTCTCAATCCAGATCATCTTGAGGCCATCACCTTCCTTTCCCATTCTTCTCAATACTTATTTTTCCATTCTCTTCATAAATCATGGAGTCTATCAAATGTTTATACATTTCTGTAAAGTATATTAAACACATATGCATTCATATGTGTGTGTGCATTCATGTTTTATATGTTCATCTGCAGGCTAAAGATTGGCAGATATCTCAATCAGTAATTTCTACTTCTTAATATTTAAGAAAAGGTCTCTCTCTGAAAACAGACTCACCTGTCCACTTAGTGTGACTGACCAGTGAGCTCTAGAAATCTGCCTGTCTTTGCCTTCCTCACACTAGGGTTTTACATATGTCAAACTGACCAGTTAATATAAGGATGTGAGACACCTAAGCTGAAGTCTTCATATTTGTACTTATTGACTGTATTCAACCTCCCAGATACTATGCTACATCTTTTATAAGTAGTTTTACCAGAACATGTCCCCTTTCTTAGCAAAGTTTGCCCTCAGGCTTAGGGACATCATTTTGGGGTTGATTATAATTGGTATATGGTTGAGGAAAGGGGGGGGGGATATTATAGGCGCACAGATCTTTTTTTAAAAAAAAAAAGAGAGAGAGATTATTTGATGATGGGATAATAGATTGGTATTTGTGAGTTATTGTTTTTAGACAATTATATTGGTATAGATACTTGTATATTAATACAAAGTTAAAGTTATTAAATATTGTATACATGTATGCTTCTACCTTTGTTTAAAACATTGTTTATGTATTGATATATATATATATTTACCATATTACAGTGTACATTACTACCTCTGATCAAGATACTTCTACATTATTTACATTTGAAGGTCATTGTCCTCATTTATTGCAAGTTGTTTATTGTCTTAGTCTTTAAGGTAGGTACTAAAAATTATAGATCAATAGTCATCTATGTTTGTCATATTCATAATTAGGCTAATCAGGTTCTTTAGATACATAGAGATTATATTCAGTATAGATAGTATAATCTCCAACCTCTTCAAAAAGCTGTAGAATGTGGCCTTTAATCTAACTTAGAGTTCCATGGTAGAGAGACACAATCTCTCCTGGAAACAATGATCTAATCCTGGAAGAATGTTAAACACCAAAAACACTCCACCTGGAACCTCTCTTCTTGACAGAACTGTCCTTTGGGCAAAGAAATGCCCATACCTCAACCACTGACAGAGATACAGAGTATCAGTAAATGTATAAAACAGGACTGTCATATCCTGCCAAGACAGGGTAAGAATGTTTTAAAAAGTTTCTTGCCTTTAAAAATGGTATATCAGTTTCATTAGGCCTTAGCCAAAGTTAGTTGCTTCAACATTGCAAATGAGACTTTGGGTGATTGCCCAAATACAACTATACACAATAGGAATAATAAACAATTGTCAGTTGTCTCTGTCATTTGTTGTACATTTTGAAAGTTTCTCAATTGCACTTCCTGTTCACTCAAGTAATACTCTTTCCCTTCTCAGACCTTTGATGGAGTTCAAGATTAGAAAATTGTAGTTACCCTCCTCATGATTTAGCCAAGCTTAATTTCTACACAATATTTAGACTCCTTGAAATAGAATATTTAGTAAAATTTTTGTTATGCATTCCTTGCTTAATATTGTTTATTATTTGTAATTTTATATTTGGTATATTTGTTCCTATTGTATATAGTTGTATTGGTTTGGATCGATCTTGTTTAGACAAAATGGGGAGATAGTGGGGAAACTCTACCAAGCAATCACATCTAATTAGGGTGTGGCTACCTGGGGCCCAGATAGAAATACTGGGAGAATCCAGGTATGCCCTCTCACTGCGCGGATCACACCAGACGGATAGGAAGTTGGACCTCCCATTCTTGTGGCATGAGTTTCCCCTCATAACCATTAAAGTATAATTGTTACTCTTGACCTGGCCTGGTAATTTATAGTACCTACCTAATTCACAACATCAAAAGTTTCCAAATTTCCTTGGTTCATGAAACCAACTGTCTTATTAACAGATTCATTAAGATGTCAGAACAAAGACAATACCTAAAATGCTGCTTTAAATCATTAAGGACAGGAAGAGTCACATGTATCCATTTCAACAACCTGCTGTCATTATATGAATTCTCTGATGGTAGAACTAGTAGGACACAGTAAGTTAGTAGGTCACTTTGCAGTTCACAATGGCCATATAAATGACCCAGGAATTTACTTTCAAGGGGCAGTGCCTCAACTTTCTATGCAGCTCCACAGTCCATTATTTCCTTCTAATGCTAGTATGTGTATGTGCATGTGTGTGTGTGTGTATGACACATGTGTGTATGCATGTTTTTGTGTGTGCACAAATATGCACACACATTTTCAGGACTCTAGGGGCCAGAAGTTGATTCAGGTTTCTTTCCTAGTCATTTTCTACTTAGTTTTTATTTTAACTTTTTATTCTATCTATCTATTTATCTCTCCATTTATTTGTGAAAGTATGGGTGTGTGCAGCGGCACATGTGTGGAAATCAGAGAACAATAAATTCTGGGGGGATTTAGTCTCTTTCCTTGGATCTTTGGGATCGAACTCAAATTGTCAGTTATGGAAGAGAGCACCTTTATCCATCATCCTTCTTTGCTTTCTATTGTGTGATAAAGATCTTTACCAGAAGAAATTTGGAGAGGAATAGAATTACTTGGTTTACATATCTCAGGTCACAGTAAATGAGAAAATCAAAGGCAGAAACTCAAGGCAGGAACTGAAGCAAACGCCATAGAAGAATGCTGCCTACTTGCTTGCTCCACACGACTTGCTCAACTTGCTTCCTTATACCACCCAGCACCACCTGCCCAGGGGGCACTACACATGGAGGAATGGACCCTCCCACATCAATCATTTATCAAGAAAATGCCTTACAAACTGGATTACAGGACATTATGTTGGAGGCATTTTCTTATTTGGGAGTTCCCTATCTCAAGATAGCCCTTGTTGGTGTCAAGTTGACAAAAACACTAGTCAACTCACTTCTCACATTGCTTTTTCATATGGCTTCTCCTACTGAACCCAAGAGTTCATTTACATAGATGTTTTCACCTACAATCCCCAGGAATTGTCTCTCTTCCTTCCCAACATTAAATTTCAGATGTTTACCACTAGGCTGTTTACCAATTAAATCACCAATGCATCTCTCATAAAGATCAGTTCTTTCTTCCTTTTCATTTTTCTTTCTTTCTCCCTTTCTTTCTTTCTTTCTTTTTTTTTTTTTTTTTTTTTTTTGGAGGCAGGGTTTCTCTGTGGCTTTGGAGCCTGTCCTGGAACTAGCTCTTGTAGACCAGGCTGGCCTCAAACTCACAGAGATCCAACTGCCTCTGCCTCCCAAGTGCTGTGGTTAAAGGCATGCACCACCACCGCCTGGCTTATAAATATCAGTTCTTAAATGACATTCTTCCAAATGCTCATTTTGCTCTGCCAGTTTTTCCTGGATGAACATGCTATCCTGCACACTTGTTCTTTGTATTACATCATGATATTGAAAAGAGAGATTTAGTGTCTATCAGAGCAGCTGCCCCTGAAAACCTAGTTTTCAAAGGAAATGCCTGTGTCATAGGGAACATATTCATCTTCTACTGCAACTGAACTATTTCTATGTGATATCCAGCACAGTGTCTGATAAGTTATGAATTTTATTTTTTATTGAATTATTAAGAATTCATTGCAGTTATATTAGGGACACAATTTGAGAACTATGTGTCTGGGTGTTGGAAGATTACACATGCATACACTTGTGCACCTTGCATAGATTAATAATTTTTCACTTTGGGTACATCATTTGAATTATTTAATCTATAAAATGTTCATGGCTTTCTGGCAGTTTAAAGATAAAGTCTTTGGTAATCACTAGATTAATAATTTTCAAAACATTTTAGAAAGTTCCCTTAGGTCTCCTAGACCAGTGAGATGATGTAACAGGTAAAGACACTTGCTCCCAAGCCCAACAACCCTAGTTTGGTGCTCACGACCACATGGTAGAAGGAGAGAGCAAACCACCACAATTTTTATTTGACCCCCATACACACTGTTATGTGGCATGCAGAAACACACACACACACTCACATCCACACACATACAAATATAATAAAATACTTTTACAATAAAGCTTAAGGTACTAGTTCACATATATGTATGTATATATTTACTTATATGTGTCCCTACATATATGTTTTTTCAATTATTAAAATTTTAGCATTATGATTTGTGATGCTGTAATATTGTATTAGACAGAATTCTCTAATGTTACAGAACTTATGGAATGATTCTCTTCGTGTGTGTGTGTGCGTGTGTATGTGAGAGAGAATGTATGTGAGAGAGAGTGTGTGTGTTTGTGTACGTGTGTGTGTGTGTGTGTGTAAAAAAATTTATTGAAATGACTTGAAGGCTGCAGTTCAACTAATCAAATAATGTCTAACTGTGAATGGAAAGTTCAAGAATCTAGTAGTTGCTCGGTTCCACAAAGCTGGGTGTCTCAACCGGTCTTCTGTGTATGCTGGAATCCTGAAGAAGTAGACTCCACTGCCAGAGAAGGAATGGATTTGTTATCAAGTTGAGGACAAGCTGGCAAAAAAGAACAAAACCTTCCTTCTTCTTTGCCCTTATATAGGCTTCTAGCAGTGTAGCCCAGACTAAAGACATGCCTTCCCATCTCAAGATCTGTATTAAAGACATGCATTTTCCAATTTCAAGATCCAGATCAAAAGCCTGTGTCTTCCAGCTTCAAGACTTAGATCAAAAACATGTTGTCTTCCTGCCTCAAGATCCGGATCACATGTGTGCTCTCCATTTTTTGATTGTAGTTAATTCCAGATATAGTCAAGTTGACAACCAAGAATAGTCATTACATATGTATAACGTGCTTATGGCTCAGAAAGGTCATGTAGTTCCTTAATAAGACTAAAATGCCAAGTGCTCTTTGAAAATCAGAAACGAATTGAATTGACTTCCAGTGCTCCTTGGGATGGTCGCATATTTTATTTGATTTTATTTATTTATTTGTTCATCTTTTATTCATATTTTACAAGTGTAGGAATTGGGGGGGGGGTAATTAAAGTTTCCCAAGGAGACTTTATGTGGCTGAACCTTTCCAAGTGCTAGGTTTTCTTACAGAAGACCTCAGGAACATAAACATTTGTTGTGTGGAGAGGGCTCTCCCAAACTCTCTCTTGCTGCATCTAATATATTCTTATGTTTAGGAGGAAACCGTGTTAGTACATCCTGGAAGCAAAGACTACCTTATCCACATATATTCTTTTTCTAAGAAGCCATCTCTGAAATCCAAAAACTTATTTTGCTACCCCCTACATTTTCTTTTATTTTGAGAAGGAAGAAATGCTGTGAATCTATTATAATTTCCAAAATGTTTATTTAATTTTAAGATTTATTTTCATTATTTCTGTGCATCTGTGTGTGTTTGTATGATTGAATGTAGCACGTGTGTTGATGCTCATAGAGGCAGAGGAGGGTTTTTGATCCCTTGGAGCTGGATTCCAAGGAAACAGTAAGATAAAGGCATATATGAGCAAATTCATTTCTAACATTTTTATTTGGGAGAAGGACCAAGTTCATAAAAAATCTATTCCAGTGTATCACCAGAAACCATTTGACTGTGTATATTTGCATCATCAGAAAAACTGTATAGCAACAATTATGTCAACTTTGAGAAAACTATTTTCAAGTATACTATACAAAAATTAAATTGAGGCCAGACGGTGGTGGTGCATGCCTTTAATCCCAGCACTCGGGAGGCAGAGGCAGGCGGATCTCTGGGAGTTCGAGGCCAGCCTGGTCTACAAGAGCTAGCTCCGGGACAGGCACCAAAGCTATAGAGAAACCCTGTCTCTAAAAAACAAACAAATAAATAAATAAATTGAGGAGGTGAGGTGATAAAATACAGCTCATATATAAATTTTAAAACTCTATATTTTATTTTTAATGTTCATATGTGTGAATTAGTATATTTGTGTGTACACATGTATATGGGTCTATATGGACTCCAAAAGGGGAAGTCAGATCCCATGGAATGGGAATTACAGGCAGCAGTTGTGAGCCGTCCATTGTAGCTACTGGGAGCCTAACTAGGTCATTTGCACAAGCAGCAAGTGCTTTTCGCCATGAAGCCATCTCTCCAACCCCAAGAGTCTAAGAGTTTCAGTTATAGCAGACTATCTAAGTACCCAAATAGTATCCTTGATTGCGCATCTTCACACTCTAAGGAATATTTTGCTTTCTTCCCTTTCGACAGATGTTTTCAGAACATGGACTTATTCCTTGCCTATTTTAATGTCCTTCTTGTTGCTGTTACTAAGTAAAAGTATTTAAGCTGAATTGATTATGCTAGTAATTCAACTACATTTAAATTCATAGAGTTGAATTCTGCTGATTTCAATAGACAAGATGGAGTCAGTGATTTCAAAGAAATTATTCTTTAATGATTAGAGGTACGTTTTAACTTAAGGTGGAAGAAATAATGGGGCAGCAATTAAGAGCACATGCTGCTCTTTCAGGGGACCTGCATTTGGTTTCTAGCTCCCACGTTCGGCAGCTCTTAACCATTTGTAATTCCAGCTCCATGGGAACCAACAGCCTCTTCTGACTTGTGTGGCCCACCATACATATGTGACGTCACTGACACAACCACACGTACCTAGATCCAAGTAAAAATATTGTAAAACTTGACCATGATAGTAAAAGTTCCATAATTTCACCTTTTTACACACCTTTCCATACCATTTTGTGGTCTTCAGTTGTTAGCTTAACATTAGATCACTGAAGGTTCCTTTTTGCCTTGGGATCAATGAGCAAGTTTGTCAAAGGCAAGAGGAGTTATTTTCTATATCTTACAATATATATCTCCTACCAGATATTGAACTTCTTTTATTACCTTCAGCCAATTCCCACCGGAAATTGAATGGCATTCACGCGGTTGCTGCTGTGGTAAGGCATCACATTGAAGGTGACCAGGTGTCATATTTCTAATGGTGAATAACTCCTAAGCTGACTTGAATGAGAGCTTCTCAATTTTAATTTGTACATTACTTTGTAATGCAATAGTGATTAAAGCTGTGGTACAAATATATCCTTCCTCATGTGGAATAGAACCTGAAACCCACTACTTACAATTCAGTCCTTAATAACTCAGAGGTACTTAAAAGCAGTAGGCATAACTTGAAAAGAATAGGCATAACTTTAGTGTCTCCCATTGAGTATGAGAATTGATCACGTAGAGATATACATGATAGTTCACTCGTAAAGTAGAAATTTTCATAAAACGATCTTTACCACATATATCTCATGATACCCCCAAAGTGCTTCTTCTTACATTTTGTGCGTGTTTACATGTGTGTGTATGCATGTGAGTTACACAATCAGCATGTATAGGTCAGGGGATGACTTTCAGAATTCACTTCTTCCATATTTTTTCAAAGAGTTATTTTATATTTTATGTCTCACCCCCAGCTCTCCTTCACTCCCTATCTCACTCCTCTATGTGCATGTGTATGTGTGTGTGTGTGGGTGCACACATACAGGTACTTACAGAGGCCAGTAGTGTCCAATTCCTGAAGCTAGAGTTACAAGCAGTTATGAGTATAGGAACCAGCCATGATAAGCTAAATATGAATAGATCACCCAAAGGAAGTTCTTCACTTCCAACCATTATCAACTTCCAGAGTAGGAGTCAGCCATCAATAAGTTTAATGGAGGCTTGAGTCTCAGTAGTTTACCTTGAAGCAATACCTGGTTGCAGGAAAGACCATAACTTAAGATTACCTGAGCACCTCCCAAGAACAAACCATCCAAAGGAAATGCCTAAAGCTGCAACCACTGTAGATAGGATCACCTGCCAGTACACACTCACCAGGACACCCGTAGACAAATGTCAACCAATCAAGGGTCCTGAACTTCAGAAATCCTTCACCCCTACCTTTACTACTATAAAAACCCAACTCTAACTGGGCTCGGGGCTCTCCATTTATTCCAATATGTTGGAAATGCGGAGAGGCCGAATTTGCAAACCTGCATAAAATAAAGGCTCATTGCTTTTACATAAAGGACTCGGTATCCTTGTTGACTTTTGGGGGACTTCATGGATTTGGGCATAACAATGAGCTACCCAAGATAGGTACTGGGAATTGAACTTGTGTCCTCTGCAACAACACTAAGGACTCAAAAACTGAGGCCTCTCTCCAGACCTGCAGAGAACATTATTGGCATCAGTCAAACCAACTTATTACTAACTGTTAGTATTTGTAATAGCTTTTTTGAACATGCCACAATATGAGAAGAAATTCATGGTGCAGGAATCATTGCCAACATTTTTACTTTCTTTTTTGTAAATGTATTTTTATTTTTAAATATGTGTCTGTGTGTTGGTGTGTGCATGTGAGGGAAAGTACCTTTAGAGGCTAGAGAGGTTGGGTCCCCTCCAGCTGGAGTCAACTGTGTAAGCTTAGTGTTGGTGTTGGGAATTGAACTTGGGTCCTCTGCAAGAGCATGTGCCCTTAACTGTTGTGCCATCTCTCCAGACCCAGTTCCCACATTTTCTAAGCAGCTTAGCTTTCTGTGTGACTAGTCATATACCTGTCTTTCATCTCAGCCTGCAGAAAGATGGAAAAGTTGGACAGCTTGGCATTGCTTATCTTGGTTTACTTCCTTGCATTCTGAAAATGCTTTTTATCTTGCATCCCTGTAATCTTTCCTGGTTTTTATCTTCTGAACTTTCATCTTACTGGGTGACAAAAAAATCCCTCAGGCAAAGCAGAACCAGGTAACTCCAACTAAGAAAAGGCAGCTCAGAACTCCTACTGCAGGTCTTTAGCTTACAGCCTTAGCTGCATTGGCTTTTTTTTTTTTTTTAAATTTCACTATATACTTGTTTAAAAACCAAAGAAAATCAGTTGGTCAATAAACTATTTTTCATTATTAATGACAATGTATAGTCACATAGCACATATGAATCATAAAATGCTCCTGCCTATCATTAAAAGCTCAATGAAAGGTAAAATAAGTAGTTTTACTGTGACTACCAGTTTTATCAATGACAGTGTTGAGGTCTATTGGTCTCTAATGCATGTTCTCATATTACACTATTAGTAGATGTTAAGGGTAAAAATGGATCTTCTTACATTAGTGTTCTATCTTTTACTGTAGCATGCTTCACCTTTACACATTAGGTATTTAACTTGAGTACAGAGAAACAAAACCAATAAGCCTTCCTGAACCCAGTTCAAACAAAAGAGTATATGACTGTTGTAGGAAGTCCTGTCTATATGTTGCTTTTATTGGTTAATGAATAAAGAAGCTGCTTTTGGCCAATGGCTTAACAGAGTAAAGCCAGGCTAAAAGAGATATGCATAGTAGAGCTAACTAAGCAGGGAAAACCAAACTGAATGCTGGGAGAAAGCCAGAATTTTACCCAGTAGCCCACAGGCTCGTAGTGATACACAGATTAATGGAGATGGGTTAATTTAAGATGTGAGTTAGCCAGAAATATGTTTAAGCTATTGGCCAAACAATATTGAAAATAATATAATTTCTATGTGATTATTTTGGGGCTGAGCAGCTGGGAACAAACAGGCAGCCTTCTTATAACAGACTGTGAGACCTAAATGTGACAGAAGTTCTTCCACTGTGAACTCATACATAAGAAAGCACTAAACACAGACTTAACTTGTTAATGGAGAAAGCAATGTCTTTATGCTGGAAAGTTAGAGCCCAAAGAGATAAAAGAAGAAATATAAAGTATTTTAATGATGGACAGGATATTTTATGCTATAGAAAATGACAAAGCCATTTTAAAACTTTTTAAAGGTTCATTTTGTTTTTATTTTGTATATAAGTATGGATGAGGGGTGGCATATGGGTGAATATGGGTGTCCACTAAAGCTGGAAATGGCTATCTAATCCTGTGGAACTGGAGGTACAGGCAGCTGTGAACTACTACAGTGGATCTCAGGAACTAAACTCAGGTCCTTTTCAAGAAAAGCAAGCACTTTAAATCTCTCATTCACATCTCCAGCCCCAGATAAGAAATGGGAAACAGACTAAAGCAACTAATGAGTTGATAATGGCATGAAGCATTTGAGAAGTGTTATCTCTGTTAGTTTGTATATTGTTCAAAACTGAAGACTTTGGCATCCAGTCAACAGAAATAGTCACTGATTAGTGTCATGAATTAAAATACATTATTAAATTTTCTGAGATTCAATTTCCTTACTTTACAAATGTGGTATAGTTGACCAGTTGTAGGCTGCAGAAATGGTAGCATTATGGAATTCTAAGCAGAGTGTCTAATGTGATATACACAATGAATGTCATGAAAATTACTATTGCAGTAGTCCTTTTTCTTATGTAGTTTTGTTTAACTATCATCTGAAAATGCAAAATTGAAAATTACAAAAGTAAATAATCTATAATATTTTAAATCTTTTGTAGTGGTAGAAAAAAACCATACAATACAATACAGTACAGAGCTCTGACTCTGTCCAGTATAAAACATGAAACATTCTTCTTTATTTTTTATCTACCCCAAGAACACTACCAAAATTTTACTCACTGAGTAACCACCTCTCTTATCATGTAAAATGTCATTGTTCAAATGTCATTTGAAGACCTTATTATCAAATAACCGTTATGACATAACCCAATTTTATTCCTATACCTCTGTCATTCACCTTACTTCATTTAATCAATTAGGCAGCACAACATCTCTGTTGACTTAAATGAAAATGGTCCCCATAGGCTGGTATACTTTAATACTTTGTTCCCAGTAGGAGGGACTCTTTGGAAAGGATTAGTAAATATAGGCTTACTGGGAGGAGATGTGGCACTAAAGAGTAATTTTTGACATTTCAAAAACCCATGCTATATCTCCTAGCTTTTTCTGCCTTCCAGATGCAGATAAAGACGTAAGTTCTCATGCACTGCCTCAGTGCTATGCCTGCTTGCCTGCTGCCATGTTACCAGCCACACTGGCTGTGAACTAACCCTATAAAATGTAAGCATGCTCCCAATTAAATGCTTCCTTCTCTAAGTTGCCTTGTTCATGGTGTCTCTTTGGAGCAACAGAACTGTAACGAAGATAATCATAGACTCCAGTCTTCTGGAACTGTGAACCCAAATCAATTGCTTTCATTTATAACTTGTCTTTGTCATGTTTTGTCACAGCAGCTGTAAAAGAAACTAAGACAGAATTTGGTACCAGAAGTCAGGTATTGCTATGACAAATCTGACCATGCTAGGTCTTTTGGAAGAATGAGAAAAATTTGGCAGTTGGACTAGGAAAATGGTTGAATGTTTTATGTAGTACTTAATGGACCAATCAAGTAGAAGACTAGAAGACAAGAGGACTGAGCAAGTAAAATTGTTTCAAATGGGAACAAAATTAGCAACTGAAGCAGTCTTGGGATATTTTGAGAAAGAATGCCCCTTCTTTCTTGTCCTCAGAATCTGACTTCAGCCTAAATTTAAAAGTTTTAGAGTAATTTCACTGGCAGAGATTTCAAGAAGCCTAGTATTGTTGTATGCTTATTAGTAATCATTCAAACCCAGGTCTCAAATGAAAAAGAACAAATGAGGCAAAATAAATACAAAATATCCAGTTTGAGGGGAAAAAATAAACACCAAAAAAATGTAATGTAGGAAACAAAGTTCATGTTGGAATAAATGAAGAGCATTCTGATCTAGAATGGAACAAAGGGGGTGCTGTCCTCACAGCAAGGGCCCTTCCCCAATTTATTCCAAGACACTTATAGAAAAAGTCTAAGGAGTTTTATGTCTCTAAAAAGAAACAATAAATCAAAGCTTATGCAAATGTAATTCTAATAGAAGGCCAGGCTCTATTACAAAGAGGTAGCTGAACTCAGCAAAGTTGGCCACATGGGATCAGCTTTAAAGTCATGAAGAATGCACAAGATAAAGGGTTGTGAAATCATCCTCCATGTTTAAGGAAAGTGACTGAGGCCCAATGTATGGCCAAACAGACCCTGCATGGAGGCACAGACGCATCATTAATTGAAAGTGGGAAAAACTAAGTCTCCATATTTTTGGAGACCTCTGGATGTTGGAGATGCCAGGGTCATGGGATGCTTGGAATGGATCATTTCATACAAGGAGTAGATTCAGCCTGTTCTGATTAGTTTTATGACAACTTGAAAGAAGCTAAAAATCACTTGAGATAAGGGAATCTCAACTGAAAAATGACCCCATAAGTTAGAGTTGCAGACAAATCTGTAGAGCAGTTTCTTAACAGTGAATGATTGAGTGGGCCTGGGACACACAGGCTGGTAAACAGAGTCCATAAAAGCAAACCGTGCAAACCACAGAGCAGTTCTGTATGCAGAACTCTTCCATGGTCTCTGCTGCAGTTCTTGACTTCAGGTTCCTACCTGTTTTGAGTTCTGCATTACTCTACTGTGGAGATTTGTGTGTGTGTGTGTGTGTGTGTGTGTGTGTGTGTGTGCGTGTGTGTGTGTAGACTTTCCTTCCCAAGTTGCTTTTTGGTCATGGTGCTTCATCGCGCAATGATTATCCTAACTAAGACGCAGCCCAAAAGAGAGATTGTGTTTCAGTTAGCAAAACTGGATTGGTGTAGCCATCTATGCCTTTAGACTTCAGACTTGGGGGTTATAAGATTTGGAATTTGCTTTTCTGGTTTCAGTCTTGATTTGGCCCATCATTTCCTCATTGTGCCTTTATTCCTCCCTTTTGGAACTGTAATGCATATTCTATGCCATTGAATATTGGAAGTATGTAATTTTCTTTTTGACTTTGTAAGGTATTAGTTAAGAGATTGCTTTGCATCTCAGAAGAGACATTGAACTTTATAACTGTGTAAAGACTGAAAGATTATGAAGAACATTAAAGTTGGACTAAAATCATTTTAAAATATGACATGGTCACAATTCTATGGGGCCCTGAAAAGGGAGTCTGAATGAGCATCCCCCCATAGGCTCATATATTTGAATGTTTGATTGTTAGTTATTGAAACTGCTTGGGAAATAGTAGGTTGGGTGGTCTTGTCAGAGGAGGTGTGTCACTGGCTTGAGGTTTCGAAAGCTCACAGCATTGCCAGTTATATCTCTCTACCTCATGCTTAGAGATGAAGATGCAAACTCTCAGCTACAGCTCCAGTGTCATGACTCTCTATTTGCTTCCTCCCTCCCTCCCNCCCTCCCTCCCTCTACATTCCCCGAGAACTAAGTGGTACTGCTTCTTTCAGTGCTGTCCCCAACTTGCAGAACATCACTTAGTATGTGGGCTCTAGAACACTATTGGTGCCATTCTCAGCAGAGACTTCAAACAAATTGCCAATCACAGAGCTAAACAAGAGAAGAATCTATCATGTTAAATACCACACTGCAGGGCAGGTGCACAGAACAAGTGTACTCAAGAAAAAACAATAGAAGCAAACATCAGAATAAGTGGTACAAAAGGAAATTTTCTTAGAACCAAGTACACTTAGCAAGAATTTTGACCTTGTTGTTTATTTTGTGTTCATTGTACGTTATTTTCAAAAAAAAATTTAATATAAATTGGCAAGTACATTTGGGAGAAAATGTCAAAAATGAGACAATTTTAATCTTTCCTCTTTCTTTAAGCCTAATAAAACACAAAACCATGCTTAAGAGGTTAAAAAGCAAAACCATTTTTAATATGACAAAGGAAGAATGGAGCCTAACATCAAAGTGAATATTGTAAAATAAAAGTTCTGTCTTATAATATTAAAATTTGTACTTAGGTTAATCCTCCTCTTCACTGCCTCTGACTTCATACTAGAGACTTCTCTAAAGCAGAATAATCTGGTCCTGCAGTGGTGACTAAGTGATAAAGCTGTGGAGATGGTGACAATGTTCAGGAGCATGGATAGTACCAAGAAGAACACAGAGTGACCTGGTTGTGACATAAATCTGCAATGTAGACGAGGTGAGGAGGGTGGAGCATGGTGTCTTGCTGACCGATCATTTCTGTTGTCATTAGTCTTACATGTCAACCCAGGGTGGTGGCTGGATGTTATCATTTAGTCATATCAAGGAACTTCTCTTCAGATACATTTTTATCCTGAAGACAACAGGAAAATAAACTTCTCAATTGAAATAACACAGAACATTTGTTTTTTACAGAAATGGATAGAAGGCAAGGATTGAACAAATTGGGAAGTTGAAAGACTCTGGGAACAGATGAGGAAGGGTAAAGTGTGATCATAATGTATTGTACAAAAATATTTTCAATAAAATATTTAAAAAATTAAATAATTAAAAGACAGGCACAGAACATTTTCTAGAGTGTTATTTAGAAGATATTCAATAGCAAGCATAATATCTTTTCATAGCAATAAATACCCTAAGACACTACCTCAAATTTTTGCTGCATTAATAAAAGCATATTGACACTGGAGATAACCTGTGAAAGAAATGATTTCAATACAATGGGGGCATATGATACTTTTTTTTCCTTTTTCCAAGTTTAGAATTTTTTAAAGTATATATATATGGGAGATCATGCAAAAATGTACTCCCTGAGGACACCAGAAAAGAGCATCAGTTTCCCCTCTTTGGCATGCAAATCAGCTGTAAATCATCTGACAAGTATTGTAGGATTATATCTGGGGTCCACTTGAAAGCTTGGTGTGTTCTCTTAACTACTGAGTCATCTCTCCAACTTTTGCATGGATTCCAAGGTTGAAAGTCATATCCTCATGCTTGCAAGGAAATCACTTTACCTACTGAATGTCTCCCCAGTTCTGTTTCTTTATTAGTTGCTGTCTCTGTCCTTTTTCTATAGTTGGTACCTACTTTTCTTTTTCTGATTCCCGTACCTTCTTTGGGGTTTCTATTTCTGCCTTTAATTTATTTTTGCATGTTCTCATGAAATCTATCACACATTGTGCCTAGTAATCTTGAATGTGATGAATCCTCCCTGGGAGGGAAAAAAAACATTTTTAAAATTAATTGGCAACCATATTTTAAATAAAAACTAGAATGTTCTATGCTACATCAAATACAGCAGTTGATACAGGCAATTCAATAACATGACTAATTCTGCCCACAGCCTGGACTCATAGCCTAGGGGTAACTCTTCAGGGGCCCAGCTTTCCAAAAAATTCTCCTATTATACTTCACTCTTTAAGACAATTCTGACTTTGATTTTTCCCCCCATTCTCAGAACACCCATACTAGGAAATCAATTACCTTCAGGGCAAAACTCAGATTTTGTGCTGAAAGAAATCCCCAGCTTCATTATTCTTTTCTTTATCTTGATAATTTTTCTCTGCCCTGTTATCTACAGGAAGCTTCTTAATTGTTATCCCCAGAGGTCACTCAGTGTAATTCTCACCTCAAAGAGAATAAGGGTGTTTGCTCTGGAGTCAAATGGACCAGGGTCTGAGAACACAGATCTAGGTTACCACAAATTCTTTATGTGTGACAAAGTATTTGCAGTAAGAGAACAATGAAAGCCGGACATAAAGGTACTTCTCAGGTATATGGGTGGGGACAATGGGGAGGTGGGCTACACCCAAGCTGGGAAAACTCTGACATAGGCTGTAGATGTCATCTGTCAGCATTCTTAGCCCTTTTGATGATTGGAAGCTAGGCATCTGTTTTTAAATTCCAAAGGATTGACCTAATGGTCACAGAAATGCTAGGTCAAATATAGAAAAGAGCTATAAATAGATATTAAGGGACTAAAGATACCCAAGGGTAATTATTCCGTGTATTTACAACATTCCAATCTCCCAAATCACTCAAGTTCTAACCAGTTAGTCAGCCTTATAGGATAGATGGTCAATGGTAGGCATGGCTCTTTTTAGGAATTTCAGTCACAATCTTAGTAACCTGATCTTCCTCAAACTAGAAAAAAGCAGTCTTTCGAAGACACATTTTAAAGATGAGATATTTTATTAAAGGAAGGCTGAAATAAGCTGCAGGTCTCTGCTAAGGACAGCTGGTCTGCTCTCTTATCATGTTGGGTAGTGGGCTGGGGTAGGGGTCTCATCCTTCAAACCTGCTGGGAACTTAAGAGTTAGTGAAGTAAAATTTCCTGATTGTTTTCTTCTAACCTAAAGAGGTCACACAGAATTACCCAGTTAAGGCCAGTTTTATCCAAAAGTGCTGGGGCTGGAACAGCAAGCTGAACTGTCAAGAACTCTGCTGGTGGTGCTCTCTGTTGCAAAACAGACAACACTGTTATCTTTCTGGCCAAATATGGGATGCATTTCTCCAGCTCTTGAGTCTGGTCTGTCTTACCTCACGCTCTGTGGCTACAGTGTTTCACAAAATGTGTCTACCTATAATCTGAACAGAGACGGGTTAGGGAAACTTTGAGTTCGTTTGTTCCTCTTTAAAATACTCAGATGAACAAACCAGGAAACACTGCTACAGAAAAGAATAAATATGAAAAGAGTTCCTGCTCATCCTCCAGCTGTAGACCCATGAGGGGTATCAATGTATATCCACTGTGACCAGAGAGGCCACCCAATATTCAGGACTCAAATAACTAGTTACTATTTGAAATCCCTACATTATGAAGTGGTTTGGTCTGCAAAGTTAATATGTATAACTATATTACTTATTTCAATTACCTTGTTAAAATCATGAATGATCCATGATCTGCAGGTCCTATGGACATCTTACTTTAGATTGAATTGTCAACTTCACAGTGAGGAGTCATTTGAGAGGAACATCTTAGATTCATTCAGAAGCTGCCTAGTGAAGGCTGGCCTGTGAACATATCTATGAGGGGTTTTCTGAACTCTTGATTGATGGACAAGGCCAGGCCAGGCCTCTGTGAGTGGTCTCTGGTTCTGGGATGCATGAGAAAGATAACTGAGCCAGAGCCAGAGAATGAGCTTGTAAGTTGCTTTCCTCTATGTTTCCTGCTCAGGTTCCTTACTTGAGTTCTTGCCCTGACTTCTTACAGGAATGGATTATGTCCTGGAAGTACAAACTGAAATAAACCTTACCTCCCCAGGTTGATTTTGATTAGAACGTTTTATCACAGTAGCAGAAGTAGAAAAGGTGTTCCTTTAGTTCTTGTCTCAAAAGACTGACATTCAGCAACTGGCAGTGAAATTACTCTTAAAATTATCTCTCATTCTTTGTTACTGCTCCCTTGTTCCTTATTTTAGTTAAAACTTCCATGATATTGATGCTTTTTGCTCACTATAGATTTTATATCTATTTGTTTGCTCTATGTGACCATTGATCTTGTATATTAAGTTTATGGATTTTAGAATCACCATGAAAACAAACTTGTGAACATAATTGTGAGGAAACATCAAGATTTATTGAGATGGAAGGCCCACCCTGAATACAGACATCATCGTCCCATAGGCTGGGGTCCTAGACTAAGTAAAAAGGAGAAAGTGAACTGAGAAGCAACAATTATCTCTTTCTGTTTCCTGACTGTGGACGCAGTTGAGCCAGCTGCTTCATGCTCCTGTAAGCCTTGTCTGCTGTTCTGTACCCTCAAACTGTGAGCCTAAATAAATCATTCTTTCTTCCTTAAGTCAAGTGTGTCAGGTATTTTCTTAGAACAACAACAGTAACTTAGGTACTGTTCACTAGATTTCATGCTCTCTTCCATTGGTTTCTACATCCTCACTCTCCTTTGTGAATATCTACTTTTTTCTCTCCACTAGCATTTCTGTGGTTACGGTAACCTAAACCTAATTTTATCCATAACTTTTTTTTTGTCTGTATCACTAACATGAATATTTGGTCTCACAGAAGACAGACATATGTCCCAGCTAATGCGGATCAGTATATCCCAAGATGTGTAAACTCAGTCTTCTGTGCCATCTGCTGGCTGGCCAGTTTCTTCTCTGAAGTATGCAGTGCCAAGCTTGTCACCCAGAAAATAAGCCGAGGTACCTAAGGAGAGCAGCTGGCTTGCTCTATGCCATTGTGTTTCCATCCTTTTTATTTCTTTTTTATTGGTCTTTTTTGGGTATTCTGCTTTTTCTTGAAACATCAAGATTCTGGACTCTTCTCCTTTATTATGTGGGATTCTCTAAGGTCTTTTCTACAGGTAGATATGAAACCACATTATTGCATAGTCACTACTGGCAGCAGCTGAGGAAGTACTGCAGAGGAGTTGGCAATTAACTATGTGTTACTGTGAGCTTATTTCCGCCCTTGCCAGCCACCAGTAAGTGCTTGGATCTTTCTACTCTGTCTAGAATCCTACTCTGTCCCCATCATTGTTCTAGGTGAGATGTAGCATTAAAGACAAAACTGATTCATAATTTTAAGTTGTAAAGATAACCTTGTCTGTGGTGTATCCTATTGTACTACAAAAGTGTCCTGGATAGAGTTAAACTCAGCTTGCATTTACAGAGGAAGCTGGACACTTTTACAACAGTGATTTTTAACTTTCCTAATGCTGCATCCTCTTAATACAGTTCCATGGGTTGGGCTGACCCAGTCATAAAATTATTTTCGTTGCTACTTCATAACTATAATCTTGCTACTTTTCTGAATCATAATGTAAATATATGATATGCAGATGGTATTTGTCAACCCCTGTGAAAGGGTTATTGAAACGCCCAAAAGGATCATTACCCACAGGTTGAGAACCACTGTCTTTGAGAAAACCTGAATGGATTAGTGAAGGGGACTTACAGAGTTCTGATTGAGTGGCATCTGAGATAGAGGGCTAGGAAGTCTAAATACAAATAAGTCAGCTTTGTGTGTGAGTATGTACTAATAAGTATGAGTATGTGTGAGTGTGTGTATGTGTGTGTGTATGTGTGATATGTCTTAGTCAGTAATTACCAAAGTAAGGTTTCTGCTTCACCACATAAATGTTCTAGCTTCTTTCATGCTAATTTGATGCAACCCTCTGATCAAAAGAAACTTAAGGGAAGAAAGAATTCATTTGGATTACACTTCCAGGTCACACTCAGTCATTGAGAGACATCAGGGCAGAAACTAAAGCACGAACTCCAAGGTAAAATCTATGAAGAACACGTTGCTGGCTTGTTCATATTTAGCTTGGTTCTTTACCAACCCACAGCAACAGTTATGCGCACAGTGGGCTGGGCCCTCTAGCAACTAACAGTCTAAACCATACCCTACAGACATGTCCACACAACAATGTGATCTAGGCAGTGCCTCAGTTGAGGCTTCTCAGATGACTGTAGGCTGTGCCAAGTTGGCAAGTAAGGATAAAACCAAAAGCATATCTTTTCCTTGATTCTACTTGAGAGGACTGCCTTTCAGTTCTTTGGGGAAACACACAAACCAACAAAAAGAAACACAAAAATCAACAAAGAAAAACAAAGAGATACAAACAAATAAACAAAAAAAAAACAATTCTGGGCAAGAGAAATATATGTGTCTAAAAGTATTAGTGTGGAATTCAAAAGCACAGTCCCCTCTTACTAAATGATTAATGTTAGGATGTTGGTTGGTAACCTACTGTCAGACCATGAACTCAAATAAAGAGCAAATTCTTCCTGCATCCCTCACCTTTCTCAAGGTGGTGCTGTGATGTGCTGAGTTAGACCTGAGGATGTGGGTTGGGCTTTGTATTTGTTTTTGTCATAGTATTTGTTTAATTCTTTGATTGGAGGAGATTGGGATAGCCAAAAATTTGTTTTTACATCATTTATTTTGAGCATTTGTAGTGTCAAAGCTCATGTGTAGATGCTACGAGATTTCTGAGGTGCCTGTCTAGAGTTTGGCTGGGAAGAACACCCATGCCCAGATTAAAGTGTGACCTCTGTACCACGCAGTAGTGAGAACAGGACAAGCACTTTATAAATACTCAACTATTTTCCAGTATATGCCATTGCTACAGGTTTTTGTACATGTGTCAACTATTTTCCAGTATACCCTATTGTTATTGGCTAGGTTACATGTGTCTCATTGCTGGGTTAAAATATCTGACTGAAGCAACTTGAGTAAGGAAGAGTAAGTAAGGTTTGGCTCATAATTTGAGGGTTCATTGTGATGGAGAGGCCTGGTGGCAGGAGCATGAGGCAGCTGGTCATACTACTTCTGATGCCACAGAGATGAATACTGGTACTCAGCTTGTTTTCACTTCTTCAGCCCAGGACATCAGGCCATGGGATGGACAACTCCACAACTGGACTAGGTTTTTCCGCCTCGGTGAGGACAGTTTAGAAACCACCTCACAGACATGTCCAGAGGTTTGTCTCCCAGGGGTCTCTTGTCGGCCATCTGCATTAGTCATTATAAATAACGATGGCCTCCGTAATATTAATAATTTATTTTTGAAATTGATTTTAAACCATAACTTAAAGTCAGTAAGTAACCAATGCTTTTTGAAATATTACCTGGGAGATCTCAACCTTCCTAGAGAGATTCCTTTTGAGGTTTGTTATTCACATAATTGGCAAGCTGATGGCAGCTTGAGGGTATGAGTAACTTCTATTCTTTCTTATAATGCCATGAGTTTCTTCATGGGACCCTTGAGGTTTCTTCAATATAGTCTGACAGATTCTAAAAAAAAAAAAAAAAAAAAAAAAGAACTAGGCTCTTAAATCAATTTTTAAAACTCAGCCTGAGAGGAGGCTGGAACTGTGGCTTAGTTGATAGCAAGCCTTGACTAGCACACTCAGAGCCTTGGGTTCAAACACCAGCAGTTCACAAGCCAGGCATAGATGTACTTCAACACTTGGGAAATAGAGGCAGGGGGATATGCAGCTCAAGACCATCTTTAGCTACATAGAGTTTGAAGTCATGCTGGGCTAAATGAGAATCTGCTTTTCTTAAAAAAAATCAATCTGAAAAATTGCAGAAAATATACTTTTTCACATTTTATTTTATTTTTTATTTTTTGGTTTTTCGAGACAGGGTTTCTCTGTAGCTACGTAGCCTGTCCTGGAACTAGCTCTTGTAGACCAGGCTGGCCTCGAACTCACAAAGATCCGCCTGTCTCTGCCTCCCAAGTGCTGGGATTAAAGGCTTGCGCCACCATCGCCCAGCTTTCACATGTTATTGATCAAGCCAGTGTTTTCATCCATTCCAAGATTCAAGAGGGAGGTTTCTACTTGCCAATGAGAGGAGCATCAAAAAACACACGGGTGTTGCTATTCTTCCACACTGAGCTCCTGATGGAATGTACTCAGCCAATGAAACATGGTCTGTTACCTGGATCCTGTATGTCTCTTCTAAAGTACCCACTTCCTACAGATTTTATAGAGAAAATAAAGTATCACCTTACCTCTGTTATGTATCACCTCTCAGTTTTCCCTTTTTATATTCGGCTTCCTCTAGAAACAACATAAATCCGTTACCCACTCTCTTATTGTGATACTTCAAGATTAAATCCATTTTGTTTTCAGGTGCTCCTGTGTGTACCGTCTACAGTAGATGTAGCACCCACACATGCCATCTTGTCAACACCTGCATGAATTTTTCTGAAGACACCTGCACATATTGGAGCGTTTTGTCAATGCTCTGTTTGTTTGCTCCATTATTTCTCCATATGGTCAAGTGGCATATTTAAACATTTCAAATGAATTTTATAATTTTTTGCTTTAGGTTTTTCTTAGCTTTTGAATATACATTGAGCATATTTTTTACGAAATATCCTACAATCTTTTCCTCTTGCCTCTCTTTCTTTTAATCCCCATTATACCACTAGACAGTTTTACTTCTACTTTCATGTTATATGCATATGTATTTGTACACATATACATATATAAATGTATAAATACTCATATATCTGTTTATATACATGGTTTTGTGTGCATATCAAATCTAGGAACCATGAATAATACCAATATGTGATGTTTATCTTTCTTAGAATCAATTAAGTCTATTTCCAGCTTTTAGCACAGTCCCTAACAATCACAACCACTAAGTAACTCAAGAATTAATAACACATCCATGCTTACAGAAACACAGAGGGGTCAGAAAGACTATGCAGCAGTGTAGTTCCTTCCCTTGCAGATGATCCTAGTTTTTTTCCTAGTACTTATGCTAAGCAGCTCACAGCCACCTGTAATTGCAGCTCCAGGGGATTCAACTCCACTTTTGACTTCACAGGCAACTGAATTCACATACTTATAGCCTTAAGCAGATACACAGACACTTATTAAATGTAAAATAAAATTTTCTTGTTAATGAAGTTCATTAGACTCCCCATACCCAATATTTGTGAACCCAGCATTATTTAGGACAAGACCATTCATTAAGGGTTTTGTTTTGTTTCACAGTATATTTAACAACTTCTCCTCTCATCTTCAGAAAGGGGAAAGATCATGAACTCTGTGTGATATACCTTGTCTGCCATGGAAAGGTGAAATGAGGATCTTTTTTGCAGTTCTGCCTGGCACTCTGAACACAGTGCCCAAGCCACTTGCATTTCCCAGGAAGAAAAAGCCATGCTGTAATAATTCAGATACTGTGATGTGTTCCTGAAACATATGGTGCCAGTTCTGACTTATCCTGGGGAAAGCTGGTCAGGAAGAGGAACTGCTGAAAAGCTGAAATCTCTCCCAACAGCAAAGGAGAAGACGGCAGGGCACTGGCATCTTTCAGCTAAGGCTGCCTGCCAGTTTGAGGTCCATATGCTGAGCCGGGAGAGATGCTTTGCATATCACGATGATTCCTAGTTGTTTGGGGCTAATACTCGCTTTACAGTGTGCTCAAGTTTCAAGCCTACACGTATTATACAAGTTGCAGCTTACAGCCCCAGTTGGGGTAAGCGGCTCAGCATTTATAAGAGAAAGTTAGCTTCCTGTTAACAGTATTGTGAGGAGGCTTCTGTTTCTACATCCCATAATGCTTAGTTTCATGAAGCATTTTTCTCTGGGGAGAATACATACTACCAACTGGGGCAATAGATGGCAGTAGAGAAAATGTCAAATGTCTCCTGTAGGATTCTTATAATGAAGCTAAGAGCAATGAACCCAGTTAGAGGATAGCCTGGTCTACAAAAGTTAGGGCCAGGACAGTCTCCAAAGCTACAGAGAAACCCTGTCTCAAAAAACAAAAACTCAAAAAACAAAAGAATAAACAAACAAAAAACAAGTTATGCAAATCTACATTAACCATTGACCACTATGGAGGAAAGTTTCTCAAGACTAAAGCCAACTACAACATAGAAACATTTTAAACATACAAATACTTATAGTTATTCTGACCTAACTTGCAGTATCAACCCCAAACTATCGCTTGATGTCTATCAACCCCATACACTTTACACCTCTGTATGTAGATTTCTTTTCCCGAATTTGTTAACATGGCAAAACCAATGCTTCAACTACCTAGTCTTCAATTCCATCAGAGACCTGAGAAGGAAATGATATTACCTAAGTAAGTAGAAAGTATAAGTAAGTACCTTCCAAAAAATGTGAGAAATAACACAAACAGCTGACTATCATAGTCAAACTTGCAGTCATTTTAGTTAGATTTTCTAAATATGCAGAAATACATTTCAGATGAATGAGTAATCTTTATACACTTCAAAGAGCTGCAGAATATGGCTTTCAATGTTTTAATAATTTGGACTTTTCTTGACAATGAGGCATGTCTGCTCCTGGAGCACAAGTTAATTCAAAGAGGATGATGGGCATAGAGGAAACTTATTATCTAGTTTGCTTTCAGTGTGACAAAGGTAGCCATTTAGGCCAGAAACTGCTCTTTGGGACTGCTTGACAGTATGCTGTATACATTTTACATGCAGGAACCACAGGAAAATGACAACTAAACCTTGCCAAACAAGGCATGATGGTCCTTCAGAGTCCTGCTTCATAGAAGAAACTGCCAGGTATTCTGCCAGGCAAAGAGGAAAGTGACTGATGAACTTTGCCAATACAGGTATGACAGTCCTTCAAATTTCCTGTTTTGCTGAATAGTCTGCCAGATACTCTAAGCCTGCAGGCTGAAGATAGATGCCCAACATTCCAGAAGAACTTTGGGTGACTATCCAGGCAGTCAGATATCTCTGTCATTTCTAGAGCTTTGGAAGTTGCTTGCATTGCACTTCTTGTTTACACAAATAATATTATATCTTTCTTGGATCTTTGATGGAGTTACAAATAAGATAGTTATAATTATAGTTTTCCTTAGTTATAGTAAAAGATAAATTAGATAAAAAGATAAAATAGATAAAAAGATAAATTACAAAGATAGCATAGATGTTAGAGCATTTTCTTTAATTTTGCCAAATATAAATAGGCTAAATACTGTAACTGTAATTCTAACTTTATAATTGTTTTGTTATAAGTAATTATACTATATTTTAGTTTCTTTTTGATTAGACAGAAAATAGGAAATGTTGTAGAATGTCTTTTTGTATGCTATGAATGCACGTTGATCTCATTGTTTGAAAAATAAAGCTGTTTTGGCCTATGGCAAGGCAGGATAGGGCCAGGTAGGAAATCCAAGCAGAGATACAGGAAAAGAAGAGCAGGTTCTGGGAGACATCA
Organism: Alexandromys fortis; assembly: GCF_014885135.2. Taxonomy (NCBI): domain Eukaryota; kingdom Metazoa; phylum Chordata; class Mammalia; order Rodentia; family Cricetidae; genus Alexandromys; species Alexandromys fortis. Next base: position 4,189,568 of record NW_026068005.1, on the reverse strand, counting down.
ACTAGCTACCAAGTAAGTAATATGTGTAGAAAATGAGATAAAACCACAGTCACATGAAATGCACAGATTAATAAAATAGGTTAATTTAAGTTGTAAGAACTAGATAGTAATAAGCCTGAGCCATCAGCCAAACATTTATAATTAATTATTAAGCCTCTGAGTGCTTATGCGGAAACTGGTGGGTAGGAAAGAAACCTCCATTTACAGTCTACAACTATATATTCAAAAGAATTATCTAAGTATCGGTCCAAAATAACTCATATAGGAATATAAACAAGAAAAGTTAGTAACTATGGTTTCATTAAAACAGGTCTAGGAAAGGTAACCAGAGGCCTCCCTCACATACAAAAGGAACAGTACATAGTGACTCTGATGGTTATGCCTATATCAGATTAATCTGTGGAGATATCTGTGGAAGATTGTCTTGATTGCCTTAAGCCATGTAAGAAGTTTCAGCCTTTATGGTAGGGGATTGAGTATATAAAGTAGAGGAAGCTAGCTGAGTCTTAAGCATGCATTCATTCTTGCTCTGCTTCTGGCTGGATGTGATTGAGCAGCTGCCTCAAGCTCCTACTGTTGTGACTTCCCCACCATACAAACCGGAATTATACGTGCAATAAACTCTCCCTTAAGTTAATTTTCATCAAAACAGTGTTTAATATAGCCAAAGGAATGTCTCAGAATTTTCTATATCTGAAATATGTTAAAATATTAGATTAAGGAAGTCTATAGAGCCTACATAAAATTACTAAAAAACAAGTACAACTAAACACATTAAATTGAAACTGACCAAGAAGAAAAATAAAGGCCCAAAGTTTAAGAGCAAACATGTCTTCAGAGGACAGATGTGAAGACAAAGGAAAGATAGCTTTTAGAGGAACCTGAGCTAGATTGACAGGTAACTCATCATTAGAAACAATGTTGGAGATAGACTGTAAGGGAAGAACCAATAAATGGCTTTAAAAAGAATGGTCATAACATAAGGACTGTAAGAATAAAAATGAAATTTTAAGATAGCAATTGTGAATGAGGCACCAAGGATAGACTTTCACAAAAAATAACTGATTTCAGGTACATCTAAAGAACAAGAAAGAATAAAAAGCAAAACTCAAAAGAGGAAAGGTGTGGGATGGAGGAGCTTCCATGTTGTGAACTGTGTGATGTCTAAAGTCAGAGGCTGGTTTTGTTTGTCTCTGTATGGAGTCAGACCATGAGGATTTTAGGCTCTGTGTGTCATTTGTACTCTTACAATATTCTGCTTTTGTTGCAGACAGACAGCCACAGACAATTCATGGGACAAGAGTGTGTCTGGATTCTGGAAAAAAAAAATGTTACTTAGGGAGTCAAGCAGTGGTAATGGGCTACAGCCATCATTACCAGACCTTTAACTTAAGAAACTTCCATCTCTACCCATTTGCTTTGATTGTTTGCTAAGGAAGAAGAAACAAAGAAATCTCACCCCTAAAAAAGACTCACACAATTACTTTTATTATTATAGTTTAACAAATGTAAGACCTGTAACCACAAATGAGCCAAGTCACTGATAGTTCCCTCTATAAAGCCTAGACAATTATTAGAAAGTGGACTCTTGTGTTCACTGACTCATCCTAATTACTGATGGGCAGTATTGTCAACCTGATAAGATTTAGAATGATCTGGCAGGCAAACTTCCAAGAACACTTGTGAAAAATTAGTGTCTAAGCATGCCTCAGAAGGATTATATTGCTTAGATGAACTGAGAAGGGAAGACATACAAGTGGGCAGCACCTGTGGTAATGTAATTGGCCTCTGTAAGGCTATAGGGAGTGACACTATTATGATGTGTGTCTTTGTTGAAGCAGGTGTGGTCTTTCTGGAGAAAAAGTATGTCACTATGGAGGTAGGTTTTGAGGTTTCAGATATACTCAAGTCTTGCCCAGTGAGACTTTCAAGTTCCTGCTACCTTCTGACCAAGATTTAACTAGCACATGCCTGCTTGCATGTTGCAATGCTCCCCACCATAATGATGATAAACTAAACCTCTGAACTGTAAGATGCCACCCTTATTAAATATTTTCCTTTATATGAGTTTCCACAGTCATGGTGTCTCCTCACAGCAGTAGAAACCCTAAGACAACCACCATTCCTTTGCTTAGGTAGACAGAATACATAAATGGAGAAAATTAGCCAACTTAGCATTCAATGTTCTCTTCTCCACGACTGTTCATACAGTGTGACATGCTGCTGTATGCTCCTGTAGCCTTAACTTCCCCATCAGGAAACCCATACTATGAATTGTGAATAAAAACAAATCCTTTCTCTTTTACTTTGCCTTTTTAAGGGCATATTATCAAATAATAGGAAAAGAAACTGAGATATAATGATGAGAAATATTAACAATATTGATCCCAATAAAATGAGATTTTTATAAAGCCCAGATTTCTCAACAAGATGTGAAGTCTCTACATTCTATTGGTTCTCAACCGCTTATATATTAACATATCTGTCTTAATTACTTTTCTATTATGTTATACGACACCATGACTAAGGCAACTTATAGAAGAAAGAGTTTATTTAGAGCTTATAGTTTGAGATGGTTAGAGTTCATGACCATCATGATAGAGAGCATAGCAGTAGGAAGACAGACATGGCATTGGATCAGTAGCTGAGAGCTTTGCTCTCCACAAGAAACATCTGCTTGCTCCACAAACACAAGACAGAGTGATGTGGAAAGGTCATATGTCTATCCGCTGCTTTCATTGGTTAATTGATAAAGAAACTGCTTGACCTGATAGATCAGAACATAGTTGTGTGGAGTAAACAGAACAGAATGCTGAGAGGAAGTGAGGCAGTCGCCATGCCTCTCCTCTCTGAGACAGATGCCATGGATCCAGCCAATCAGGTCAGACATGCTGCATCTTTCCTGGTAATTCACCACTTCGTGGTGCTACACACATTATTAGAAATGGGTTAATCAAGATGTGGGAATTAGCTAAGAAGAGGCTAGAGCTAATGGGCTCCTTCTACAACAGAGAACATTAACTGAACACTAACTAAAAGTCAATGATGACATTGACTTTTGAAATCCCAAGTGACACACCCCAGTGACACACCTCCTTCAGTGATGCCATACCTTTCAACTCTTTCCAAACAGTTCCACCAACTTGGGACCAAGTATGCAAACATACAGTTTATGGGAGCTATTACTATTCAAACCGTGATCTTCCACTCCCTAGCCTCTTCTCCTCCATAATCCCATATAGCCTTATCAGAATGCAAACTACATTTAGCTCAACTTAAAAAGTCACCATAGTCTTTTACAGTCATAGCACTGCTGAAAAGTACAAAGTCCCCCTGATACTCAAGGCAATCTCTGAAATATAATCCCCAGTAAAATCAAAATACAAATCTCATATTTTCAGCAAACAATGTCATAGAATAAGCAGTACTGATTTAAACGGGAGGAATAGGACCATAATGAGGCCAAAGCAATACTGAAAGTCAACAAGGCAAATTCCAAATCTTGGGGCTTCATGACTGATATCAAAGGATTTTAGAAGGCTCCATCCTTTCAGCTTTGTTTATTGTAACATACTTCTCTTTCCTGGGCTTGTTCCACTTCCTTATGCAGTTCTTCTTGGCAGTTATCCCATGGCTCTGGTATCTTCACCATCCTGGGAAAACTAATATAATCCAGTCTTCACTTCCACAGTTTCAAGAAAAGTTCTCTCAGAATATCCATTCAGGGACCCTGTCTGCCACATGACTGGCCTCAGTGGTTTTCCCTAACTGAAGAAAAATGTTGCACAACCAAGAACACTTCCATATCCTTCAGGACTCTAAAGTTTGGCTTCCTGATCGGGATGGAACATCTCTATCCCTTTAAACTATGTTTGCATGAAATTTGATTTGTTGTTGCTTTTTAGGTCTCAATATTAGATAAGTTTTTTTTTCCTCCCACAAATCGTGGGATTAGCAGGGTGAGGTTTTCCCTCCAGGACCCTTCTCCCTTTATTCTAGTACATATCACGCTTCTCCTTGTCTCCTTTGGCATAAACTTGGTTCAATCATTAAATTTCTTGATTTTTCCCTCCTTTTTCTCCTCTAACTGTTTACTTTGCTTTTCATTTTGCCTCAGTATCTATGCTCACCATAGAGTTTTCATGGAGGAATACAGGCTCCTGAGTACACTGTAGCTACTGTCCTTTGGTTATGGTGCCTATGTGAGCTTTCACTTCTGACTTACTACAATTAATCTGAGAAGTGGGAGTGATGTAAGACTCTGTCCATGGCACCCTTCTAATACCAAGCAATGTCCTTTAACCCAGGACCCATATGCCATGGCTTGATATAACAATTGCCTCGTCAAAAGCACAGTCCATCAATCATAGGCCTTTGTTTATCTTTGTGTACATTCAATGGAATAAATGTGTATATTAGTAAACTATTTGTTAAAGGATTAAAAGTTCTAGATACCCTTAATTTGCTCAGAGAATCAATCTGAATCAAAATTGCCCATTAATCAAGTAACTCATAAACATCTCTTGAATGTGATTAGAAAGAGTGAAAAGAAGCTACATTGATAACGGTGTTATTCTTTGGGCAAGTTAACTGATCACCTGTGTAATTTTAGTTCAATAGTTTGCAGCTTTTTATTCAATGAAAATGTGGAAATCATGCAAATGGATATAGAAAACAATGGAATTGTTTAACCAAGCCTGTATTTTTAAATAATTTCAATATCTGTTTAATTGATTCAAGTTAATAATCAAGCATGCATATTATACATCTGGGGGTTACTTGACTATTAGTTCCTTATAGTTACTTTAACTATAATTTTTTTAAAAATATAATTCTAAAAGTTACTGTCCACTAACTTGATATGTTGAACATTCAGTGTTCTGCTTAAACTTTAGTAAGCATTATGTATTGAAAAAAAAAACAATTTGTTTATGCCTGCCTACACTTTAGTGCTTCCCTGCTCATTAATTTAAGACACATAATGAAACTACTGCAGTGATGCATTTCCTCCTAATTCTTCTAAAAATAATTGACTTTAAAGCAGCTTTTACAATATTTGCCTAAATCTTCTCTTTTAAAAATGAATTTCTAACCACGATGTACTGGTTAAGATTATTACATAATTTTATTTTATTGCTTATTTCAGGGATTTTTCACATTTTCATGTAACATTGAGTTAATTTAATACTGACTAGCATAAAGTGAAGTCATTTAGTGTTCATTTTGATGTCACATATATTTTCCTAAATGTTTCATTATAATTTAACACTACTTAATATGCATTAAAACACATTACCTTTATGTGTTTTATTGTGTGTGTGTGTTTTCCAGTCCTGTTCCTTTATGTAACAGAGGCTGTTGCCTCTAGTTAAGGAGCGATTAGCAGCTAATGGCTGCCAGGTTAAGGAAAAACATTCTTCTTTTGGTATGGCCACTGATAAGTTACTCAGTTTCTAGAAACTAGCCCATACCTGTGGGCAAACGAGCTGTACTCATTGAACTTAATGTGCTATTTCTAATAAAGAACATTAAATTGGAAGATTCATTTGTTGGAAGGAGGAAATGGGAATATGAATATGTATGAAATTCTCAAAGAATAAATTAGAAAACCTCTAAAATGATTTTTCTTTTACCCTTGTTTTTGGGGGTAGGGAGTAGTATAAAACCTCTACAGTGATTTTGCTTTTACCTTGTTTAAGGAGGTTGTTATAACAAAGGACAATGTTCTAGAAAGCTTAAATAAGAGAGAGAAAAAAATTACCCACAAAACTGTTCTGGGTCTAGTAAGGTGAGCATCCAAACTGCCTAGGCTCCCACAAAGCCAGTTCGTGCAGTAGGATCAAAAACCCATTGCCATTGTTCTTGAGTTCTCAGTAGTCCTCATGGTCCTTGGACTTCCCACAGGGCAGGGAAACTTGATTGCTCTTTGGGCTAACGAGGGAGGGGGGGTCTTTATTGGGGGAGGGGGAGGGAAATGGGAGGTGTAGTGGGGAAGAGTCAGAAATCTTAAATAAATAAATAAATAAATAAATAAATTAAAAAAAAACTGTTCTGGGCTGCCTTGTGGTTTGAATGAGAAATGTTTCCCACAGGCTCACAATGTTCCAACACTTCAAGAATATGCCACTGCTTTGGAAAACTATGAAAACTTTAGGGGGTTTTGTTTCCTGGAAAAACTGTCATTGGAGGCATTGTGGCTCTGTACCAAGGCCCCATCCCTCTTGTGCACACCCTGCTTCCTGATCACTAATGCAGTGTGGGCATCCAGCCTCTGCTCCCCACCCTCACGCCTCTGCTGTCAAAACAGACCAAATCCTTGCAAAAGGTAAGCCACAGAAGGTTCCCTCAAATTTGTTTTTGTTAGTTACTTGGTCACAGCAAAGAGAAAACGCACTAACACAGTTTGCATTGCCCAGGACAGGCCTGGAATCAAGCCTCTCTTTGCTGATTCTCTTTACCAGATCTGGTAGCAAGGGGTAAGGTCCTGAAACAACAGATAAGAATTTGTAGGGCCCCAGTCTACCCTTATTCCTGGGGTGGATCTTCAGGACAGTTTCTGGTCAGCTAACTAAAGCATTCTGTTTGTTCCTGTGCTCCCCCTGCTCCACCTGTTGATTAACTGTAGGGCATTGTTGACTCCATCTTTGGCATGATAATTTCCCACCTGCCTGGGCAGAAATCCTTGTGCAGCAGCAGCTAGGTATATAAGGATTTCCCCAAGGTTAAATAAAGGGCATTTGTCTGATCTCCTTTCAAATGACCCAGGTCTCTTTGTGTGTTCTTTTAATCTCCAGGCCTTTGCCCGACTTTCGTACGGTATAGTGGCACGCGAACTATACCATGGGGGTAACACAGAATCGGGTGTTACAAGAATTCAAGGAGGCGCACGGCACCAGCGGTGGCCTGAACCGGACGTGCATGGCACCAGCTGCAGCCGGAACCGGACGCGCACGGCACCAGCGGCGGCCGGAACCGGATGCGCACGGCGGGCGACATAGCTGGCACAGCTGCCGGGACTGGCGGGTACTGACACAGTGGCAGACAACGCAGGCGACAGGGACCAGCAACACCAAGAGCAGATTGCCCCAGGACAATTAAATCAAAGAGGTAGGCCTTTGGTTGGCGAGGTCCCGGGCAAACAGGGAACCTGGTTCTTTTCCTGAAGACCCGTCTGAGGGGTGAGAGGGATCTTGGCCCCTGGCAGGAGCCAGGAAACAGAACGAGGGAATTTTGCAAGAGGAGCCTCTGGCCAGCAGGGAAACCTGATCTGGTTTTAAAAGACCAATTAGAGATCGTCAATAGGAGGAGATGGGCAGGCGCCAAGGCAAAAATTCTCCCAATAAGCTGAAAAACAACATGAAAGCACCAGAACCCAATGATCTTACAACAGAAGGACTTGAACACCCTAACACAGAAGAAGTGGAAAAAATCGACTTTATGAAAGCAATAGAGTCCCTTAAACAATATGTAAAAAACACCTTTATAGAAATGGATGAGAAGTATAACAAAAAGTTTGAAGAATTGAGTAAATACGTACATGAGACCCTGGGAAACCAAGAAAAAACGAACAAACAGGTAATGGAAACAGTTCAAGAATTGAAAACTGAAATGGAAGCAAGGAAGAAAGCACAAACTGGGGACCAGCTGGATACGGAAAATCTAGGTCAACGAGCAGAGCCTACAGAAACAAGCATAATCAATAGAATACAAGAAATAGAAGAAAGAATCTCAGATTCTGAAGACACCATAGAGAAAATAAACGCACTGATCAAAGAAAACAGCAAAGCCAACAAATTCTCATCACAAAACATTCAGGAAATATGGGACACAATAAAAAGACCAAACCTGAGAATAATAGGAATAGAAGAAGGGGAAGAATTACAGCTCAAAGGCCCAGAAAATATATTTAACAAAATTATGGAAGAAAACTTTCCCAACATAAAGAAAGATATTCCTTTGAATATCCAAGAAGCATACAGAACACCAAACAGACTGGATCAAAGAAAAGCATCCCCTCGCCATATAATAATCAAAACACAAAATATACAGGTTAAAGAAAGAATATTAAGAGCTGCAAAGGAAAAAGGCCAAGTAACTTATAAAGGTAAACCGATCAGACTTACACCTGACTTCTCTATGGAAACCATGAAAGCCAGAAGGTCCTGGATAGAGGTTCTTCAAAAACTAAGAGACCATGGATGCAAACCCAAACTTCTATACCCAGCCAAGCTAGTATTCACTATCAATGGAGAAAACAAGACATTCCAGGATAAGAACAAATTTAAACAATACGTAGCCACAAATCCAGCGCTACAGAAAGTAATAGAAGGAAAATCGCAACCCAAGGAATCCAACATTGCCAACACTGACTACAATAACTCAGGAATCTAGCGAACCTTCACCAGTACAACTCAAAGAAGGGACACACACAAACTCTACTACCGAAAACAGTAAGAATAACCGGAGTAAACAACCACTGGTCACTAATATCACTTAATATTAATGGTCTCAATTCACCTATAAAAAGGCACAGGCTAAGGGATTGGATACGAAAACAGGATCCAACATTCTGCTGTTTGCAAGAAACACATCTCAACCACAAAGACAGGCATCTACTCAGAGTAAAAGGTTGGGAAAAGGTCTTTCAAGCAAATGGTCCTAACAAAAAAGCAGGTGTGGCCATACTAATTTCCAACAAAACTGACTTCAAACTAAAATCAATCAGAAGAGATCGAGATGGACACTTTATACTCATAACAGGAACAATTCATCAGGATGACATCTCAATCCTGAATATCTATGCCCCTAATATAAAAGCACCCACTTATGTAAAAGAAATATTTCTAAAACTCAAGGCAGACATAAAACCACACACACTAATAGTAGGAGACTTCAACACACCTCTCTCTCCAATGGACAGGTCAATCAGACAGAAACCTAATAGAGAATTAAGAGAATTATTGGAGGTAATGAAGCAAATGGACTTAACAGACATCTACAGAACACTCCACCCAAATAGGAAAGAATATACCTTCTTCTCTGCAGCTCATGGAACCTTCTCAAAAATTGACCATATACTCGGAAACAAAGGAAACCTCCACAGATACAAAAGAATATCAGTGTCCACCTGTGTCTTATCAGATCACCACGGATTAAAGTTAGATGGCAACAACTATGCTACCCCCAGAAAGCCGACAAACTCATGGAAACTGAACAGTCAACTACTGAACCACACCTGGGTCAAGGAAGAAATTAAGAAAGAAATTAAAGTCTTCCTTGAATTTAATGAAAATAAAGAGACAACATACTCAAACCTATGGGACACGATGAAAGCAGTGCTAAGAGGAAAGTTCATAGCACTAAGTGCCCACTTAAAGAAAACAGAGAAAGCATACATTGGGGACTTAATGGCACACCTGAAAGCTTTAGAAAAAAAAGAAGCAGAGGTGCCCAGAAGGAGTAGAAGACTGGAAATAATCAAACTGAGGGCAGAAATCAACAAAATAGAAACACAGAAAACAGTCCAAAGAATCAATGAAACAAAAAGTTGGTTCTTGGAGAAAATCAACAAGATCGACAAACCCCTATCCAAACTAACTAAACAACAGAGAGAGAACACGCAAATAAATAAAATCAGAAATGAAAGGGGGGACATAACCACAGACACAGAGGAAATCCAGAGAATCATTAGATCTTACTATAAAAGCCTGTATGCCACAAAACTGGAAAATGCAAAAGAAATGGACATTTTTTTAGATAAGTACCATATACCAAAGCTAAACCAAGACCAGGTGAATGATCTAAATAGACCTGTTAGTCGCGAAGAACTAGAAACTGTTATCAAAAATCTCCCTTCCAAAAAAAGCCCAGGACCAGATGGGTTCAACGCAGAATTCTACCAGAACTTCCAAGAAGAGCTAATACCTATACTCCTTAACGTATTTCACAATATAGAAACAGAAAAGTCATTGCCAAATTCCTTTTATGAAGCTACAGTTACCCTGATACCAAAACCACACAAAGACCCAACCAAGAAAGAGAATTACAGGCCTATCTCACTCATGAATATCGACGCAAAAATTCTCAATAAAATACTGGCAAACCGAATTCAAGAACACATCAGAAAAATTATCCATTATGATCAAGTAGGCTTCATCCCAGAGATGCAGGGCTGGTTCAACATACGCAAATCTATCAATGTAATCCACCATATAAATAGACTGAAAGAAAAAAACCATATGATCATTTCATTAGATGCGGAAAAAGCATTCGACAAAATTCAACACCCCTTTATGATAAAGGTCTTGGAGAGAATAGGGATACAAGGGTCATACCTAAATATAATAAAAGCTATCTACAGCAAACCGACAGCTAACATTAAATTAAATGGAGAAAAACTCAAAGCCATCCCACTAAAATCAGGAACAAGACAAGGATGTCCACTCTCTCCATACCTCTTCAATATAGTGCTTGAAGTTCTAGCAATAGCAATAAGACAACATAAGGGGATCAAGGGGATTCGTATTGGAAAGGAAGAAGTTAAGCTTTCGTTATTTGCAGATGACATGATAGTATACATAAGCGACCCCAAAAATTCTACCAAAGAACTCCTACAGCTGATAAACACCTTTAGTAGCGTGGCTGGATACAAGATCAACTCCAAAAAATCAGTTGCCTTCCTATACACTAAGGATAAGGAAACAGAGAGGGAAATCACAGAAGCATCACCTTTCACGATAGCCACAAAGAGCATAAAATATCTTGGGGTAACCCTGACCAAGGAAGTGAAAGATCTATTTGACAAGAACTTCAAGTCTTTGAAGAAAGAAATAGAAGAGGACACCAGAAAATGGAAGGATCTCCCTTGCTCTTGGATTGGGAGGATCAACATAGTAAAAATGGCAATTCTACCAAAAGCAATCTATAGATTCAATGCAATCCCCATCAAAATCCCATCAAAATTCTTCACAGATCTGGAGAAGACAATAATCAACTTTATATGGAAAAACAAAAAACCCAGGATAGCCAAAACAATCTTATACAATAAAGGAACATCTGGAGGCATTACCATCCCTGACTTCAAACTCTATTACAGAGCTACAGTATTGAAAACAGCTTGGTATTGGCATAAAAACAGAGAAGTCGACCAATGGAATTGAATAGAAGACCCTGATTTTAACCCACAAACATATGAACACCTGATTTTCGATAAAGGAGCTAAAAGTATACAATGGAAAAAAGAGAGCATCTTCAACAAATTGTGCTGGCAAAACTGGATGTCAATCTGTAGAAGAATGAAAATAGACCCATATCTATCACACACACACCACATGCACATGCGTGTCCCACAGATGAAAGAAATTGTAAAGAATAGATAAAGAAAACATGGCACATTTACACATTAGAGTACATCTCAGTGGTAAAAAACAATGACATCCTGAATTTTGCATGCAAATGGATGGAATTAAAAACATTATCCTAAGTGAGGTAACCCAGACCCAAAAAGATGAATATGGTATGTACTCATTCACAAGTGGATACTAGTTATAAATAAAGGGCATTGAGCCTATAGTTCACGATCCTAGAGAAGCTAAGTAATAAGGTGAACCCAAAGAAAAATATATATAGACCCACCTGGAAACTGGAAATGGACATGATTGACTGGCAGGGTTAAGAGCATGGGAGTGGGGGAAGAGGGGGGGTAAGAGGAAAAGAGGACGGGAGAGGGAGAGGATAGAGGACAACTTGAGGGAATTGGGATGGTCGAGATGGAGGAAGGACAGAAATGAGATCAAGGAAAGAAATATTTTGATTGAGGGAACCATTATAGGGTTAGCAGAAATCTGGCTCTATAGAAATTCCCAGGAATCCAAAAAGTTGACCCCACCGAGGATCCTGGGCAATAGAGGAGAGGGGGCCTGATCTTAACTTGCCCTATAGTCAGACAAATGATTATCTTAAATATCACCATAGAGCCTTCATCAGGCAACTGATGGGGGCAGAGGCATCAGAACACTGGACTGATCTCCCAAGTCCAGTTGAAGATTGGGAGGATTGAGGATATGAATAAGGAGGTCAAGGCTATGAAGGATTCACCCACTGAGACAGTTTGCCTGAAACTAATGGGAGATCACAAACTCCAGAAGGACAGGGAAGGAACAAGCACAGGACCAAACCAGTTCCTCTGAATGTAGTTGACAGTTGCATGGCTGAGGCAGACTGAGGGGCCACTGGCAGTGGCATCATGGTTTATCCATACTGCATGCAGGATACCTTGCTCAGCCTAGATATAGTAGGGAGGGCCTTGAACCTTCCACAGGCAATGTGCCTTACCCTCTCTAAGGATTAGATGGGGGTGGGGTGGGAGAGTATGAGGAGGGCATGGGAGGAGGAGAGGGAGTGGGAACTTGGACTGTTATTTTTCTTTAAAATCTAATAAAAAAAGAAAAAGAAATTGCAAAGGATGATTTTTCTTATTAGAGTTTCATGTCAATTTAGGGACTTTGAGTAATAAGAATTGAATAACTCATTGGAGGAAATGTAGAAACAGAATTGTGACTACATACGTTATGTTCGCCTTGATAGAAAGGGTTGCCAAAGATAGGAAAACAATCACATTATCTTCCCTTTGTCCCAGTCCTAAAATGAAGAAAACTCAGTAGCCTCAGATGGTTTCAAAGCTATACTATTATAAGAGACTCAAGAATGACTTAAAAACCCTAATTAGATGTTAGTTTACAGATAGCAAGCGGCAAACATATTTTTAGAAGTATCTTTGAAAGAGGTAACTTTGGAAAAATCACAGCTGATAACACTTCAGAGAGTTAAATTCTGAGGACTCTTCTCTAAACTTAAAACTGACACTGTGAGACACATTTCAAAGTTCTCAGGCCAGGGCTTCTGTGGGGTTCTTCTGTCCTGACTGTGTCTTTCATTAGAGTCATTTGGAGACTTCGGCTCCTGCCTGCAGCTGGCAAGCACGAGCAAGAAGCAGTTCTTGCAAAGCACTCTAGCTTCTTCCCAATGACCTCTAAGCCAGAGCACTCATGAAAAGTCTGTTCGCAACCGAATGCCAGTGGTAAGCACTGCGATCGATTGCACTTCCCTGACTTTCTCTCGGACAAGTTCTCTTAGTGGTCTGATTCTCACAGATTTAACCTGGCTGGTCAGTCAGCCCAGACTCTGCCTCTACAGCACTGAGGTTGCAGGCACATACCTTCACATGTGGATTCTGGGGCATCAAGTTCAAGTCCTCATGCTTGCTTAGGAAGGACTTTATTGATTGAACCATCTCCCAAGGCTCTGAAATAAAACCTCTTCGTCATGGGACAGGTATTTCCCCAAGCACTGAGCCTCATGCCTTAGCCCTTGTAATCAGAAGGCATCTAAATATTACAACAATCAAAACACATGCTTCCATTCCAAAGAAAGGCTTTGGTGACAAGATGAATTATCTTTCTGGTTGCTAAAGTCAGACTTTATTATACACAAACTCTTCAAATCCTGCTAATTTTGCCTTTATAATAGGATATACATAACTCCCCTCTGCATTCAAATGGCATGACTTATGAACTTATGATGTTACTTGATGTAACATCATAGTTTTCTTTCTCTATCACCCCACTTTAGTCTTTGGTATCATCGTCTTTCTCATTGAACAACATCCATTATCTCATTATACAGAGTGGGTCTTCTAAAGGGATAACAACCATATATGTTTTAGTGAACTGTAGGTCGCTTGACCAAACTTTTTTCTAGAAGGTAAACTCAGGGCTATAGAGATAGTTCAGGGTTTAGGAGCTTTTATCGCTCTTTTCGTCACAGCCAAGATGGGTGGTGGCTAACAACCAGCTCTGCCAGTGACTGCAGGGGACCTGATACTCTCTTCTGGTCCTCACAGGCAACTGCACTCATGTGTACATACTCCCACAGAAACACATGTAAACTTGGTTAAAAACAAAATAAAAAAAATAAATAAATGAGGAAACTCTATGAGCTTTGGAAGCGTGTTAGCTTTTCTCAGGTTCATGATCTCAGAATCTCACCACTGTATTATTACATTCTCTCCTTGCCACAGAGGCCCTAAATTCTGGAAACCAATTTCAAGGATTTGGTTTTCTTTTTTTCTCTTTAAGTTACAACAGTATAACCTTGGAGATAATCTTGAAGCTCTTAAAACTCTCTCCCTTTTTCTCCCCCCACCCTTATATCCTTATATCTGCCGTAGTATGAGTGTGGAGGTTGCAGGACAACCATAGACATTAGTATTTCCCACTCGCCACAAGATCTCTCCTGTAGTGAACTGATTCAGCCTTATTGGCTCCCAGGGACCCTTCTGTTTCTTCCTCCCATTGCCTAGCAGGAACTGCAGTTTACAGACAAAGGCACCATTGTGTTCTGTTCTTTTTTATGTGTGCTCTAGGGAATCAAACACAGGTTGTTAGGTGAGTATGAGAAGTATATTACCCATAAGATGTCATACCAGCGCCAAAAATAGCTATTTCAAGTTATAGATCATTTATGAAATAAAAAAATATTTTATTAAATAAAAATTAAATGCTTATTTTTATGAAATAAAAATACTAGCTGTGAGGTGAGTTCAATGGGTACATTTCCTTCCATGAAAACTGCAAAGTAGCAATGGTCTCCTCTGTAGTAAGGACCATTGCCAAATTTGCAAAGGGGTCTGACTTTGACCAACTAGCTCTCATTGACCTGCGCTCCAGAGTGGGCAAGGTCAGAAGTCATCAGCAAACAAGGGCCAAGTTCATGTACATTGGGCACTTCCTGGGTGCTGAATTTTCAGAACAGTGGCTGAGTTGTTCAATAATCTGTGTGTGTGTGTGTGGGGGGGGTGTTCGTGTATGTTCCCCGAGTCTTACAAACAAGGGTCATAATGTCCCATTTGGTGCAGAGAAGTCAGAGTCATTTATTCTTTGCACTCTGATCAGCTGTGTTCAATGGCACCCACTGAAAGAGAAGTTTCTCTGAATACTGGCTGAGTGTTTCACTAAGCTATGGGTATAGAGGCAAATAGGTGATTCCAGTGTGAAGATGACATGGAAAACAACATTCTCCCTGTGAGTCTACCCTTTTGCCTTTAAACTTGCTATACAAAAGAATAGTAAATTTAGGACAGACAGTAATCATTAGCAGAGGAGAAAAATCAGGAAAGCTACACTTATTATTATTGTATCTGAGAAAAAGCTTGTGATATGACTTCCTGTTTCTTATATTCCTGCTTACCCATTACTAATAAATCCCTGAACCCTCCTTCATCGGGGTTAAATAGGGAATTTCACAGTCTTCAAATGCTCTTCATGCCAAGATGACTTTTGCTTTTGCTGTTCTTGAATTAACTGCATAATTCTGTCTGTGGTGTATGCATGCATGTAAACAGTTTTAACTCAACAGTAGCGCCAGACCAGGATTTTACTAGGAAATGGAACAGACTCAGAGAGGCAGGCTAGCAGGCTAAGTGTGGAAATACTGGCTGCATTCCACGCTGCTGTTTCAAGGGCACAGGTGAATTTAAAGCTATGAGACTCTCATCCAATCCACGTGCAGCCCAAATCACTCAAGGCAACGGAGTAAAGAATGGCTTCTATGAATAAAATATAAGCCAAGATTGTTTCTTTTAAGAGAAAAGACATATCTATGCTAAATCATAAAACCCATTTCTAGAACTGTTCCCTGTAGCAGTGTGGCTTGTCTGCTTAGCTTAGTCTGATTGTCACCCTCTTCGGGCGGCCTGTGGCTGAGATATCCATCGGGTGATATATGTGCTCTTAAAGAAACAGCAGGAAAAAGGGCATGAGTGTGCTTTTGTTCACTTCCATTTTGTGGCTCATTTCTAGTCTTCCTTCAGCCCTTGCTGAATTCCATAATGTCTCCTTTTCTGTATTCTTTCCATCACCCTGTCCTTTGCAGAAATGGGATAGTTATCTCAATCTTGGGCTCAATTTCCTCATTTGCAGGAGTAGGCTATCTTTCTTTGATGTTTTCCTTCAACACTCCTCTCTCTAGATCAGCCTCAGTAAAACAGATGATGGTGTGGAACAATTTGTAGAACCTATCTTCTGCTTATGTGACAAAAAAGGAAGTGGGGCCTTCTGGAAAGTTCCTAGAGTACAGAGCAGAAAATGGCCTTCCACTATTGAATGATAATTTGACAGAATCCTTAGACTAAAAGAACTCTGGTCATAGGTGCCATCTCAGAAGAACACTAAACAGGTCAGTCTCATATTCTGAGGGTGCTTAGCTTCTTCAACCTCAAGAAGAGAGCTGGCTTTTAGGTGGGGAGATGTCTCCATGGATAAAGTGCAAGAACATGGACCTAAGTTCGAGCCATAACTACTCATGCATCAAAGTAGGGTGTGGTGACATGAACTTGGATTTCTAGTATTGGGGGGGGGGATCCCAGGGACTCATGAGTTAGCCAGCCTGGGATACTTGGTAAGTTCCAGAAGAGTGAGAGACCCTGAGTCAAAAGAAGGTTGGTAGCTCCTGAGGTACAATGCCTGAGGTAAACCTTTAGTAGTCACACACACACACACACACACACACACACACACACACACGAGAGAGAGAGAGAGAGAGAGAGAGAGAGAGAGAGAGAGAGAGAGAGAGAGAGAGAGAAAGAGAGAGGGTATTGAGCATTGTGTTCCTTCTCTGGGCTCTGCCTCAGCAATATTTGCTACTCATTATTCTGCTTTGTGTCAGCTCTCAGTTAGCACTAAATCAAGGAAGGATGAGGAGGAAGAAGAAAGAAAGAACAGCGTGTTTAGAACACAGGATAAGAAATCATTTCCCAGGCTGAACACCGGGGGAAAATTAGGCAGAGGAAAGATTATTTCAAAAGGAGTGAAAGAAAGAATCCTGTGTCGCCGATTCTTTGACAAGTAAGTACATTTGTAAGTACTAAGGTAGAATTTAATTGGTAAGCTGACAATGGCATAAATATTGATTCACTAATCATTTTCTATTTATGAATAGAAAAATAGACATTTAATTGTAAAATTAGAAAAGTAACCCTTTGTCCTTCATAAATATTAATTTTCAAAATACTTAAAAGATTGCTGGCATTGATGTGGCAGAATTGTTTTTTGATTATCTGTGAATTTCATGCCTGAAGCCAAATAAACATTTTTATTAGATAAAGGTTTAAGTTCAGTGATAAATTAATTTGAGAAAGCTCTAAGTTATATAATGCATTTGGTTTTTGTTTAGAACTCAGAAAGGCACAGAACTAATCAGTAGATACCAACAATTGTCAATTTGAAAACATTTAATTAGCAAATTAGTAAGTCTATGTTTATTTTTATAGTCATTATTCTTAGACTACTAGAACTCAAGTGCTGTAAATAATGGTTATGTTTTTTCCTTATGATCACAACTTTTTAACTGTCAGATGGTCACTATGGAAAGCAGTGATTATCACACTAATAAATTTGTCCAGTTAATAACAACTTAAGTCCAACATTTGAACCTGAGAAGAAATCATAAACTAGCTTTTTTCATTTTGTTTTGTTTGTTGTAATCTATCATATGTAAATTAGCACATGTACCTTGACATGGTATTTATCATATGTGAATTAGCACATGTGCCATGACATGGTATCTATCATGTGTGAATTAGCTTATGTGCCGTGACATGGTGCTAGATAGTCTAACACATTTTTAAAAACAGTAAGCTTGAGGCTATGATTAATAATTCTCTACATAGATTTATTCTGAACATTGATCAAACATGGTACTAGGCTATAGTTCTTTAGTTTCCTCTAAGATGTATAGCATAATGTTTTAAACAAGTAAAAGACAGAATTTGCTTTTTTGTATTAGTTAGGCATCAGAGTATGTCAAGAAATAATGGCTGGCCTTTCATAGCTGGCAAGTGAAGTCTACAGCACAAAGAGATGCACGGTGTCAAATCCACATGAAATGCTTTCACCACCTTGTATGTTTCTCATTATATTCATGACCCTGTGGGTTTCCTTCTGTTTAGTTTAGAGCACACATGTTTTAACCTAACATACTGCAATAATGCAAATCTAACATTCTGGTAAATTTCAAATCAATCTTACTTAAATTTCGACACTTTATATACTTGTACACTATATTTTATTTTAAGTTTTATTAAGCATTGACTTATTTGTGTGTATGTGTGTGTGTGTGTGTGTGTGTGTGTGTACAGGCAATCATGTGAATGTCATTGTGCACAAATGGGGGACAAAGGGCAACTTTCAGGAGTCAGCTTTCTCCTCCATTTTGAGGATAACATTCAGGTTTTCAGACATAGGGGCAAGTGCTTTTAACCACACTACTCTGCCACTACCACAAAAATCACTAAGTTTATCAGCATGTCATTCATGAAATCATAATTGAAACTTTTCTATCGCTAATGCCAAAACCCTTAACCTTTACCAACTGCGGCAAACTGAGAAATCCCATGCTACTCTATTTTAACAAACAAAGGCACTGTGCATGTCCATTTGTCTTTGTAATCTGTTGAGGTTATTGAGAATAAAACTGACTTCAGGGAAGAAGTAACTGAATGGTGTGGAGTTTATCTGTCAGGACTTGGCTACTCAGCTTTCTGTCACTAGAACAAATACTGGAGATTCTCAACTTCTAAAGAGAAAAAGACTGTTTTTGTTCATGGTGGTTTCTGTCTTCAGTTGGTGAGCACTGTGAATTTGGGGCCTGAGGTGAGACAGTATGTTGTGGAAAGGGGTATGTGGTGGAGTAAACCTTAAGCTTCATGTCAGCATGCAGAGAAGAAGATCAAGCTGGCAAAGCCCTGGCCATCAGCATGCTCCAATGACCTGCAGACATCCTAAAGGGAACACTCTCTGAAGGCTGAACAAGTCAACAACAGTATCAGGCCGAAGACCAACATCTGTTTCTCTTTAAAAGGTGTGTTCTATCTTTCATTACATGTATGTGTCAGTCTGTATTCACACATGCATGTAGTGTACACAGAAGCCAGAAGAAGACACCATATATCCTGCTCTGGAGTTCTAAGCAGTTGAGCCACCTAATAAGGTACTGCCACCAAAACTGGGTCCTCTTACCTTTGAGCCATCTCTCTAATCCCTTGAATCACTCTTAAAATATATACAGACAGAAAAAAAAAGAAAAAAAGCAGACTGAAATAATTGTAGTAAATTGAATGCTTTCTGCACAGCAAAATCAATAATTTCACTAAAGAGGAGGCATGTAAAATAAATGATTTGCAAAATAGACATGGGGTATATGTTTAATATATAGCTGTATATATGAATATATGTAAACATCAATTTAATAATAATAAGGAAACAACTAAAAATGTATACATGTTAATACACATTGCAAGAGGCATACAAATAGGTAACAGTTATATGAGAAAATACTCAATATTCAGATCATCAGAGTGCAAACCAAAACTAGGAGACAAGTGGTATGAACTCCAATCTCAGAATCAAGATGGAGAGTGAAGGAGAATTAACATTTGACGTCAGCCTCTTCCAGATGCATGCATACACACTTTCAAAAACACAGACATACATATGCATCACATACACACACACAGCAAAAAGAATAAACATTAGCATATATCGGTAAGAATGTGATATAAGGGTGAAAATCACATGCTACTGATTGGAATTTAAATTAGCATACCCATGAAGGACAACAGAATGTGGATTTTACAGAAAGTTAAAAATTGAACTACTATGTGACAGAAAAATTCCTTTTCTGGACCTGTGGTTAATGGAAATAAAATGTCAAGGTGTAATCTCAATCTCCTGTTCACTGTAACACTGTTTTCTTGGAATAGCCAAGATATTCAATCCACCTCAATATTGATGGACCAACAGATGAAGACTGTGGTACACTTAACATACACACCAACACAAACACACACACACACATACACAGAGGAATATCTTTCTTCTGATAAGAAATACTATTATTTGTAATGTCATGGATTAAACAGGAAGCTACCCTAAAAGAATAAAATGGGCATGGTAAGATAAATACTGCACAGTCTTGCTCTCCTACACAACCTGACAGAGCTCTACTCGAGGAGGAGAAGAAAGTGACAACAAGATGCTGGAAGAGAAGGAGGCTGGGAGTTGGGAGTTGTTTATTCAGGGGAAGAAAGGGACAACTGTATAAAAGAAAGCGCTACTAGAATAATTGTAATAAATAAGATTAATACTCAAACTATGCTAACACAGGAAAGCTAAACTATTATCAACAGATAAACAGAAATAAAGAAACCCCGAGAGGTTATGGGTATGTTTATTTCACTGATTGTAATAATCCTTTCATAATGTGACTATCTATCAAAATATCATAGTGGAGCTGAGTATGTGCATAAATTCATAGAAAACATGTTTATTAAACACTAAGCCTGGGATTTAATCACCAACATCATAGAAATTGAGAGTGGTAAGGGTACTCCTGGAGTCTGCAAGACCAGAAGAGCATTCTGGGCTACATAGTATTCTTCAGGATAGATGAGATCTTGTCTTTCTCTCTGTACATATAAATTAAAACAAAATATAAAATATATATCACAGTGTTCCTTGTTCATGCTAGGCACATCCTTTTTACTGATCTATATTCCTAAATGTAAACGTGAATATTTTTTAAACTTTTTACATCACAACACAATAAAGCTATGAAACATAACTTTTTCTTGTTATTAATTTTCCCTTATTCATAATTACAGTTTGAATGTGCAATAGAACACTGAGCAGTAGGTCTCAGGTAATTAGTTAGGACAGAGTGGTGATTTAGAATCACTCGGCCAAGTGTTGTATTTTACTCTAACATTTTGTTGTTACCATTTGTTTAAAGTTGTTGGTGAGTTTCTTTTGTTTGTTTTTGCTTTGTTTTGTTTATGCTTTGTTTTGTTTTGCTTTGTTGTTCTTTACAAGGCAGGATTTCTCTGTGTAGCCCTGTCTGTCCTAGAACTCACTCTGCAGACCAGGTTGTCCTTAAAGTCAGAGATCTGTCTGCCTCTGCCTCCTGAGTGCTGGGATTAAAGGCATGAGCCACCACTACCTGACTGGGTGAAGGCTCATATGAAAATTTATGGGCTGCTGAAGAGGTGACTCAGCACTTAAGAATGTGCACTGCTTCTGCAGACGGCCTGAGTTTAGTTTACAGAGTTCCTGTTGGGCTGCTCATAATTTCATGAACCCCATGTGTTTTAGTCAGGGTTTTATTGCTGTGAAGAGACACCATTGCCAAGGCAACTCTTGTAAGAGAAAATGCTCAATTGAGTTTACTTATATTGTCAGGGGTTTAGTCCATTTCATCATGGTGGGAGCATGACTATAGTCAAGCAGACAGGTTACTGGAGAGGTAGTTGAGCGTTCTACGTCGAGATCTGCAGGCAGCTGGCAGAGAAAAACACTGCACCTAACTTGGGCTTTTGAAACCTTAAAGCCACCTCCAATGACACACTTCCTTCAACCAGGCTGCACCTACTCCACCAGAGAGCCACACTACCTTTCTCAAGTAGTGCCACTCTGTGATTGCCAAACATTCATCCCTGTGTTGATTACTGGCCTGGTAAGGAGCCAGGATGCCCTTCCTTCCTAGTATCCACCGCTCTTCTTGAGACACATTTTGACCACTGAACCTAACAAAAGAATCTGAAAACACAAGCCTATGGTATCATTCTTTTTCAAATCACCACACCATTGCTAAGGTTTTTTGATGCCCTCTCTGGTCTCTGTATATGTCTACAGTCACATGCACACACCTCTACACAGCTATACTCATAATTAAAAATAGTAAAATAAATATTTTTAAATTTTTGGATAATGTCATTTTAAAACAATTGTAATTTTGAATGGACATTAGATCCTTGAGGCATACTTGTATTCTGTATTTAGAATGTTAAAATAGATGAAACTGTTTTTTATGTGCTTTATTTGAATCTTCCTGCCATTTTGCATATCCTTAAGTATAACTCTACTATTAAAACAATGCATAAACATACAGAAATAAATGAAAGCAAACATATCTATATGTAACTTATACATTTGTGTTTGTTCCTTGGCAACAAAATTACACCTGATATTTGATCCCAGGTAGTCAAAAATTTACATCACACTAGAAAAAGAATTGTGCACATATAATAACTATGCAGTATGATATATTCAGATACCGTGTATAATAATTAGACAGCATGTGTATGTTCATGTATTATGCGTGTATGTCTGTATCTTCAAATATATGTGGACTCATGTACATCCGCTTGCATATGCAAGCATTAAATTGACTTTGGATTCCTTCCTTGTCCCTCTCCACTTCATTTATTAAGGCAGGTTCTCTCACTTGTGGGCGCATATTCTGATATGCCACAAAAGCCATTGCCCTGGTTTGAGCTGATACATAGCTCTGCAGACAAGCTGTCTGCCCTTAACAAAAGTCAGGATGCCTTGCTCCTAGCTTCCTTTGTTTAAGTGTGGATTACCTGAGAAGAGGTGTTGACTGAAACTGGTCAGGATGTTTGGGGTTTCTTTCCTTATGCAATTTGAAGGTTATCTTATAGAGATGCTAATTTAGGACCTACCTGACTGCTAGATGCAGAAAAGCCCAGGCACCTGGTTGCCTAGGCAACAGCCTTTGTGTGTTCCCATTCATTTGGGATGGATATATAAGATGTTGGGACAATAAACGGAGATTATGGCCTTTTCCAAGATGACCGTGTAAGCTGTGTCGGATTATTCCTTGCGACTCCGTTCCAGCCAAGTTAGAAAGTTTGTGTTGGACCCAAACAGGCTCCGACACTCACTGAACCCAGAGTTCACAATTTCTGGCTACTCTAGTTAACCAGCTTCCCCATATCTAAATTCTGGGATTACAGGAGGCTTCCATGTCTGCCAAGTTTATCCATAGGGCCTATTTGAGCTGGAAGCAATTTATACCCTCAACCATCTCTCCAACATATTAGTGAGCTCTCTTTTATTTTTGCCTTTTTTGTTGTTATTGCCTTCTGCATTGGTAGACATTGATCTCTGGGTTTTACATGGTATGGCAAGCTTCCTATAACTGAGATGTCCCTACATAATGAATTCCTAGGTGTGATGTCAATATTCTATCATACTACCGCACATTGTTTCTGCTTTGCAATATTTACATACTGCAGTTTTATCAAGGAAATAATTAGCCACCTGTCATGACACATCATTTCTATTAAAAGTAAATCTGAATACTTTATTGTTTATAATGTACTATCTCAACTCAGTTCTTGTTTTGATTCTAGGACAACTGAATGAAGTGCATAGATATGAAAATGCAGACATTAACCTGCATCACAATAAAAAGATTAACCATCAAACGAACTCAAGTACTACTAATTCAATTAATTTTGAAACTTTGTTTTTGGATACAGGACCTCATTGATTGGCCTGAAACTTGCTACGTAGACCAGGAAGAGCTCAATTAAAGGTATGCACTACCACAGCGCACTGATTTAGCAACTTATGACACACATATATATCAATTAAAATTAAGGAGAAAGTGAAATAAAAATGATCCAAAGGAATAAATTGACCTCATAATTTTACTCTGCTATGTTTTAAAATTACTGACAAGGAGAAAAATCAGAGAAATTAGAAAGAGAGGGGGTAAAAGGGAAAAAGAATGTGTTAGTGTTAGGAAGACTGAGCACAGTCACAAGAAACATGTGCTTGTCACACACACACACACACACACACACACACACACACACACAGAGACACCCTTGAAATAAGCACGAAGACGATGAGTGACATTAGCTGACTAGACATTTAGAGGAACTGTTAAACCAGAAACTATGTGTGATAAAGGGAACTTAAAAGTAATAGGAAGAAACAAATGCAGAGAACTGAACTTACATTTTCAGATTCTTGTTTGGTTCACTGGTGTAGATTTGTCTCAAGAAGAGCCCTGGATACTAGGAAGGCTAGGGCATCCTGGCTCCTTACCAGGCCAGTTTTCAACACAGACTGACCTCTACTTATGTCTCTCTTCTGGATACATACCAACTCACTGCTGTTTGTGCTTGATCTGACTCTCAATTTCCAATTTTTAACAGATACTATGGATGATAAATTCAGAGGCTGAATAAAAGAATAAATAGAACTACAAAAGTATTGATGAGCTAAAAAATGAATGTTTTTGACTTTATAATAAAAATAGGCAACATAACTATGTGACATGATCCACAAGCATTGAGAAAATATTATATTAAGAAGAAAATCAAAAATGCCAACATGAAGATTGACTGGTAAGAATGGAACAGGAAACTAATATATCTGTTTAATACCATAAATGAATATTCATATTTATGTGCATCTAAATATTGTATATGCAACTGTTTAGTGCATTCTATAATGACAAAAAAATTCAGACGTAGAAAAAAGTGAGAAAAAGAAATGAATCCAGGAAAATAAAATAAATTAATCATAAGAAGGAAATTACAAAATGCCCCAGGAAGAAAACTGTTAAATAACCTACAAGCTATTATAGATCAGAAGTCCTATTAGCCAAAACACAACTAACAAAAAGATGAAAGACACTGAATTAACAACAATCTCAAACCTGTTTTAATGTTGTGTGAAAGTAAGAAAGTGTGAAAATAGAAAAGTAGGTAAAGCATATTGTACAAATTTTATCACAAAGGAAGGCTTGTATCAGCACCAAGGAACTTTTTGTACTATTGTAAGGCAAAAAAAAAAAAATGGATATAATTGACTAAAAGTATTTCATAGTCATGAAAAGAAAATAACAAAGTCTGATATATTTAAGATATGGCATCAAAATGCAGAAAGATAAGATGATATAAAATGCAAAGAAACTTCTAGTCTTTGAGTGGAAGGACCGTTAGAATATTTTCAATTACTGTATAATAGATTCAGAGTAAGAAGGGATAGAAAATTTAAAGCGACAACTTGATTTAAGAGTCAAATACATATGATAAATTCATGATAGATGGAGGATAGATAGATGACAGATGATAAATAGATATAGAGATATAGAGATGATTGGATAGATGACAAAAAGATGATAAAGAATAGAAAATAGATACTAGATAAAAAGATAGATATAGTTGATAGATGATTAATAGATGAAAGACCGATATATAGGTGATAGTGATACATAGTGGATTGGTAAATAATAGATAACTTTATATATTATATAAAAATTAATAGACAGTTTTTCTCTCTGCATTGTCAAAAAGTGTTATACCACATATCACCAATTGAGTAAAAGATAAAAATTAAAATTTCAAAATATTGATTCTACTGAACACATCTTCTTTTTTTAGACCGCTGTAGAGTTAAAAAAAAAAAAGCCTCAAACATATACAAGTCAGTAACTACCAAGAGTATAGAATTTCCAATCTTCCCATGGGTAAATCCTCACAAAGATGTGATATTCAGGGAGGCTGGTTGGGTCTCTAATGACTTTACTGGGAAAGCTGCATTCCATAACTGGCAATGATGCACTGGAGAAAATTCTTTCCGGTGAACACAAAGGAAAGGGAAATTGTGTTATGGGACCTGGAGATGTCAGTATTAAGGCCATGCCTGGAAACTGTTGTGGAGAAGGTAATTTATTCAGAAATTTTAAAGTTATCTTGTGAAAAAGATGACTTTTCTGGGTTAGTTCAGACTGAGAAGAAAATAGGGAAAGGATTTGGACATTGAAAATGTCCCTCGTTTGGTGTGACTGTGAAATGTCCCCATTGGTTTGACTTCTTTAACCCTTGGTCCTAGCTGGTAGTGCTGTTTGGGGATCCTGTGGAACCTTTGGAAGGTAGAGAGTTGGAAGAGAAAAGGGGTCACATGAAAAGGGTAAGGGCTTTGGGGCTCAATAATTGATCTGTGAGAGTGGAGTGGAAGCAGTGGCAACAGTCCATGTCTTTCTCTCTGGATGGACTGTCTCCCTTTGAACTATGCACCTAAACATCCTCTTGCTCTCTTAAGTTGATTGTGTTAGGTTTTCATCATAGTCCTGTGGAAAGTAGCTAAAGCCATGCTTCCTTGTGTGGTTAAAAGGAAGAGCTGGTAACAAAACAGAAGAAACTAAGAATCCATAAGGAATGTGTTTCTTGCCACTGTGGTTTTCCATCCAGTCTTGTTTACAAGATGAAAGCTGCAGAAGAATGGCTGATAATGAGGTGCCTTAACTGAAAATTCTAGAAAGTTGTCACCTACTTATTATATAGGGTGTTCCACATAGAATCTGGTTAAACAAGAGGGATTATGCCCATGGAATACCCAATGGACAAAAGGGGACATTTACTGAGCACATAAAGTTTTGAGAAGATTATTTCACTGAGAAGACACCAAACATTCCTGATTCCTTCAGAGTCCACCCTGATTATTTAATGCTTTGTTAATAAACCAGAGAGAATACAGACTCGTGTTCAGCCCTGCTAAAAAAACTCCCATGCAAACTCAAGCCTATACCAGCCTGGGAGGTGTGGCTACATGACATTTTTACAGAGATGTTGGAATAAAATATTGTCCCTTGGGAGAATTGTCCTAAATCACCTCAAAAGCCTCTCCAAGTTTTGAATTTAATGGCTTTGGTATATTCCTGTTGTCAGTGTCTCTATTACACCTTTATCTATAAAGTAGAACTCTTTAAAATCATGACGTGAATAATTTACCACTTCTTTGCTTCCTGGCAATTTTGTTCTTTGCCATAATCAGCATATTTTATGAAAGCAAAAGAAAACATCAAAACAAATTATTTCTGCCAGAGATGTTCTGGAAGTAAGAAACAAAGTATATTTAACCTTTGAAAATGTATTATTTATCAATCTGGTATCAGGGTTCTATTTATGGTGCTCTTTAAATTTTTATTTGGTATACAGTATGATTTACTCTTTTTATTCTAAAACAGTAGATACTATTTTATATACATAGTAAATATGTATAGATATTTATTAAATATATAAATAGAAATACACAAATACTTTCTCTGTATATGTCTATTCATACACACACACATAAACACATGCACACATATGTGTATAGAAAATGCCTAATAGTAGCTAATGTTTATAACAGTGAAACATTTCAAATATTTCTTTTTCAAGACAGGGTTACTCTGCATAACCCTGGCTGTTCTGGAATTTAATATGAAGAACAGTTGGCCTTGAACTCAGACAGATCTATCTCCTGCCTTCTGGGTACTGGGATTAAAGATAGGTACCACCACTACACAGTCATCTAAAATATTTAAATACAGAATTAGGAAAGATTCCCTGGTACAGTGACTTGACTAAAAGATACATTTAAATTTGTGCTCTAAGAATGAGTGGTACATAAATTATTCCAGTTGTTTTCTTCTATGTAAATTTGTTAAATTAAATCTTGGAAATATTGTGATGGATATTGCAACAGTTCCACTAGTAATTGAAATGAATTATTTTCAAGCCACTATTGGCCAACTGCCAGAGACAAGGTTTGTCAAATATTCATTTGATTTTTGAGGTTTAATGTGAAACTAATGAACTCTGAAGAAAGAATTTAACTCCTTAAAAGTTTACATGTTTTCCTAGCCCTTCTATCTGAGAATTTTATTTAGTATAATGTTGTTTCTTTGTTTTTCTTGCCTGGTGCGTGTGCGTGTGTGTGTGTGTGTGTGTGTGTGTGTGTGTGTGTGATATGTATCTGTATGGGAGTTCATGTGTTTGAGTGTAAATGCACACATGTGATAAAATATATGTGGAAGTCCAGGGATATGTCCACTGCTACAATAGTGGCATGACTGTCTTGGAGGTAACCAACCACTTTCTGTTTGGAGATATGGAAGACTTTCAGCATAAGTGAAGATAGCATTCTTTTCTGGCACCAGAGAAACAGAAACTATGTTTTAGAAAATGAACACCTTAAATCCGATTTCTGTAGTGGTAGGGTTTAAAATAGTGTTCACTGAATTGTCTCACTGCTCCAAACTCTAATAGCATAAAGTCATCAAGTATTATTTTCATTGAACTGGTAAAAGAAAAAAATAAATGAAAGTATAGTGTTTTTAATGTTATAATAGAAACTGAAGTCAACTTTCCATAAAGTGATTTATAATTTTTTTCATGCTTAGTAAGACATGAGACCACTACAGAAACCTCAACTGTTCAAAATCAGAGAATTGTAAGAGATTGTGGGGTTCCCAGACCCAACCAATACATGCCTTGACAGTTAAGACTCAGGTAACATCACAGAAGAGAGTTCTGCAAGATTGTAGGAATCAGGGTCTTTATTCTGTGCTGGACTTAACCTCACTCTGTAACTGAGTGTGATCTTAAACTGCTGATCCTCCTGCTTCCATCTTCCAAGTACTGCAAAGATAGACATAAGATACCTTACCTAGTTTATATGGTTCTAGGGATTAAATCCAGGAATCTTTGCAGGCAAGAAATGTACTATAACAGTTGAACTGTATCCTGAGCTCACTGAAGCCTTTTGAATAAACATCATGGGTAAAGTGAAGGGAAGAGAAATTGTATACCACAACAGAGAGTACATGTTCACACGCTTATGTGTTTTGTGTTAAATGGGGTAGGAAAAAATTGTTGGAAGAGATTTAGTATAAAAGTCTACTGAACTGAAAGCAATGAAAAAGGTTACTTGGTGTGAGAAGGTAATGTGACTAGTGGCCAGAGAATAAAGCATGTTTTTAATGATAACATGCTTAAATTTAAGCGATTACACAGGCAAAACGAAAACCCACTGAAAATTTAAAAAGAGAAGTATTCATTTTAGAAATACCAGTCTGGATACAAAATAGACATGGAAAGACAGTTTAGGGGAGAATAGGGGTGAGAATGACATTATCAGCTAAGCTAAAGCTAACAGTGTCCTGAACCATGACAATTAGTTTAAGTGACTAATCTAGACAAAACACAGTAAGGAGCTACACCAGAAGTAACTGAATGATTCGTCATATTAAGGAAGATACCTGCCTTATTTAGTTAAGCCAACTGGAGGCTCATGGAGCCACATAGCTGAGAAATATAAAATCAAAAAAGGAGAATTTTGACGATGAGTAGAGGAGTATTGGATACTGGGGACACTCAAATATAGACACATGATACAGTGTAGACAATGGCACCACAAAAAATAATGAGCAACCCCATAGCATAAAACATGTTCCAAGTTCTCTGTGCTTCATAAAGTGGCTAAGAAATACACAAAAATAAATTTTAAAACTGAGAAATCACAGAAGAGTTGTAGAGCTAAGTGATAAACACAATATAGAGGGTTATACTATTTTCATGCATCAAATGAACTGCAGACATAGCAGATAGCAGAAGAATTTCAAGAAAGAATTAAAGAAAAGAAAGAATGAGTGTAGTGATCAGTTTGAACAAGCAGACAGTGGGCTTTCAAAATAGAGTTATCAACTGCTGGTAGATGGCATAGTAGGTCAGGAAGAGTCAGAAGCCCCCCTATCTCTCTTTGTTTTTATCATATGTCTCCCTTTCAGGTTTGCTAATCTAAGATTCTGTCCTTATCAAAGCTAAGTGTTCACTATTCTACTCTATCACATTCTTAGAACACAGTTCTTTGCATGTTAAGATGTTATTCAATCTTTACATGAAAAACATAGGCTACTTTTATTTTACTGCATTTAGACATCATAAAGAAAGGAAGAAAATCCTCAAGTTTTCCTATGAGAATAAAAGGGAAATGGTTAAACTTGATTGTAAGCAATTCTTACTAAAGAAATAATGTTTAAAAAGAGCTGAGAATGTTGTTCAGTTGGTAGAGGGCTTGCCTAGCATGCACAAAATCCTGGTTTCATTACAGCACTGAACAAACCATACATATTGTTGCATGTCTATAATCCCAGAACTTGGGAAATGGAGACGGGAAGTTCAGAAGAGTTCAAAGTCATCCTTGGCTGCATAGTGTGTTTGAGCCCAGCTTGAACCGCAGGTGAATATTCAAAAGAGCAGTAACAATGAACTTAAATGATGAACTATGAATATATTTCTAAAAACAGGATATCTCATTAAAAATTCAATATAAATTCAAGTAAAACATTAATTTGAACTATTAAATATTGACCAGAAAGTTATCTATCAGCAAGGTTTCAGTATATAAATTATCATAGAATTCTGTATTTCAAGTTTTCCCTTGGTTGTTCAATAGAACTATATACCTAAGTTATTATGGTTTAAATTACTTTCAACTGTATTCAAATGATAAATAAGGTAAATATGCTATAATGACTACTTCCAATAGAACTATCATATAGAATGAATCGGAATGAATGAAGATGTAATCCATGTTAATATATAAATAATAAGGGCCTATAAAAAGCAAACAAAATTTAAAAATAAAAACACATTTTGTAATAATGCTAAGGAAATTGCTATTTATCCCCATTGCCTTAGCTGTGTGTCCCTCTTGTTAAATATCCATCCATGGCTAATGGCTCAACAGAAGAAGTCAGTGGTGAAGTCAGTGGTAACACAGAAGACCCGGATAAACAACCAACTTCATGGAACTGGTGGATAGAACATCATTTCTAGTAGATGAGCATTTCTAGGTTGATGCTTATTTTCCCTAGTACTTTAATTGACTTTCTAGGTAGCTCAGCAGGAAAAGTTGTTTGTGCTGATTCTGATGACATGAGATGGACCCCCAGGTCTCTACATGGTAAGAGAAGACCACGTCTTCCAAGATACCTCCTGCCCTTAACACTCATATCATGGAGCAAAGCACACCACAGATGACCAACTGAATAAATGTGGTATTTCTTAAAGGAGTTTCCTCATGGGAAAGTTTTGATGTATGTCTTACATGCAGCTCTGACTGGCTTGGACCTCATATGTATACCAGACTGGCCTTGATATATGCTTGTCTCTGCCTCCCACATGTGAGAATAAAAGGCTGTGCCACTATGTTTTGGTCTCCATTGCAATTTTTAGCTGATTATATTGACTCTATCCTCATTATTTTCTCTCTATTTACAGAATGTACCTTTAAAAAAATCTCTTCTTTTAAAACACCTGTTTCTAATCTTTCCTTACTTCTCTAATTTTTTTATTTATAAAAATTTATTTTATTTATAGGTAGAAGTGAAGGCTGGAAGGAGGCTCACATGCATCCATGTGCTCCTGGAGGCCAGAAAAAGGCATCAGATCCCTTGGAGTTATTATAATTGTCGGCGATTGTGAGCCATTTTACATGAGTGCTTGTTTAAGGTAAGGTTTCTAATGCTGTGATGAAACACCATGCCCAAAGTAAAGTGGGGAGAAAGGGTTTATTTGGTTCATACTTCCATAGCACTGTTTAACATCAAAGGAAGTCAGGACATGAACTCAAGCAGGACAGGAACCTGAGGCAGGAACTGATGCAGAGGCCATAAAGGGAAGCTGCTTACAGGCTTCATCCCAATGACTTGCTCAGCCTAATTTTTTTTATAGAACCCAGGATAACCTACTTAGGGGTGCCCCACCCACAATGGAATGAAGCCTCCCACATTGATTACTAATTAAGTACATACCCTACAAGCCTGCCTATAGCCTGATTTTATTGAGACTCCCTCCTCTCCAATAACTCTAGCTTGTGTCAAATTGACCTTAAACTAGCCAGTACAGAGCTGTACACCTAACTGAAGCCCTCTGTAGGAGTAGCTGCTTCAATGCATGGAGTTTGGGTCCTGGTATCTAGCCAGTGGCAGCAAGGCAACTAAGAAAGTGTAAGCACACAGACACACATGCAATGAAGCTGCTATCAGATGCGGTCCTCTGAAGCTCCTGCTATGACTATCACTGGAACCTAGCATCTCAGAGTCTTTACTAGACACAACCCAGAAATGGGGTAACTAGTCTCTGTATGGGGTCTTTACAGCCAAGGCATCTCAGGTTCTAAACATCTGCTGGGAGAAAGCTGCATTTGCTAGTCTTTGCACATGCTGCCTAGCCCTTTAGGAATACCAGACTCAGATTCAGACTCTGTAGGAAACCATCACTAATCTTCTTATGCCTGGTCAATATGGGCAGGGGCCAATGGGTTTCTGAATCCTCAAAAATGCCGACTGTCAAAATCCACATTCGCTCAGGGTTTCACCTTCTTCTGCTCCCTAAAGCAGGAAGTGCTCCTAACAGCTGATTCACTTCTCAAGATTCCCCTTTTTACTGTTTGACAGTTTTATACATATACGCAATTGTTTGTATTCACCCTATTATCCTATCTTACTCCCTCCCCTCTCCCTCTCAACTCCTTCTTGCTAACTACTCTCCCCCATCATGGAATTTAATGGAAGTTACTTGAGTTATTTATTATAGCATGAACAACTTATCAGTGATAACATTGTCACCTTGTGGCCTGCCCAACAACCATTAACCTTCAGAGTGATAAGGTCTCATGTGCCCCTCCCATATCTATGTTGGAATGTTTAAGGGTCAGTCTCTTATAGCCTTCATTCAGGTATCTATAGATGCTGTGTATTCAAGATTACAACATTCAGGTAGTTGATTTTTTTAAATTGTGGACAAGAAAATAGAAAAAGCACAAAATAAAATAATAAAATTTTGCACACAATAAGTTGTGTAAAGAATGGAAGAACCTATGAAAATGATAACACCTCCACAAATAGTGATTAAGCAAATCAACGTCACAGTATGTTCAGGTAATCACAGGTAGATCATTTCTCCACAACATTTTGGAGAACTGGATGCTTTTGTCTTTAGTCTTTACAAAGTAGTTTCTAGGTACTGGCAATATTAAAGGAGTTTGGCACCGCAGAGCAGGAATTCATTAAGACAACATGTAGAGACTATTCTGTAGTGGGGAATTATAAACAGTTAGCACCTACTTTGGTTTCTGTTGGACTTGCCTGATCCTATAGAATCATAATTGGATGAAATGCTTAAGGGTTCTCAAGAGAGAAATCATGCTTTACTTTCCCCACTCATGCTGAGAATCATAATATGCAGCTTTTTTAAAATACTCACAGGAGAGCTGGAAACTGGAGGCACGGTGCTTTCTTACTGCTCTTGCAGAGGACCAAGGTTCATTTCTAAGCACCCACTTCAGGTGGCTCACAAACACTTTTAATTCCAGCTCCCTGCCCTCTTCTGGCCTCCAGGGGCACCATCTTGTTCATGCACATATCTATACATTGGCACAAGTAACTAATAAAATAAATCTTAAAAATATTCAAAATATATACATATGAATACTATTTAGATATGAGAAGCTAAGAAGTAGAATGAAATCCTATCACTTGTGAAAGCATGGGTGGATTCTGGGGAACACTGCGTCAACTAAGAGAAGTAAGGTGCAGAAGAACAAATTTTACATGTCTGTTCTTGTGTGTAGAATGTAGGAAAAGTCTACCCGGAAGGAAGAAGTACAGAGTGCGACAGTGCTTGTCACAGACTTAGCGGAAGGAATGGGTGAGGAGACTCATCATTAGGCAGTTAGATAGTCATGATGTGCTCCTGTTTTATAACCAATAATAGTGGATTATGTGTGTCAAAGTACCTACAAGAGGACCTTGAATGTTTTATGTAAGTGGATCATTATATCCGAGCTAACTGATGTTCCCATTGTCCTGTTGTGCTCACTATACACTGTGGATGCATAATGAAATATCACACTGCAAAAATCTTGTACTACTGTGTGTGCATTAAAAATCAAAGTGGAAAGTAAAACAAATGTTCTAATTTTGAGACTCCATGGATCATGAATCAAGGATACAATGGGTTCAGATATTATAGTTGTATGGCATTTCATATTTAAGAAGCTTTGTGCTAGGACAAGTACAATGTTGAAATTTTATTTACACCGTCTAACTCAAGATATAGAGTGATTCTTAATGGTTGGCTTTGTTAATACTACTTTATTAATGTGAGAACTGAAAATTACTTAGTGGGTAGTTAGCAATGTCTTTAGTTAAAGTTGCATCTGTTAATTCCCAGTATTCTTTGCAGCAAAAAAACAAAAAGAGGTTTTTGATTGAAATAGAAATAAAGAGCACCAAGAAAGCCACAGTTTGACTTGAGGGAGGAAAGGCATCATAATTCTCCACTTATGGTAAACTAATTATGAGAAGAAGGTACAAATGTCCTCAGGACTAAGGATCAGGACTTCCTTTTGCAACAAGGGGCACCCCAGATTTATGTAATATGTTTTCTTAATATTCATTGTTATTCCCAGCACAGGTCCAAACTAGTTCCTCTGAATGTAGGTGACAGTTGCATGGCTGGGGCAGACTGCAGGGCCACTGGCAATGGCACCGGGATTTATCCCTACTGCTTGTATTGGCTATTAAGCAACCTGTTCTCTTTGGATGGATACCTTGCTCAGCCTAGATATAGTAGGGAGGGTCTTGGTCCTTCCTTAAAACAATGTGCTTTACCTTTTCTGAGAAATGGAGGCGGGGGGATGAGGGAGGAATAAGTAGAGAGAATGGGAGGCGGGGAAGGAGAGGGAAATGGGATTGGTATGTAAAATGAAAAAAGACAG
Organism: Alexandromys fortis; assembly: GCF_014885135.2. Taxonomy (NCBI): domain Eukaryota; kingdom Metazoa; phylum Chordata; class Mammalia; order Rodentia; family Cricetidae; genus Alexandromys; species Alexandromys fortis. The sequence goes on along the minus strand of NW_026068005.1, from coordinate 4,155,087 downwards.
TTTGCTTTCTTTTTAAAAAATGAAATAAATTAAATTAAAAAAAATACTCACAGTTACTCAATGACACATCAAGTTCCCACATGAAAGTTATAAAAGATAAGGTCAGGAAGAGATTTCCAAGTATTTGGACCCTTTAGTTTTGTAACTCTTGTTAAAATTCCTGATGCAGCAAAGACGTAACTTAGTATGGCAGCAGAACAAAAGTATCTGGGTTTCATTGTGGTCTAAAAAGGAGAATGGTAAAGAAACACCAAAAAAGTGATGCTATTTTGAAAATTTTCCAGAGCACATAACCAGTCAGTACACAAGGGTGCAGATGCTCCAGTTCATATTTTACCTGGGATCACAAAGTTCACTAAAGTGGAAAATCCCCATGCTCTGGGGATTCATCTCATTGCATGAACAGCAGTGTTAGCTCACAGTTAGAATGGATGGCAAACAGTCCGATCTCCTTGGCTATTGCCAAGACAGCTTCAAATTTAGAGACTTTCTCTTTCTTATAACACAGGAGCTGCATGCTAGGCATCAGATGAACAGGAGACCACTTACCATCTCAGGACATTTAATGAATGAGAAAATACTATAGTAATATGCAATTCCATTTTGCCCTGTGATCCCAGATTATAAAAATTATGAACACTTGCTCTAAACACAACCATTTTTCCATAAACTCTTTATAAATTGTTTAGATTTGTGTGTGTTTATATACGTTTGTATGTGTATACATGTGAATGTAGTGCCTATGAAGGCCAGAGGAGAGCACTGGACCACCAAAATTGGAATGATATATATTGTGAGCCATCTGATGTAGTGAAAATAATTTTTTCAAATTATCATTGGTGGATATGAACTGAAATTGACCAAAAATGAGAATTTGAATCTTGTTGGTCAATTTAACAGCACATTTGCAGTTGCTTCTTAAGTGTGACATAGAGAACAAGAGCAAAGACAGAGGAGGGTGAGTGAATTGTTGCATTGATCTCTTTGCCATAAAACTGGAGCTGGAAGGCAGGACCAATGTCCAGAGAAGATTGAAAACCATCAACATATAATAAGAATGGAAGGAGACATGAAGGTGTAAAAAAGAAAAAGTGTTGACAGATTTAGAAAATGGATACAGGAAGAGATGGTGAAGGTGGAGAATTGGTTTGTACAACACTTCTCAGTGTCGATAAGCAGAGACATGCAAGTCTAGCAGAGCAGCTGTACTCTATATGAAGAAGGTAGCTATCAGCATCCGTACAGAACCAATAGCAAAATGATGCTTATAAGTTTGGGATTTGGTAGAACTGCAGACTTTGTGTTTTTGACTTACGGATGGATGCTCATACAGTAAACCCAGGCAAATATTTCATACCCACTCCAGTCATAACCATGAAACATTTCTGATCCCAACCATGTTGAATATCTTCAGCAATCATGGTAAAGTAACATGAAGCTGGAAACAAATGTAACAAGTTACTCTTGGTTAAGTATCTTTGAAGAGTAACTGTTATTTTTTGTTTATTTTGAAAGGTTTAAATTTAGTTATAGGATTTTCTGTTATGCTTGTATGTACATATGCATACATTGCATCACCTGTGTGCAGTGCCCACACAGGTCAGAATAGGGCAACAGATCTGCCTGGAACTGGGGTTTCTGAGGGTTGTTAGTTGCCATGAGGATGCTTGAGACCAAGCCTGTGTCCTCTGCAAGGGCAGCAAGTGATCTTGACCACTGAGACATCCCTCCAATCCTAAGCTTTTCTTTTTACTTATGTGTATGTCTGTGTGCTTGTGTGTGGAGTTGTAGACATGTGTGCAGGTAAACATGGAGGTAAGAAAAAAGTATTGTATTCTCTGGAGTGGGAGTTACAGGTGATTTTTGAGTTGTTAAAAGCAGGTTCTGTAAACTAAACTCAGGTCTCCCAAAAGGACAATACAAACTCTTAACCACTTTCCAGATTCTTTATTGTTATTTTAAGATAGAAATACCAAAAGTCATGGTAGAAAGACAAAAAAAAAATAATTCTTGTGATTAAAGCCAGGAGAAAAGGGAGATGGTGATATTAATAAAAATACTTAATAAATTTGTATTCTAAATAGGTTTTCTTTTGTTATTTAAAATATATTTTATTGAAAAGCAAATAATATGTATCTAGAAGGAATAGTAGCAGTCTCTTGTTAAGGGAAAGAGTAATCTTTCTTTATACTTTTTATATTTTGAGAATTTCATTAAACACGGCATATTTTGATTAAATTCAATCTCACACTCTCTCCTACTACTACTTCCCTACCCTACACTACTTCTCCCTCCCAAATTTACATATGCTTTCTTTACCCCAGTCAATCAGTTTCTTGATGCCAGCATGTGAGCAGGTGTGGTGCCAACCACTGGATCATGGACGGAATTGCAGCTCTGAAGCAAACTGCTTGTTCCTCTTTGATATCCCACAAACTGTCAATAGCTCTTTTACACTCATAGTCATGCTGTTAAAATTATTTTATTCAAGAGATAATATGCTTAAAAATCTTTTCTTTATAAATAATGGTTTATGAAAGAAATATAAAGTGGGCAACACTTAAGTCTTTGCGATTACTATCTGGAAACAATGTATTCTTTTTGTAGCATCCCTCTTCAAGGAGCAGATTCAAGACCACAGTCTACCTTCCATACATACCTAACATGACCTCTGCTCTGCTCTAAGGTATTCCCTTGTCATGTAAGTAGGGGGGGGGTGGGAAATCAGCAACAAAAATAAGCTTTCAGGGGGTTGCAGACATGGAAAGATTTCTTCTGTTGCTCATCAAAATAAGTTTCCAGTTGCCATCATTATTGTCCTGAAATACTGCCTGCTTTCATCTTTTCGTTGTATCCTTGCTTTCATGCAGACTGCATTGAAATCAAGGAACAATTTCATCTCCTATTTTGAATCTTTCAAAAGAGTTTTCTTTTTTAAAAAAAAATAAGAAAATGGTATACTATAGACCCAGACTTTGCATTCTCTGTCATGATAAACCTTGAAAATGGAAAATTTGGATACATGCATATGTATAAGATTAATGGCTTGAGTCCACAAGAAATCTTTACAACCGTTATCATACTCAGTCCATACAAAAGCAAGAAAACATGCTGACTATATTACAGGTAAAATCTCCAAGATAAAGAAAGCCAAGCGATTTTTTCCTTTATGTCACACAGTAAGGTTGGAGTGCCAAACTGCTAATGGCTCAATTGTTCATATTATGAAAATAAATCCTAAACTACTTTTGAGAGCTTTCAGAAAGATTTATCCTGCTGTGACAATGTTGAAGAGGGATAAACAGGGCCTGGAGAGATAGTTAAGTGGTTAAGAGCACTTGCTGCTCCCGTAAAGGACCAGAGTTCTGTTTTGAGCACCATGTTGTGTGGCATACAAACTAGCCAGAACTTCAGATGAGAGAATCTGGTGCCCCCTCCTTGGTTCCAAGGGCATCTGCATCCACAGTGTGTGTGTGTTTGTGTGTGTGTGTGTGTTTGATCATAAGCAAGTTCACACGCATGCACACATACTATTTACAATAAAATACAATAATTTTTTAAAAAGCACCAGCTGAAATCTTCACAGTTCTGTCAATTTTCATTCAATGGTATCAAAGCTTTTAAATTGATTACTTAATCATCACGCAGGAAAACAACTCACTGATGGAGAAAACCATAAATGATTCAACGATTTTAGAATTTTTTTATGTTCTTTGAAAGTTAACAGAGGTGAGGGAAATATTAATTAATGAAATTGGAATAACTCCTGATTAGGTATAATCAAACCAAGAAAAATCTAGTTATTTTCTCTGATACACTAAATGATACACTTCTAATTCTGTGATAAATTATCCTGGTTCAAAGCAACATACAGTTGGAAAGAAGTTTATTTTGCTTACAGCCAGGTTTCAGTCTATCACTGAGAGGAAGTCAAGGCGAGAACTCAAAGCACTTAGTCATATAATATCTACTACAGTCAAGAGCATAGACCCTTGCACTTACCAAAGTTTATTCGGTCTTGTAACGTTCAGGGCCCAGTGCATAAAGTGCTGTTGCCTACAATGAATGTGGGCCTTCCCTCCACCATCAAGACAGACCCTCACAGGCCAGCCTGATCTAGACAGTGGCTCCACTAAGGCTCCTTCTAAGATGATCCACAGTTGGAAAGTTATAAATTAAAACCCAACCACCACACTAACTGAGCATGCCAAAGGCCTCCTCAGATAGAAATAATGGCTAAAGAGTTGGAGCCAGGGTGGCAATCAAGGGTTGAGAGTTTGTATCTCAGAAAGCTACTGCTTGATACCTTGCTTTACTTCCAAATACACACTGGACTGGCAGAAGGAGTAATTTTCCATAAGTTAGACAATAACTTGAAAAATACTCAAATATTTTTTGAAAGAATAACTTACAAGAAATAGACAAACACTGTGTATATATTAAACATGTCAAACCTAGAAGTGAAGTAAATTATATTTTAAAATTAAATTATTTTTTTAAATAATCTTTTCTCATTTTACATACCTATCCCAGTTTCTACTCCCTCCCCTCCTCCCACTCTCCCACCTTCCCTTCCCTACCCTCCATCTGCTTGCCAGAGAGGAAAAGGCTTCCCATGGGGAGTCAACAAACTCCAACACATCACTTTGAGGCAGGAACAAGGTCCTCCCCACTATATTTAGGCTGAGCAAGGTATACCTCCAAAAAGAATGAACTCCAAAAAAAATAAAAAAGTTCAAACAGTAGAGATAGACCCTGGTCCCACTGACAGTGGCCCCACAGACTGTGTAAGACACATAACTGTCACCAGCATTCAGAGGGAGAGCCTAGTTTGGTCCTATGCAGATTCCTTTGTTATCAGTCTGGAGTCAGTGCTCATATAATTGCTCTCTTTGACTCAATTTTGGGAGCTCAGCCCAGTGCTTTGCTGTAGATCTCTGTATTGGCTTCCATCGGTTGCTGGATTTAGGTTCTATGATGACAATTAAGGTAGTCATCAAGTTGAAGTTGATTACAGGGGAAGGCCAGTTCAGGTACTTTCTGCACTATTGCTTAAGGTCTTAGTGGGGTCATCCTAATGAATTCCTGGGAATTTCCTTGGAGCCAGATTTCATGGTAACCCTATAATGGCTCCCATAATCAAGATATCTCTTTCTTTGTTCTCCCTCTCTGTCCTTCTCCTATCTCGACCATCCTGCTCCCTCATGTTTTCCTCCTTCCTCCCCTCTTCCCTTCCCCTCCGCTCCTGCCCCCCCATGCTTCAAATTTCTCAGGAGATCTTGTCTATTTGCCCTTCCCAGGGAGATCCATATAAATTCTTTGTGTTCAACAACTACATGGTAAATGATTTCAACAGCACCCCCACTTACTGAGGCAGTATTCTGAAACAATAAATTGAATGTTAGGAAGACTCCCTTATATTTTATTCTGAATACCCTCACAGCTTGGGAATTACACTAATAACTAAGCTCAACCTTAGAAAGTTAAATATGATGTAGGGTAAATTCGCATTTTGATGATGTCTGATGTCTACATCAGGATGATTAATAGGGATCATCTTTCCCAGCATGCATAAGTTAACTGCAAACACAAAATAAAAGACAAAATAATAAACTTGAAAAAATGCAGACAAGAAATTTCTCCAAAGAACTAAACATTAGGCAATGAAGGGCAATAATTCTGAGAGGAAAAGTGATTTAAGGAGCCTTGAGCTTTTTTGAGCTTCCTGACTAGGAAGACACAGGGCATGATGTTCGGAGAACATTCTAGTCTTAACCTTGAGGTCTCATTGTGCTGTAGAATCATAGAAGGTGCATGTTGGGTGACTTTGTAGATCAAGTGTTAGGAAGGTGAGGAATTCATGGGCAGAAAACTTCAGATGCATTCATACAAGGAAACTACCAAAGGGCTGGGAAGATGGCTAAGTAATTTGTTTAGCAAATATGACAAAGTGAGTTTACACCCTCAGCACTCATGTAAGTGAGAAAATGCCAGGCAAAGTGAGCACAAGCTGATAATACCACTCTGCTAAAAGACAGGAGTCAGAGTCAGAAAGATCTCTGAAGTCTGATGGACAGTCGTGTTGGCTGGATCTGTGAGCTCTGTGTAGCTTCTTAGAATAACTTCAATAATATTCATATGAATACAAAATTATTCAGTGACCACTGATCACAACATTCAGATTTTGTGGTGAATATCCAAACTTTTGCAGAAATAAAAAACGAAGCCTATTTATAACGCATACTACGGAAAATCAGTTGGATTGTCTCCAGTAATTATCACTACAAAAAGAATAGTGTACACAGGTACCAAAACAATGAGAAGAAGCATTTACTGTTTAGGATTAACAGCATAACGCCAGTACAGAACAGATAAGCAACTGTGAAGTGACATCCAATCTACATAAAGGAGAACACACAGGGTAAAAAGAATGATAAGAATTGAGCAGAGACTTTCACAGTGGGGAATCACACCTCAAGCAGCTATGGATACCAATGCATTTTGAATTCAAGAAGGATAGAGGAGTGAGGATTGGAGAGATATTTAATAAAACAAATAGCAAAGGTTTCCAAGCTTAATAAAATTTGCTAACTAACAAAACCATGATGTTTAAAACAGTCTAATATCAAATGAAAGACGAAACCGATGTCTAGGTAGAATATAATCAAACTGCTTCAAATCACTGATGAAATGGCGGCAAATACAATCACATATGAAATTCCTAATGATAAATGAGAATGTGAAAAACATGTAAATATAAACCCAAAAAATAGTCTTAGTAAGAATATATGTTACAGAGAAAAGAATGAACCAGTAGCTACATTGAGGGAACCTGTGGCAGGAAACATGTGATCATACCTTCAAAACCCTGAACAAAAAGAATAGCCACAAAGCCCAAACCTGTGGACTTTGAAATGTAACCTGGATGAAACAGCTCTAAAGGTGAAATGCCCTCTTGCAGAACAAATCACAGCCAAATTCCCAGCCAGATGTTCCGAATGGATTTCTTCCAAAGGGAAACAAAGCCAGATAGAAAGATTTGCACACACAAATTAAAAGCCCCCAAGCAGGGTAAATATGCCTTCAGTTAATCCTCCATAAAGTACAACCAAGAATTTAGGGTAACCACAATATAATGTAGGCTTTTTAATACTTACATAAATAAAACCCTTGAAAACAATGCCTCAGCAGCTAAGAGAGTATAAATAGAATGGCACTTCTTGAGAATTTGTTCATTTTTAAATTTCTTCTTTATTTTTAAATTAAGTTTTGAAATGTACTCTTGAGACTATAATCTTATTAGATGTGAAGATTCAACCTAGGCCAATCAGGGAAAAAACACAAAGCAATGATAAAATGAGTCAATATTTATATTAGAATAAATAATATAAAATTTGATTTAGAAAATTGTGACTCAAATTAAGAAAAGACTGTAATAGGAATAAAAAATATAGAAAAATAGTGTGCAATAATTAGACCATTTTTCATTACATGTAAATGGCTCAAACTAAACATCAATACTTGAACCTATACACTAGAAAAAATAATTTTAAATATAAACATGTGCATATATTTAAATCAAGAAAATAAAATAAAAGTGCTCACACTTAACCCAATAAAACTGCATGAATTATGCTTATTAGTAAAAGTTGATTTTTGAACAAGTACCAAAAGTGATGATAAATGGGGCAGGCAATTCATTGTAAATCTTCCTTTTCCTATTTTGTTTTCAGGATGATAAAATCTTCCTTTTCCTGATAATTGTAAATATCTCATGTTGAAATAAGGGCAGCGGGGCTTTGTCCCCAGCACCCCGGCGGCCGCCTGCTAGCTCATGCCCGAAATAACAACACACAAACTGTATTCTTTTAAACACTGCTTGCCCATTATATCCAGCCTCTTCTCGTCTAACTCTCCAGCTGGACTAGCCCATTTCTAATAATGTGTGAAAGCACCCCAAGGTTAGCTTACTGGGAAGATTCTAGCCTACGTCCATCCTGGGTCGGAGCTGCCTGGGAGAGCAGAGCCTGGTGTCTCTGTTCCAGAGAGCAGAGCTGTCTGGTCTGAGCTCACTTCCTCTTCCTCCCAGTATCCTATTCTGTTTACTCCACCCACCTATGTTCTAAGCTATGAGGCCAAGCAGTGTGTTTATTACTTAACCAATGAAATCAACAGATTGATATATGACACTCCCACATCAATCTCACATTAAAAATGAAACAGAGTCCATGAGGAATATTGAAAGATTTGAAGGCTGTTTCTACAGCAGTTTACAGAACACAGAGGAAATATATAAAGATACAAAAAAAATGGAAATAACACTATAAACTACATGGGCTTGTTGACATTTATAGAACATTTAATTTCACCATCTCGAGGGTAAAAGAAATCTTAATAAGTCTGAAGTGTTTAAGAGCATATTAAGAAACTATTTTGGACACATTAGGATTAAACTAAAAACAAGTCAGAGAATATACCTGGGAAAACTTCCCTAATTTTGAAACCAAACAAAATGTTCAAATAACCAATGGATCAATTAGAAAAACAAACAGCAAATGAGACTGTACATTGAAATAAAGAAAATGAAAATATAGTGTGTTGGTGAATTAGTGGCAATGTTAGATTAACAAGATGCCATCTTAAATTCTCTGCATGCGAGAGACGTCTCTGCTTCCTCCCTCTCATCTATAGCGTGGCTCCCCATCACTCTTCTCTCCCGTTCCATGTCCTGTCTCCCAACTGGTGCTGATGAAAGTCAAATGGGGCACTGAGTGAGGGTTGGAGTAAGTAAACTGATTCATCTATGCCAAGCTCATTGCTGTGAACTCACTAAACATACACTGACTGTGATTTCCTTGACTTGATGGGGTTTTGCAGCTTCCATTCAAAAAGCATCTAAACGCAATTTGCAGTTATGATATGCATATCATTTTCAAATCTGTTGCAGCATTTTAGTTCTAAGGAATGATTTTCATAGCTGATTGATAATCTTCTGCATATTAGCAATGTATACATATGTGTGCATACATAAATCACACACACACACAATATGCCTTTGAGACACAACCTAGAATCACATGGAAAGTGAGTCTCCATGAGAGACCCTCTAGATCAAGCTGGTCCTTGAGCATGTATGTGGGGAGGGTCTTGATTGCTTAGCTGATGGGAAAGACTAAGCATAAAAGAGGGCAGCAGGATTCCCTGTTTCAGGCCTTGTACTGCATCAGTAGGGAGGAGCTAAGCAGTAAGCAAGCATGCATTCAGTCTCTCTCTGCTCTTGAGTGTGATGTAGCTAGCTATTTAAGTTCCTGTTGCCTTGAGTCTCCTGCTACACCCCAGAATTATGAGCTAAGACAAACCATCTCCTAATGGCTTTTCCTATAAGTTTTTATTTTATTCTAATTTTTACTTGTATATGTGGGGGGAGGGGTTCTGCTATATGTGTGTAAGAGTGTGTAAAGGCCAGAAGTGTGTATTGGACCACCTGGAGCTGGGGTTACAGAAAGTTAGGAAGTGCCCATATGGGTGCTGAAAGGTGGATTCCAGTACCCTGGAAGAGCAGTACATGATCTTAACAGCTGAGCTTTCTCTATAGTCCCTCCCTCAATTATGTTTCCTTTGTCAGAATATTTTATCTCAGCAACAGTACTAAACCTGGAATAATGACCTTTTAATTTCTATTTTCCAATTAACCCTGAAGGATGACAGTGCCTTTTGATTGCCACCTAAACACTGACACATCTCTTTATATCTTAGCAAGTAAAAATGCATTGTTTAAATTTAATTGCTCCCCATGTTGTCTAGAATTTTCCTTTTGATTTGTATGATTAACTTATTTAATGAGGCTTCAAAGAGGCTCACACACCCTGCTTACTCACCGACAATCATGAGTGCATAAACGGCATCTACTCCTAAATCTCCCTCACTTCCTCTTATCTACCAGTAGAAGCAAATTAAAAACTTAATTCCATTTCTGAGTTTATGTGGACACATTTTGACAGGCGTCACCTTTTATAGCAATGTAAGTCTGTAGGTTTCTGGGTTAGTCCTCCATGGTCATCAATAGAATCTTTAAAAGAAATCAAACATAAATGACATGGACAATTAGCAAGAGATAGATAGTTATTCAAGCACATATTATTTTGAGAAATTAAGGAAATAGAAGCTGGAGCTTGAAGAATGGCTTAGCTGTTCAGAGTACACGCTGTTCTTGCAAAAGACTAATATTTAGATCCCAGATCCACATCAGGAAGTTCACAATTGCCTGTAACTCCAGTCCTATGAAATCAAACACTTCCTCCAGGGTTTCAGGGAACATGCACACATATACAGATATGCACATACATCAAAGGAATTCCGAGGATAACGGAAATTTCCAAAGACCTCTCACCACTACTCTTAGACCATGCACCACACTTGAGAGTAAACATCCATTTTACAGAATACACTTGCAGTCAGACAACATTGACTATCTGAATTTAATATGACCAACACAAATAACAGGGTCGAACACCAAGTAACAGGTAAGAAAACATCTGCTTCATTGACAAAATAACGTGATACATACTGAAAATTTTATACCTATCTATTAAAAATGATATATACATTTATATTTTAGTGTATGCAAGGCTATGTGAAATAAGAATTTATTAGTATATTAAGTGAAGTCTCCAAGTTTAGAAATGTCTAGACTATTTATCATCCGTTTCCACAGATTTGAGGTTTGATTATTTTCACGAATATGAAATATTGGTTTTTAATTGTTTTGAGAATTTTGCATGCTTCCATTTATTTATTTGTGAGCAATAAAAATTATGTGATTTTAAAAATAATTCCATATTGTCTTACATATCATAGATATTTAACTTATAAACAAAAAATCCTAATAACATTTTAATCATCCTTCATAACAAGACAAAATGTTCAGATATAACCAAGTCTCAATTACAGCCCAGGAAGAAAGAAGGCCCAGATATTAAATGAAATAATACCTTAGAAGTCATAATATATAGAAACAGAAATTAACAGGTCTCAAGTTTTATTTCAAAATATTTAGCTCATTTTCTTACTCAATATAGTTACAGATTCTTTAGACATCACACAAATAGAGCTGCAAAATAGTTTTCTCAACTTAAAAATAGTGGACAGTAGAAAAAGTTGCCATTTATTTATCATTTTCTGTTTTTTTTAGAGGAGATAATTTCTGATATGGAATGAATCTTTAAAAAAAAACTTATTTGGTATAGAATGAATTTTAAGCCTCATCTAACTTCTGCCAAATTTTCAAGAATGGATGAATCAGTGTTTTTAAATGCCTTAAAGGAAACATTTCAACATATGGGTGGGAAATTAAATTATTTTTGTCTAAGCATTAGGATTGTTAGAGCACACACCAAAGACATTGTTTTACAGAACCGTTGTGTGACTTGAAACAGTTATAGTGGTGTATTTTACATACAAGGCAACAAACATCAGAAATAAAGAGCTAATCAAAGAGCAGCAGATGAGCTTTGAACAAATGGATCTAATGAGCATCAGAGGGGGGTATTAGCACCCAAAGCTACTTACTGTATGATAAAGAGACCAATATAAAATATTCAAATTATTCTTGAATACAGGTACTGAAAGGTTTAGCTAGATATGGTTCTCTTTCAATATTACAAAACATAGATCTTTGGGAAGAATTTATCTTCTTGATTCAGTAATTTGTAAAACTGAGGAATACAAAATTTCTATGAGACATAGATATTTAAAGGCTGAAGAGATAGCTCAGCACGTAAGAACTCTTTTTTGCTCTTTTGGAAGAAACAAACATGCTTCCCAGTAGACACACTGCTCAATTCACAGCCTCCTTTAATTTTTCATCCAGGGGAGTCACCCTTCTTCTGGGCTTCCAAGAAATTACACTCATGTGTACATAGAAATATTCATACACACACAAAACTGAAACAAAAGTAAGCCTTTATAACAGGCAGATATTTGCATCTTTTTCATTGTTTTCTTTTATGTAACAGGAAAATTTAGACACAAAAAAATCTATAATAAGGTGCAATTACTTATACTTTTTATTGTATAACTATTTTTTTAATTATTTGAGGAAACATTTTAAGAGACACATGAACATAAATTGTAAAAGCAAGCCTAAACAAATCAAAGTTAGGCATCAATGATAGAATTTGTGCAGGACGGATGAAGACAATGGATGATAAAACATATATGGAAATCTTAACATTCACTAGGTTAAATGAAATTAACCTAGAAATTTGATTACATTCTTACTATGGCCAATGTCAAAAAAGAGATCGACAGTTACAAAATTATCATGTTTCAAACTAATGCAAACTCCAGGAGAAGACTCATACATGTACACAGGGATAGAATATTCACAGGGAAAACAGATTTGAATTAGCAAGAAGAATATTGTAGTTGTCTTTTCATGTCAATAGGCATTTGTTTTAGGGCCCTTAGAAGCTCCAAACTTTCATATATTCATCTGTTGTCTAAACTTGAAGAGCTAGAAAAATAAGCCAGTAAGGAAAGCACTAACAGTGAAAGCTTGAGGACCTGAGCTCAAAACTCCAGAGTCCATGTAAGAAGTACAGTACTAACAGGTTATTAATTAATCCTAGATTATTAATTATTATTAATAATTATTATTTAGTAGTTAACTGTTATTAATTATTGAAAGGTTATTAATTAATCTTAGCAAGACCACCCACATTGAAATTGGAAGTGAAGACAAAAAAATTCCCTTGTACCTTCTGACATGTTTAACTGTGAACAACAAGAATTTTTCTTCTTTTTATAAATTGAATTTTTTGAGCTCTACATTTTTCTCTGCTCCGCTCCTTTCCTCTCCCCTCCCCTTAAACACTCTCCCATGATCCCAATGTTCCCAATTTACTTAGGAGATCTTGTCTTTTTTTCTTTTTTAATTCTCATGTAGATTAGAAGCATGCATATCTCTCTTAGGATCCTCATTGTTATCTACATTCTCTGGGATTGTGATTTTTGGCTGGTTTTCTTTGCTTTATGTTTTAAAACCACTTATGAGTGAGTCCATATGATAATTGTCTTTCTAGGTCTGGGTTATCTCAGTCAATAAGATGTTTACTAGCTTTATCCATAAAACCAGCCACAGTAAACCTCATAGAAGAGAGAGTGGGAAGTACACTTGAACACATGGGCACAGGAGATCACTTCAAGAATATAACCCCAGTAGTACAGACACTGGGAGAAACAATTAGTAAATGGGACCTCCTGAAAAACTTCTGTAAAGCAAAGGACACGGTCAACAAGACAAAACTGCAGCTTACAGAATGGGAAAAGATCTTTACCAAACCCACATCAGACAGATCAGACAGAGTTCTGATTTCCAAAATATACAAAGAACTCAAGGAATTGGTCAACAAGGTTTTTTTTTTCCCTCAAATAAAATGGAAGGCAAGAGAAATCCTGGGAGGTTTTTCTCTAATAATCACACATGTAATGTTCCACTAACATGCCTGCACATGCATGTGTACACATACATGCCTCTCACAAAAATATTGTGCACTAGTCACATGCCATATATATTTTAAATAATCTTTATATTACTAGCAATGGCTCACATAAAATACATGCGTGCAGTTTTTTTTATCCTGTATTGCTTAAAGAATAATGAACCAAAAACCTTTGAATTTCAATGAAAGTTCAGTGCTTATCTAAATATTTCCCCCTGTCTGTGGTTGACTCTGTGAATGTAGAGCTCATGCATATGAAAGGCAGACTGTTTGTTGTCTTGGTCTGGCCTTTTATTTTTTTTTTTTCTATTAGCTCAAATTGAATTATGTTCCTAAGTGCTACTAGTACATGTTTATGGATGAGAATAAAATTTAAAAATCTTTTGCACATTTAAGGGACATGTATTATTGAAATATAGTTCATATAGCACAAAATATACCTATTTAAATATTCTAATTATTTGTTTTCCCGTGTGTGTGTGTGTGTGTGTGTGTGTGTGTGTGTGTGTGTGTGGAGCAGGACATTCATGTTTGCATGAGGTCACAAGAGAACTTCCTGAATTGTATTTCTTTTCCCCTTGTAGGTCCTGGGGATGGAGCAAAAGTCATAAAGCTTGATACCAATGTTTGTGCCCTCTTAGCCATTACATAAAATTTGAATTATTTAACCAGTAACTCCAAATGAGAAGTAATCTGGGGCAGAGATAGTAACAGTCTCAAGGAATGGACCTGATTGTGAAGCCCACTGTCTTACTTTCATTTCTGTTGTTGCAATAAAATGCCCTGGCACAATACTGTTTAGATGGAAATGGGTTTATCGGGCTTGAAAGT